>NC_136540.1:1626531-2144268 GCF_910591455.1 Pholis gunnellus
CTTCTTCCAGAGCTTTCAACCACATCACACGGTCGCAATCAGCTAATGACTTTCTCCTCAGATGTAAATTCATGATGTGATTTCTTCCAAATTTCTTGATTCCTTCATGTTTAAACCAACACAAAGGTCTTCTCCTTCGTGTTGACGTAAAAGCTGAACATGAAATGTTCAGGCCGGAGCGTGAAAGACACTCGTCTGACAAAACATAATATAAATATATAATATAATTAGAAGAATAAAACAGCAGACATATCCTTTAATAACAGTGTTATTGTACAGTAAAGTACACTTTTAAGTAACTCTGACTTTGACTCTATCTGAATCTGAGATAAAGTTAGAAAGACGTGTGATGGAGTCGGATCAGGGGAGTGATGGGGTGAGAAGGGGGAGTAAAGAGGGGGAGTAAAGAGGGGGAGGGGGGATGTTAACCAGCACGTTTTCAAAGAGCTGGTCTCTCCACTTCAGAGAGAATATTCCAGAAGGATGAGAGAAGTGAAAGTTGAGCTCCGAGTGGAAACGAGTCGGTGAAATTACACACAGCTTCAATTATACATCACAAAGGGCCAAAGAGCCCCACTGGATGGCAGGAGAGGAGGCACGGGACACTGTAACGCTCGGGTGTGTGTGTGTGTGTGTGTGTGTGTGTGTGTGTGTGTGTGTGTGTGTGTGTGTGTGTGTGTGTGTGTGTGTGTGTGTGTGTGTGTGTGTGTGTGTGTGTGTTCGTTCCTCTGTTTTGACTTTGAAGTTGTGACTTTGTCAGGAGCAGCAGCCGAGAGCAGGAGGGTGGGAGAAGGGAGACTTCACCACCTGAGGCTTGTGCACACACACACACACACACACACACACACACACACACACACACAGTGTGTGTGTGTGTGTGGGGGGGGGGGGGTCGTTGTTTTTTAGCATATTCCTGTCTAAATGAAAATTTGTGAGGCAAAACAGTTTGGGAACATATTCTGTCACCTGTACAGTCTCAGTGCTGCCCTTGAGCGCATACGTATACTGTGTGTGTGTGTGTGTGTGCGTGTGTGCGTGTGTGTGTGTGTGCTCTCAAATGAAATGTTGGGTTTTCTTTGTGCGACATGTCTCGTTTTCTGCACGATCACATAAAAACGTTCTTTGTCCTCAAGTGTTTTTCAAACTCTCTTCATGTTTTGTTTCTCTACTGAATGAATGAAGTAAAAGTAGATCCTCCAGAGATGTCTCTTCTGTCTCCTCCATCCAATCACAGCCTACCAAGAACACACTGGATCCTACACTTCCCACAATGCAACTCTTGCTGAAGGTTTTAGGTTCTAGGTTCTGTGACGTTGTTTTATTGACTGGAGGACAACGTGTCTCTCTGTCCAGGTCATAGTTCAGTGGTCAAGGAGTCTGTAAGAGGACAGCTGATGTCCGCAGAGTCGTTATTACACGACTCACAGGAGTCACGTAACTAATGACACTAACGACTCATGTGACGTCACAAAGTCACAAAGCGAGTACCGTGAGTCACGTGACAGCGTTCTCCTGGATGTGTGGACTATCTCACTATTTATACTCGGTCAGTTGCTCTGAGTGTCTGTTGCTCAAGGGCACTGACCAAGCGTTGGTATTGAAAGAGTGGAGTGAGAGCGAGTTTCAAATCTTTAATTCCAGTTCTCTTTAAAAAAAGAAAGAAGAAAGGTGAGACTCTGGTTAATTAGCGACTCCTTCTCTTAAACACTTTCAGATCTCGTCTTGAGAATGTCAACGAGTTCTCACAAAAGAAGCTTTGTGTTTGTTTGAAATTAACACTTCTCCCGTTAGCTTGTTAGCAATGTGTGAGTGAAAGACGACCCAGAGAGAGAGTCTATAAAAGTGTATAACAAGAAGTATTGCACATTAAAAAGTTGAGTAAAACATCTACTTATTGATATTTTTAGCTACTCGACAGGTTACTTTGGAATAAAACTCTTTGTAGTTGTTGTCCCCCCAGCTCTTTGTCACCACTCATAATATCGATTACTTGGAAGTGTCACCATAAATAAATACATTTTTAAAAAGAGCCAATGTGCCACTTTAGCTGTGCTGCATATAAATAACAAAAAGGCAGATTTTTCTTTTCTTTTTTGTCAATTCTCCTCGACCCCCAAGCCGTCCTCTCTGGGCCGGTTGTGGTGCACGGTGTCCCGTGTTGAGGAGCGCCCTCCAGGGTCGCCGTGGCCGTTTGTCACCCGTCCGCAAGGCTCCCTGCAGCTGGAGAAGAGGTGGAGGTCAGCGTCCGCGCATCTCAACGCGCTCAACAATGTCAGCAGTGCAGCGCAGAGAAATGACCTCACAAATGTTTAAAGCCCGCAAGAAGTTTCATTTTCTTATCCATTTTCTCCTTTTTCTTGACATTTAGGTGTCAACGTGACTCTCTTGAATCTCACTTTACTTTTGATTTAATTTAGTTTTAATGTGCTGTGATTGTCACCCACAGCAGGGTTCACACAATAAGAGCGTCTGTTAATTATTCCATGAGTCTCGTTGTGTCTCGATCGCGTGTTTTAAAGCATTCTGCTCCTCTTATTTCTGTGTCTTTAATTAAGGTTTGGTTTTAAACCAAAAGCAAAATCCTTAAGAAATATAAATAATAGCAGTAAAAATACTATATCACATGAAATTGGGGTTTTAAGAAGTGTAATAATGTAATAGTCCTAGAAAATGTATTGAAAATAACAGGCTTTGTATTGACCAAGTCTGAAGCATCAGAGCTGCTGTTCAACAGATGGCCATGGGGGGGCAGTGCTGCATTGTGGGAGACGCTGCCTGTGGAAACGCTCAACTTCTGCATCTCTGATTTGTGAAAGAAAGGCTATTCAGGAAGCACATTTCCCCCCGGAGATTGCCCATCCTATTAAGGTGCAAATTACCAACATGTTGTCCGTGTTGCAGCAACGCAGTCCTGGCTTTGTGGAGGTAATGATTATATCTGTCTCAATTGTCTTTGCCTTGTGTGCAAAAGCATCTCATCCCTTAACAAGTAAATGTTGCTTCCTAAAGGGGGGAGGGGGGGCTGCCACTCCTCCACACTGAGACTTAATTGTTGCTTTTAATGGGTGGTTGCCTCCCTTTGTGTGCCTTATTTAATTGACTTAGTGGGCGTGCAGAGTGTGCAGCTTTGCCCCCGTGTGTGTCTCTGTGTGTGTGTGTGTGTGTGTGTGTGTGTGTGTGTGTGAATCAGTGTCACTTTTGATGAAAGTCGTGCCTTTAAAGTATGATTTTGTTTTGTATTATGTGCATTATATGTGTGAGAGCGAGGAAGAGAAATCACTGGGGAGTGTAATCTATCCTCCCTCACTGTAGAAGAAGCAGTTGCACATAAGAGCCTCATCATGATGATGATGATGATGATGATGATAATGATCATCATTATCATCATCAAATATCATCACCATCATCATCTTCTGTATATCATTACCTGAACCAGCGGAGTGTGATGCCCGGGAGGAAGCAGACCCTAAATAAATGAGTAAATAAAAGGCTACCTACCCATCTATCTATCTACCTCCACCCATCATCCACCCACCCATCCATCCATCCATCCATCATCCACCCACCCATCCATCCATCCATCCATCATCCACCCATCCATCCATCCATCCACCCATCCACCCATCATCCACCCATCCATCCATCCACCCATCCATCCACCCATCATCCATCCATCCACCCATCCATCCATCCATCCATCCACCCATCCATCCATCCATCCATCCATCCATCCATCATCCACCCATCCATCCACCCATCCATCCATCCATCATCCACCCACCCATCCACCCACCCATCTATCCATCCATCCATCCATCCATCCATCCATCCATCATCCACCCACCCATCCACCCACCCATCTATCCATCCATCCACCCATCCATCCACCCATCCACCCATCATCCATCCATCCACCCATCCATCCATCCATCCATCCATCCACCCATCCATCCATCCATCCATCCATCCATCCATCCATCCATCCATCCACCCACCCATCCATCCATCCATCCATCCACCCATCATCCATCCATCCACCCATCCATCCATCCATCCATCCACCCATCCATCCATCCATCCACCCATCCATCCATCCATCCATCCATCCATCCATCATCCACCCATCCATCCACCCATCCATCCATCCATCATCCACCCACCCATCCACCCACCCATCTATCCATCCATCCATCCATCCATCCATCCATCCATCATCCACCCACCCATCCACCCACCCATCTATCCATCCATCCACCCATCCATCCACCCATCCACCCATCATCCATCCATCCACCCATCCATCCATCCATCCATCCATCCACCCATCCATCCATCCATCCATCCATCCATCCATCCATCCATCCATCCACCCACCCATCCATCCATCCATCCACCCACCCATCTATCCATCCATCCATCCATCCATCCACATTCATCTATTTATCTGTTTACTGTCCACTTTCTGTTCTTTACTCAAAATTCACAAGTCACAATTGTGTCCATTCCTGTCACCCTCCAATCCTCTCACACACACACACACACACACACACACACACACACACACACACACACACACACACACACACACACACACACACACACACACACACACACACACACACACACACATATTTACTGCTGAACAAGAGGTTAGTTGCAGTTCACATCTTGTCCTTCTTAAGCAAGGTTGGCAAAGGATCACCCTCAATAAATAAATAAAAATGTGTGTGTGAGAGAATAAGCAAGTGTGTGTATATCTTTATCGACGCTAAGACTGACTGACTGCATCACTGTAGCACAGAGCAGAATCTCGTGTTTAACTCTTGCGGCGCGAGCATCTTCAATAATATGTCAGGGTTCGGGGGGGGGGGGGGGGGGGGGCGAAGGTCAAGAGTGTGACCAGAGCGATCGATCTGAAACACCTTTTGCCTCCACACAGACACACGTAAACTCACATGTGGGAGGACACGCTTGACTCTTTCGGCCTCTTTAGAGGCAGCAAGTGGAGAGTAGTGAGGGGTGAAGGGAAATAGAGAGAGGCTAGCGGGGGAAACGCTGAAGGAATCGGGAGGAGTTACGAGTTAATTTGTGCTGGATGGGGGGTGGAGGGGGAGAGGTGGGAGGAGGGCAGTATGTCTGAACGTCACCTTTGCCCTGGAGCAGACCTGGAAGAAGACGGAGGAGATGGGACGGGGAGGCATTCAATCATTGTGTTTTGTTGTGTGTTGCATTGTTGGTCTCTGAAAGTTACAGAAATGTAACTTATGTCGGAGAGTTGTGGGGAGAGGAGAAGCATCGTTTGCTTTCCATTTTGGCTTTTCTGCACCAACTAGGTGGGTGTTTTGGACCCAATGACACGTGAAAAAAGTACCATCAGCTACACTGACATTTATACTGTAAGCACAGAGAAAGTTGGGGGAGACAAAAGGTTGTCTTCACTTTTCTGCAAGATTTGACTTTTCTTTTTCTTTAGGCGCTTGAATGTGAGCAGATCTTTAAAAAACAATTCGATCAAGACCGAGAGCTGATCTCGAGTCCTACGACGCCGGCACGTGGGCGCACATCCAACGACTTTAAGGTTTTTTGAGTTTAACATTTACATATTTTTGCTTTGTGGTTTCAAACCTGCTGTTGGGAGTTCGGATCAAACAAGTTGAGCTTGACGTTCCCCCCCCCCCTCCCCCCCCCCCCGACACATCGGGGTGAGATTTGGGTGCATCAGCTCTTCTGCTCCTCTACGACCGACGAATCACTGCGTGTAAAAATAGAGTAACATGCAAAAGTTAAAACCATGTTAACTCTTGTGGACCCATTCCCTTAAAACCCTGTTCTGCGTTTGCCGGTGAAGACTCTTTCATGTATTTTTGCAGTTCAAGTCGAAGAAGGGAGAGAGTCGAATAGAAGAAGCAGAGAGAGAAAGTGAGAATGTGAGAGCGAGTCAGAGGGAAAATCTAAATACCCCCCACTGAGGAAACTGCGGAAGAGCTGCAGAGCAATGGATGAGAGGGAGGTGATGGGGGGTACTTAGTGGGAGGCCCCTCCTTTGAACTAGATGTCAGGAGAGAGAGAAAGAGGGAGGGAGGGAGGTGGGAATCTCAGAACAGATCAGAATGTAGCAGAGGAGATTAAAGACGGCGAGATCACAACAGAGTTAAGGGTGACGAGCGAGATAAAGTAGAGACTCATGGTGATTAAAAAAAGAAAAGAGGGAGAGGAGAGGAGAGGAGAGGATGCTGAAGGTCTAACCTCCTCCGGAGCCTCTGAGCAGCAGCCAGGTCTTTGATCCTGCACTTCATTTAGCTCCACAGTCGGAGACCCTGCCAGTCTGATGCACAGGATTAAAGGCCCATTCCAGAGTTTATATGACATTTGAATTATTACTCACACAGAGTCACGAGGAGTTTGAGTTGAAATTAACTTGCGTTACATTTTGCAACTTTTACTTTACTTGTGCCATCTTCAATTCAGAATACAGCAGGACGTGCCAACGACGTCCGTGGGACCGCTGCTGTTAGGACCTGTGTCCACATATCGGGTTCTTCTGAGCGCCGGCGTATTTTTTCCCGATTGCTCCTAATGAGACACCTTCTTTTAGTGCTTTGAGCTGTAAATCCCTGAAATTGTCAAGAATAGCACTAGTGACGTCACTCTAGATGGACCACAAAGAGATGCTGGGATGAAATGTTCATGCAAAAAAAAACAAGATGGCGACTACGTCCACTTCTTATATACAGTCTATGATCCCTTCTCTTTTGTTGCATGTTATTCACAACTGTCACTCAGGCAACATGTGAATAACTAGTTTAAAATAAATCCAGAATGCACATTTATTTTTGTAATTATGTAATTTACTCTCATGTTTGGCTTACACCCCCATGAAAACACAGCATCAGTGTTATGAAGCCCACATATGTTTTGTTAAGTGTTACGTTCGCTACATTAAGATGTTGGCACAGCAACAACATGATACTGAAGTTGTGATACATAAGGATCTATACGGGAACACACAGTCAGCCAGCTGAACTGTCGTCTGGCAGGAGTGCTGTTAAGGACTGTTCTAGGATTTGCAGCAGATGGTAGATCTGTAGCTGTTGCTACGAATAATATGCGTCGTGGAAACATTACTGTTATCATTCATGGTTAACAAAGGTCACAATGGTGCAGAAACAGTTCTTCACAAGCTTACGTGGATCTGGAGAAACATGCAAGATCCATCTTTTGTTGTTGTTGTTGTTGAGTTTGGCTATTTCTTTGAAGTCAGCGAATTGATTCTCGGGCTGCCACGTCGAAACTAACCTCAGCTTTAAAGCAGAATCTACTCTCATGAACCATCCTCTGCATCCCATCGCTGCTCCTCTCTGGCTCTCATTCACCTCAATGAACTCTGCGGTTCTGCTGCACTCTTCTGCAGTATTACCCTCCGTGTTTGAACTTGTAAATGTGTGCGATTCTCTATAGATCTTTGGATGAAGTATGTCAATTTAAGACAATACCATAGATGAGAAGTGGACGTTGCCATCTTGGATTACGGCCGTCGCCATGTTGGTTTTCCCGCAAACTATGAACGGAAGTTACTATATTTGGAATGCGGGGGACTGACTTCTTTTTGCAACCATAGAGTCGACACTTCCGCATCAGCTTCACTCTTCAGAACCGCAGGAAAATACCAGCAAAATGTGCAGAATGTGTCTACAAGCTGCGTCAGACATTAGACGTTGGGTTGTTCCTTGAAGGCCCACTTGTGTTTGATAGCCTCTTCTGCATTGAAGGGCTCTTGAGTTACACATTATTCTTGTATTTTAATATTTGTATGACTCGGGGTTAGAAGGCAATGCATGCTCTCTAATGTTCAGAGACACCTTTGCCCTACACAGCACAAATACATTTGTATTAGACTCTGATCGTTTCTGAAGTGAGCAGATCTTATTGTTGTTTTTCTTTGAGTTACAGCATTGTTAATAACCAGACACCAAAAGCTTTGTTTTTATAGGATCAACCTCGACACTGAGGTCCTTGATGAATTCACGAATAACAAGATATAAAAGTTATCTCTGCCTCTTGGCTCTCTGCCAACGAGAAATTCTTCGAATTTTTCAAAGTGCTCTGCGTCTGATCCCATTAATTCATATTCCTCATAGAGCTCGTGCACCAGGTGTTACCAGGCTCCAACAAAGTAAAAAAAAAAAATAGATTTTATGAAGAGTAATAACTAACAAGACTTTTAATTAATTTAGTTCCCCTTGTGTCTTTGCTGTTAGAAATAACAACCTCTGTGCTGTCCTGACAATGTGTTATCATGAGATATGTTTATGAGATATGCAGCGTTGATTATTGAGTTTATTAGGGGCTGGTGGGGGCCTTTTGTAACCTTTGGACAGAGAAGACTAATAGAGTGCTGAAGGAAACGAGTTTTGAATGGGTTCTAGGTAAGGTCTGTATATAAAATATGAGTATAAAGTCAGTAAATTAATTTATAACATTGAAGCTTTTAGGTGTCTTAAAAAAGCCGGTTGAACTTCATAACGCCGACTCGTCTGTCCTATAGCTATACAGCCTAACGTTATCTTTTTACTTCTGTAAATTGTCATTCAAAAATCACAAAAGTGGTGTTAATTTGTGAAGATTATCCTGCTGAACAAAACATGTACGTAATCATGCATCCCATTTGTCTTTACACCTGGTTTGAGTAGAATTTTAAAAAGTCTGAATGTACCCTTTAACCTATCAAGGCCCCGCCCACTCTCGCTAGTAAAGAAACCTGAAGCAAACATCATCCATGAAGCAAACTCTCCTCTTTGTTTGTCCCCGTGCCCTTTACTTGTGAGACAGAAAAACCCCAAAATAAATTCCATAAAATAATGAGAAACCAACGACAGTTAAACCTGCTTCAGGACAGCTAATGCTACATGCTAGTTATCAACCGTCGGCTCAGAACGCAACTTGAACCCGGAAGTGTTCCGTCCACCTGTTGTCGTCATCTCAAAGGAATTATCGTCACGTTTTCTGCAGCGGATTTCGTTACTTCCCAGAGCTTACGTTACTGAACTGTAAGTACTTTACTAACTAACTTATTGTGTGTTAATATCTTGATTGTGTTACTGTTATTAAGCAGCTTTACTGCAGCTTGCTCGTGTCTCTCACAGGCCGTCTGTCTGTCTGTCGTCACCCGTAGTTATATTTATTGTCATTAACTATGTGCAGTATTTTCATCAACGGTTACTTTTCTTGAAGTGGCTGAGCTCGTTTGTTCCCTTCTGACTGTTTGTTTTTGGCACGTGTGACATGACATGATGTTTTCATGCATTTTTGGGTGACACGTGACTTTTTAACGCGCTATTGTTGTGACTGTTATGAGCGGAAGTGAACTGCGTGTTCCTATTGGCTCCGTAGGGATGTAAACGCCGCTGTTTGTATTGTACCCGTTCTGGAGGAAACTCAACATGGCTTTTCTCACATGTGGGTTAATCACATTAACACTTGTTTGTTTTTCCACACACCTCCTGCATTAGAGGCATATTAGAAAAAGACTTCACTCAAGGCACTGGCTTAATTCTATATGAATAATTAAGCTAAATTAAGAGTAATTATTCACATAATTAACCCTATGTCTAAACTGCTTTATGAGCTGTGTTATACCCTGCTGCTACATTCTTATATTCTTCCATTGATGGCTCCAAAATGTCATTGTAAGGAATTATCTGCTGCATAGCTGTAGCATATTTAATTTATCCTCCACCTCCTGTTAGAGATGATATTTTATCCCACTTGCTGCAGTGGTTTTGGGTAAGACCACATGGCGGGAGTGTGTTCGAGTCCTCTCACAGTGGACTCCCTGATAACTGCAGTCCTGCTCTGTATGCTGAGGTTTTTGGCTGGTAGTCTGTGTTTATTAAGGTCACTCCTCAGCCCCCCCGTGCTGTGTCGAGGCTGCTGTTAGCTGGCGGGGAGTGACAAGGTCAGATCTTTCTGCAATATATTCCACATAATACTGAAGGAGTCTTGTCACATTGCTGCCATGCATACTGCTTAAAAAAAAAAAAATCTCTCTCCAATTTTTTTAATGGAAGAGTGGCTGCTCTCATTTCTCTCTTTCAGCACACGTTGTGGCTCCTTCCTTTCATTACATCATGTTTAATAACGGGAGCCTAATAATGTGTTGAGGTAAAAACCTCTGAAACCGCCTCTGAAAGCTTCCCAGATTTAATTGCAGAGTAGAATCTCTTTTCACCGTGAACCAATTAAGGGGATGTAACACATACTTATAAAAGTTCACATTCAAAAGCTCAGTGTTTTGCATAAAATTGACGTACTGTAGGAGATGATGGTGCCAGCAATTACTACATTAAGACTTCTTACATGAAGCACTGACGCTCAGTAGTCTGACATCCTCCTCTCCACTGCTTCCCCGTCTGTTCCCCTCTCCGTCCCTTTAAGTTGTAATGAATGTTGTGATGGGATTGCCATTTTTGATTTATTTTTAAATGATGGATGACGACAAGTGCCCGGAGGCAACTATTTCAACTTACAACTTAAGCCTGTCTGCGTTTTCAAAAGCCAAGCTTTCATATCATTTAGAAGACGAAGCACGTGTGCACACTTCAACCTTGGTTGTATGATACGTTTTCACCACCACTCTGCTCTGACTGGACCTCCCAGAGACACACACTGACAGTTAGGATGGGTATGCAATGTGTGCAGGGCATTTGAAATGTGTGTGTGTGTGGGTGTGTGTGTGTATCTAACTTAATTTGACTCAAACGCGCTCCCCTTGCCGGGAACAAATTATGTTTTCAGCCAAACCGGGGCCTGTGTTGTTAAGATGCACTGTGCCTCTCTGCTGTTCCTTAGTGTTGCAGAGGAGGGAATAATATGTCGAATCTCATTAGCGGGGAGACCGTGACATCTTCAGTGTGCCGCTTATAGCTTAACCACCCCTGTGTGTGTGTGTTTGTACCAGGCGGTAACCTCCGGTTCTGCCGAGTGAAGCCGATGCGAGTGTGTCTTAAAAGCTGCATTCTCTCTAGTGTCCACCAGGGGGCGACTCCTCTGGTTGTATAGAAGTCTATGAGAAAATGACTCTACTTCTCTCTTGATTTATTACCTCAGTAAACATTGTAAACATGAGTTTATGGTCTCAATCTCTAGTTTCAAGTCTTCTTCAATACAGCATGATGTTCATTTAGTACATGATGGTCCATTTAGAGTCAAACAGACCATAAAGCAGGGGATGCTTTAGGGCGGGGCTACTGTGATTGACAGGTAGCTATCAGAGCCGTGTATACGGCGTCTCTATGTCACTCAGCAGTCTAAATATGGTAACTTCCATTCATCAGGTGCCAAAAAAAACAATATGATGACGGCTGTAATCTAAGATCAAAAACCTTTAATATGTCCCAGAGAGAAGAGACGTAGCGATGTTGGGCTCCGGTTGCTGAATCCATAAGTCCAGCCAGGACAACAACCTGTTAAGTGTTGTTCTTTAAACCTTTAAGAAAAGAAAGAGTATGAAGCAGAAAATGCCAAAGATTTGCTGCCTTGGGTGTAGGGAACTTCTGTTTATTTATATATCTTTTTTTTACATTTTGTAAACAAAACAAATCATTATTTGACTGAAAGAACGATCAGCAGATTAGTTGCAGTTCGAGCACATTGTTCACGTCTACATCGGGTCTCTGTGTTGAACTTAAAGTTCTACTTCTGCAGTTAACGTAAGCGTTATGCCTCACCGTGTCTTTTATGTGTAACTTGAGTTTTGATTTCAACATTGATTTCCTAACTTTGTGAAACAAAATATAACAAACAAATGCACAGATATAAATGTACTGACTTGTTATTTATTAAAATAACGTTATCTGATATTAATGTATTCAATAGAGACATCAGCACCGTGCGGACTGTAAACTGTGATCAGATCCTGTGATGAGAGCACGACACAAGGACAAAAACACAACGGCTTGGTGACGTCATGTGCACCTCTTCTTCTTTCATCCTTCCTTGTGTGTGTGTGTGTGTGTGTGTGTGTGTGTGTGTGTGTGTGTGTGTGTGTGTGTGTGTGACCTAAGAAGGGCAAGTGGAGGTGAATGATCACCTCATCCTGCTCTGTTTAATCGGATGGAGACTGTGTATGCCTCTGGCTAAGGCAGCTCTCTCCACCATCACACACACACACACACACACACCTAGCCCATCAATGACCCGTGTATAGCACTCAGCCATTAGGAGTCATTTCAATGCAACAGTCATTTTCTTTCAGGCGGACAGAGGCTGTTGATCTGCTCAAGGGCACGTGCAATTTTCTCAAAGTCTCATGCTCCACTTCTGATTGATGGACTTGGTGATCCGACTTTCTTCTCTTGATGTCTCTCTCTTTTCCTACTCCTTCCGCTTCCTTCTTACTCTTTTTGTACCAACTTCCCTCGGTATCCTTTTTCTCTCGCTTTGTCTCCTCCTTAAGATTGTGGAGGGAATGTTTTTGAAACAGGCGTGAGGTCATTTACACCTCCGTGGTGTCGAGGAACCGGGCGTAAAGGAGAGCATGCACAAAGTCATTAAAGCAGAGATGTTGCGGGTAATGAAGGGGTCTAAGTGTCCTCACACAACGGCTCGTATGAACAAGTTACTCCTCAGATTTTGTGCGTTTTACCACCAAACCCAGCATAAGGTGTCGATTTCACCTCGTGAAAATAAACTTCCGTCTTCACAGGAAACTACTCGGTTAAGTTTCGGTAAAGATCATCCTTTGGGTTAAAATATCTAAGGACGAGCCGTTACTGAAGTAATCAAGTTACGTGACTGATAAATCCACGTTGACTTCTTGTTTCACACGAGGAACAAACATCGGTCTCACGGCTGAAAGATCGCGGTTTGTTGGCCGATTCCCGACTCCATCGTCGATGCTATATGAGCGTTGTTTTTGTAATTTGTAATTGATAGGCTAGGCATGCTTTGTTTTGTTTTAAAAAAAAAAAGAAAGAAGTTGTAGCCTAAAAAGAAAACTAATTAAAATGCAAACTCACTGCTTGTTGGGGCATGACAAATTGCAGCAGGTGTAAGATACCGCAGGGTGTGCATATAGGTTTATGGAAACCTGAATGATGGTATTGTGTGTGTGTGTGTGTGTGTGTGTGTGTGTGTGTGTGTGTGTATTACTTCCACAGCCAGATATGAGACGTCCTGTGTGACAGAGTCGGGAGTGCTCATTACCTGCTAAATTACCCAGGATCCTGTGGGAGGCCTGCTCTGTCTGTGCTGCTGCAGTAACTCAGTGGTAGATGGAGGAGCACAGACTCTCGAGTGCTTCACAACACTGGTTGACTGGCTTGGACTCTGCGTCCAACTCTGGCTCCACTACGACAATTGAATGTATTCTTTGTCATCTTGTGCTTGAAATGAAACCAAATTGGCATTTTCAGCCACTGATCTGCTCCTCCAGACATTTTTTAATCTGCTTATTCGGGGAACGTCTGGCTGAGAACAAATGCAGCAACCCCCCCCCCCCCCCGCGTTAGATTCTTGGGTCTACAAATACAACTTCCTGTTGATCACTGAGCAACGTGAGGATTGACTCTGGCTGCAGTTGCCTGCATGATACCATACAACACATGTTTCCTGACCCCATTAGGAGTACGGTCTGTTTTCCAACCTTTAGATCTCGGTGCTCCCATCAGTCCTCGTTTGGCTCAAGCCTCCTTCACTCGCTCTTGTTATTGTAATATTTCATAGATCTGCGCTGACATTTGTGAACTGCGGGATCAAACGCGAGACGCTACTACACTTCTACCGTCTGAAGTGCTTGACAGGACCTGACCCCCCCATGAGTATTCAGGTTCTTAGGGGCTCAACTTCTACTTCAAATGACCTACATCAGATTAAGAACCACAACTGTAGTTCAGCCGGGCTCAGACTACAGGGGATAGTATAATAGAAGTCTATGAGAAAATGACTCTACTTCTCTCTTGATTTATTACCTCAGTAAACATTGTAAACATGAGTTTATGGTCTCAATCTCTAGTTCCAAGTCTTCTTCAATACAGCATGATGTTCATTTAGTAAATGATGGTCCATTTAGAGTCAAACAGACCATAAAGCAGGGGATGCTTTAGGGCGGGGCTTACTGTGATTGACAGATGCCTACAATGTTTTCGTCTTACAACTTTAACCCTTTCACAGTTTTCAGTTCATGACAGTTAATCGTAACATTTCGGCCGCCTAAAAACGTCCACCCGCTCACCAAAGATGAAGATGGCGACGGCCAAAAGTCCAAACTCCAGGTCGACGTCCCGGTGACTCTGTCTACTTCTTATCTACAGTCTATGGGTTTGATAGTGGATCTGTAAACGCCTCACATTACCAGAGAATCTGGACCAAACATCGCTACAGACCAAGCCATCTGTGATCTGAGCCCGGCTGTAAGGGTGATGTGTTCTAGCTCTAGTAATAAAGTCTGCGGTTGAATGTTTTCACTGAACGTTTTTTCCGTTGAGCTTTTATTGGGATGTAGAAACACTGTGCTGTTTTGTGGCTCATAAAACATCACAACTTTAAAACACCTTCTCTGCACTTCACTGGCTCTCTTCTCTACTGATGTAAGGCCTTATGTGACATTTCCAGGCAATCAATATTTTGTTTGTGTGTGACATTTCATTTGCAGGCACTTCATAATTTGGTATGGCTTGCAGGTTTTAATGGTTTTGACCGGAGTGTACCAGAGAAGGTTGAACCAGTGATCCAGACTGTGGAAATCTTCAAATGACACGTGCTGATTACACACCGCACATAGATGTGTTTTCCTGCCCGGCTTCTAAGAAGTCTCTGCAGCCTTTCAAGATGGAGCCATATAGCAAATACCAGAATGCTCATGGGGCCGTGGAAAAAGGAAATTAATCCGTGACCTTGAGTTGGAAAGGTGGAGGTATTGGCAGGCTTGTGGCGCGTTGCGGGGACCCTGGCAGTCTTGTTATGAACGAAACAGAGTTATTTACCGGTACACAGGATCTGATATAAGCAATCCTTCTCCGACACCAGGAGAGGTCTTTATTAGAAACCCGGAGTGGATGTTGGAGGAGAATGCTGATTATATGAAGTGGCCACGTGTTATCAGTCTTTCGGTCTCAACGCCGCCAATGCCGACAGGACGACTGACGCTTCTGGCATCAAGGAGCCTATTAAATAGACATCATTACACGTGAAAGTGACTTCCTACTCTTGCTGCTTCCTTCCTGGCAGCCGCTAGATTATTGCTTATTTATTCTATGTTGATGTTTGAAAAGGCAATATAAAAAATGTGCTGAAACATTTCTAAAAATATACAGTAAGAAAGAGAAAAGGAAATGTTGGCTCCCACTCTAAAGACATCCAAACCTCAAGTCGAATGGCTACGACGCAGAGCAGCATTCAGAGCTATACCTACCAAATATAATGCGCCGTAATTTGTAGGTATCCCACGGAATTATTTCGTATGTTATCCACGTAATCTTGAACGAGGAAGGGTGAAGGTGGATGGGTCCAACAAACGAGGAATTAGCGTTGATGTATTTCTCACTTCCGTGGTTATTTTAACCCAAACGACGATGTTTTCCTGAACCAACAAAGAAAGTTTTGTTTCTAAAACCTTTCAAAGTTGTTTCCTGTCACGATGGAAGTTTATTCTGAAAATAACGTATCCATGTAACGAGGGGAGATTGACACGTGTTGCTGGCTTTTTGTAGCAAAACGCACAAATAATGAGGAGCAAGTTTTTTTAAAGATTACACACAAGCCGTTGTTTGAGGATATGTTGCGCAGAGAAATACAGCAAAGTTGTTGACATTTTTAAGAGCTGACTACACAACATTGGTATGATTGGAGAATAGAAAATTGAGTTTCCAAAATCATATCCACCCCTGCTCTTCCTTTTACCTCTCTCATGCTTGCCTCTTGCCAACAATATTGTTGTGGATGTGTCGCAGCACAGGAGCGGTTCTCCCGGTGTTATTGTCACGAGGAAGGTAATCAAAATGTTTTGAATAATTTAAACGAATTATGTCTTTCTAGACGTATCAGTATAACTAGTTTATGAGTGTCTCCAGGCTTAATTTGATTGCCGGGGCACTTCCTTGAATGGAGAAAGCACACAGCAGTGTTTCAACTTTCCCCTAATCACATCTTAACCGGCGGGTTATGATGAGTCGTGCCAGACAGTCGGGACTGCCATGAATTCAGACTCCGAGGGAGGACGGTCTGTCTGTTGGAGCCATTTTCGTATTGTGCTCATCCTTAATTCCCCTTTTGGCACAGCAGGTGGTAAATACAAACGGGTGAATCGGTAACCACAGAGCAGCTGTGTTGTGCACCGGAAGAGGCGCACAGTTTGTGACCGTCATGTGTGGTCGTCAGGTGTATCATAAGCTGTTTGTTTTGTTTGCAAGTTATTGCACTGTAGATGGACTTTACAAATAAACACTTTGAATGATGTTCTTGCTATACGGACGTTCTTCGACCGACATGCTGCACAAAGACAACGCATCTTGTAGTTTACTTGTTTTTGTCAAATCAAAATCCAGAGTGCATGTTTCTGGATTTTATTGTGTTGGCATGCGCAGCGGGTAGCAAGGTGGGAGCAATAAAGAGGCACAACTCCTGCAGTTGACGTACATTATTTCACTCTTTGAGTCTGCTTTGTCAAAACAGTCGTGGACGTCGTTACGTAAAGTCACTGCTATCGCACATTGATGCAGCTTGTAAACACGGCTCTTATTGAAACGCTGTCCTTCTTAAAGTAACGGCACTAATAAAATGAGGCATTGTACCATGTTTAACGTCGGGGTATTGCGATACTTTTCTAGTATCTGTATACCGTGCAGCACTAATGTGTAATACACAAGCACGCTTGTGTATCTCTCCACATCTCACACTCGTACTCCTCGACCTTCATGGGAAAATATCAATTCACATCACAGTTTCGATTGTCGGAGGCACTGTCAGTCGGTGCACTGTTGCTTTGATTAATGAGTCCACGTTTGTGTGTGTGTGTGTGTGTGTGTGTGTGTGTGTGTGTGTGTGTGTGTGTGTGTGTGTGTGTGTGTGTGTGTGAGTGTGAGTGTGTGGGTGCACTCGTGGCTTACAGGTGATCAGGTGATCAGGTCAGACGGGCTGCTCAGGGTTTGCAGCACCGTAGTTCTGCCAATTAGGAGAAAGTGGGTGAGAGGATGTGGAAGGTTTTAAAAAAAGAAATGGAAGGAAAGAGGAGGATGGAGAAGGGGGGGCAGTAACCTCTGGGAAGCTCTGGTGAATGCAGGAGAGGAGGAGCAGCTGAAGGGTAATAAGTCAACACAATCAGGAGCGGGTGAGGAGTATCATGGGTGAACAGAAATTGCAGTTTATCGACCCCTCTGCCTTAAGACAACAACAGAGGGGCCCTCGCTCTTTAAACTGAAGCTGTAACTGCTGTGACACGTCAGTCACACACACACACACACACACACACAGTTCACCACCCCCCTGTGAGGTCTACACACCGTGTACCACCTGCATTATTGAAATATGTCTGTCACCTGCCTAAGTAGGGGGTCCTGCTGAACTACAAAGACCCGGTTCACAGCGGGACCTTTTGGAGACACTTAGGAAAGAGTTGGATTGTTAAAGGAACAGTTGAACCAAGAAACGTTTTGAGTCAAAAACATCGTTGATAGGTTTGAAAGTCAACTTTTTCTGTTCCTAAAAAAGGGCGTTGAGAATTAGTGAAGAAAGAGGAGCTATGCTGAGCTTCTTTCTGTGGGTTTGGGGCTCGTATGACAGAATAACAGACACTCACGCTATTGAGACTGGCTTTAAATGTTTCAGCACCACGGAGAGGGACCGTGTTTGTCTCGTCATCTTACATTTGTATGTTGTGTGTTACAGTATATCTGGACGTGACTAGGTTGTGTGTATTTATTATTGTATCTTCTGTGTGACAGGGGAACTTGAACACACATTGAAATGATGCAGGAAGAAGGTCGACCTCAATGGTGCCAGAACTGTCTCTTTTGTTTTTCGGGCCTGGCGGGTGAAGCACAGCTGTTATCACACACACAGGTGGAGGAGGAGGAGTGGCAAGCCATTGAGAAGGAACGAGAGAGGCGGAGACGTGACATTTTAGGGATGAAAAGGGACGAAACGGTAGAGAACTAAAGAGGCTTTAACTCGCTGAACCCCGAAACCTGCCGGCGGGATTGAAAAGCATGTTTCTTTAGAACCATCGTCCATCACAGCAAGAAGCTTTAAACACGGTTATTGATTAATTTCAAGGTAACTGTGTTTTTTTGAGTTCCATATACTTCTAGTCAGACTGCAGTGAACATCAAGGCCACAGACAGAAACATGTGACAGGAGCAAAGAAACGCCCCGAACTGCTTCAGGTTCAGAGGGTTAATCGACATAAAGAAGACGGTGAAGGAAACAGAGACTATGAGAGAATAATAAAGACAGTAGTTGGAGGAAAAAATGATAAAATGATGGAAACCGCAAAAAAACAAGTAAAAAGAAAAGGGCCGTCTTGTGGTGAATTTTGCAGCTGACAATAAATAACAATAATAATCTAATTAATAAAAGGATTTCCATTTAAAAAAAAAAAAGGAAAATTCATCTAATTTGCATTTTATCTCGTCAAAGGTTTGTGTGAAAATTCAGTTGCCAAATGGATGAGAGAGAGAGAGAGAGAGAGAGAGAGAGAGAGAGAGAGAGAGAGAGAGAGAGAGAGAGAGAGAGAGAGAGAGAGAGAGAGAGAGAGGAGAGAGAGAGAGAGAGAGAGAGAGAGAGAGAGAAAGTGAGCGCTGTCCTCACATACTGCTCCTCACAACTCACTCATGCTCTTTTATCTCACGTCTCTTCTCCCACACACACACACACACACACACACACACACACACACACACTCCAGTTCTTCGGCCCTGCCTTTTGTCTCGGTGGCATTTCACACCGACCCCGGGGCCACGAGACACACTCGAGACCTCGGCTCTGTCGTTACGCTCGTGCTTCTTCTCCTCAGTGGTTCGCCAGCTCTTTGTTAGTGTGTGTGTGTGCGCTGCACGGACAAAGATGGAGGGGCGGAGGTCAGGTGTACAAAGGTGAAGTGTGGAGGTCGGCTTATTAGCTACACCTGGAATATGAGGTCGCAGCATCTTCAAGCCAAAATGTCCGCCGACAGCCCGATGGCAATAGGAAACTTTTGAAACAGGAGATAATATTCAGTATATATAGTAATGAAAAACTATTTTTAATTTTAAACCTCGTCCTGAACCACGAGTTCAAATGAATCGATGAAATCAATCCAGCGCCCAGCTCTAGCCACGACCCACTCCTTGATAAATCAAGCTGTAAATGACTCAGAGGGCCATGTGGTGCATCTCATTGGCCGTCTACAGCACGTAAAGATGCTTAAGTGTGTGGGAAAAATTTCACTGAAAGCAAAATGAACCGCATTCACTTGATAAATGCGAGCACCTAGTTTTAGGCTTCTGTCCAAGCGTCTTGATTTATGCCACCTGCTTTACTTCTATAATGTCCTTAAGGAGCGCTCTCACGGCCCTAATGCTTCTTGTAAACGCACAGATTCATCAACTCACTTTTATTTCAGTCCATGTTTCAGTGAGATTACATCAAATGTGGCATCATTATGTCGTCTTGATTTTTACAAGGCCAGTCATGCAAATCATCTCCTCGTCCCCCGGCCTCGAGCAGAGACTACAGAGGTCCAATGAGCTCGCTTCTCTCTCACGCCACACCGCCGTTTAGTTCATTTTCAAAATCATGAACTCAAAAAGACGACGCTGACTCACTTCACATCATTTGAGGAAGCGAGTGACTTCACAAAGCCCCCCTGTAGAGAACAACAAAGGTTTCATACAACTTGTCTCTGACATGCAGGAGAACTCCCTGAGACCAGTAAACAGACTTTGATGTGTACGAAGGCGGTTGAGAAGGAGAGCAGTACGTCGGCTTGCATGTAACAGCTACTATAGAGCCATGGCTCTTATAAATGATGGCAGGTACACTTTTGGGTGTGCTGCAGTCAAAAAAAGAGAGCGACATTGACCCTGAGCTGAAATCTGATTGGCTCCTTCGACTTAAATCTCTCGTCCTCACTGCTGTCAAGTGGAAACGTCCATTCTTCAGTGCAGAGCGTACCAACTATTATTCTTTGTCCCTGAGCGACGTCCTGGCTGAGCTCACTCACTCACCGGCCAGCCTTTTCTTTTAAGATAGTGGATATCGAGTTTTATTCCCGTTAGTATAATTGGAACCTCTACTGGCTGTTTTCTGGATGTGGAGTTCCAGTTTTCCAAAGATATTCATCGCCTCCACTGCCGGCTTCAGGCTCACGTCTGCGTGAGTTTTATGAGGCAGGCCAGACCCGGTAAGGTATAACGAGCTGATCTTTTAAAAGTGTGTTAATCAGATGATCACAATTATTCCTTTTAATTAGAATTTGCGATGTCTTCTGCATAAATTTCGGGGTTTTAACTGATGCAATGGAGCTTGTAGTTGTCGCTCCCTGCAGTGCTCTGAGGAAAAACCGGCTGAGGAGCTGAGACTGTTTTTCTCCATTAACTGTGCATCAATAGCACTTCCAATGCATGCCAGGGCTAATAAGTGACCAGCTGGTGCTTAGAAACCGAGCGCCTGAAGCCTTGTCAGGAAGCCCGCAGTCACAGTCGAGTCCCCGCCACAAAACAAATTTCGGGTGACAGCGTGACATGCGCTTAAAACCTGAGAGGACCGCGGCACTCCTTCCCTACCCTCGCTTTTAATTAGCAGTATGTGCGTCAGTGCCACACATGCAAACACTGTGGGGCACCTGCACCGTATTCGTTTTTTTAATGGAAGTAAAGAGAAGTGTCAAGTATCCCTCCGAACATTTCTGTTGTTGCAACAGCTATGAGGTCAGAGTAAAAGGCCAGACCTCACTTCTTTACTCACTGAAAAGAAAATACTCTTTCAACGGCTCCATGCCAAAACATTAGAGCCAGCTGATATTGATATAGAAAATCACTCGGCTAAATGGTTATTGATGTCGCCTTTTAAGCTCGTTCCCAAGGAACGTACACACACCGGTGAAGCTGCAGCTGCTCGGTAACGAGCACGTGGCAACATGTTTCTAGATCGAGTGGATGGAAATCTAAGTTTGTTAAAATACTACTGAAGAAAAGTGCTCTTCAAAGTGAGCCGGTCAACAAGTAGCCCCGCTCTGATGGCTCCAATGTGGGGACATGTTTGGTTTGATAGGATCCATCACACTGCTGTTGGCGGGAGAGTAAACATGTTTCCACCGCAGTGAATGTGTCGGTTTTTGAAGGGTTAAAAACTCCAACAAATATGGATTGAAGCACAATGTTTCGTCAGATGAAAACACATTGTGAGTTTTGGAAATGATTACATCAATCTTTTCCCAATAAAGTTTGAATTTTGCACCTATAATTACAGAGGACACAGCACTGCATTCACTCTCCGTGTGTTTTGAGAAAGAGAGGAGGGAAGACGTTTCCGTATTTTAACGTGAATGAATGAAGCTTTGAACTATTCCGTCTAGCACCATGTAGCCACAACTCCCAACAGCAAATATGTCCGCTCATGTTAGCAAAAAGTATAAAAATGTGCCTATTTGATAATAAAGTGGAGTCGTAGAACGTGACAGAAGTCATTTGTAAGCTGAGCGATGAACAAGTTGGAACTAAAGATGGAAAAAAAACACCACAAATCCACAAATCATCATCCATCGGAAAACGCAAATCTGCTACTTTTAGCTTTTTAAAAGGCAACAAAATGTAAATCTGGTCAATGGTTGCTTTGAGTGTCCTCTGCTGACCAACTGAATGCTCCCAGAATGCATTACATCACCGCAGGTCAGAGAAACAGCACGTTGGCTTTGTGTTGGTGGAAAGCGACCCTTCATGTAATCCAGGGAAGCTTTCAGCAGCCTGGACCTCCCTGACCTCACCGCTCTGACCTGCAGATGAGATTGTAGAAAGTGCTGCTGGAAGTATTTTTGGCTTTTACTTCCCCCCCCAAAAAAAACTACCAGCTTCTGAATCCCACACTAATGAAAGTCCTGTCTTATCTGAACTCATGAATTTTAATACAGACACACAGATTACATTTCTGTAGATACAGCTCAGCCAGAGGAAAGAAATTGCCAAGATTCGGATTGTATGCATGTGGAAGAACACTTATTGTTTTCTATGAATATATCAGCAAAGCCCAGGGATGGATGAAGCTAAATTAAATTGTCCCTCTAAAAGGGATAAGTGAAAATGGTGAATCTCAAAAATACATCTTTATGCCAAGAATCAAAGTATATTATAAATCTACTTCCAAACTTTGATGTTTTGATTTCAGGATGATAGTTTGATGCTGTGATCGGAGTATTCTTTGGTCATTGCTGCTTCCACTCGGAGCATCATGAAGACAAATATGACCTATAACTAAATGTTTACTGTCATTCCTAATAACCTATACTTTTGTGTTGTCTTTTTTTTTTTGTATAAAGCTCTTTTCAAACTTTACTTTTGCTTCTTTTGACCAACATGTCCTTCAAGTGTAAGTTTCCCCATATTCTCACTCCACATCAAACACTTCTCTTTGTTGCTATGCTGATGGGAGGAGGCCTATTTGTCTTGTTTAATATCCCCTTAAGATTCCCCCCCCCCCCCTGTTTTTTGGTGTCATTGGCGAAGGGTCACCTTGTCCTTGAAGATGAAAACAAGTTGCACTTAGCCGCCGAGCTGCGGCAGCGTGTCAGGAGATGCTTTGCTCTACATTTGGAAACCAGCTCAGGGACCAGAGAGAGCATCTCTACTAACACAACCATATATGACAAGGGAAACGACTGCCAGCCGGCACACACACACACACACACACACACACACACACACACACACACACACACACACACACACACACACACACACACACACACACACACACACACACACACACACACACACACACACACACTTGTTTTTTGTTTGCTGCAAACATGGAAGGACATAAAGCCACCTTCTGGCCCTCTCATCTGTTCATATGTATATAAAACAAAGAAAAATAAAGCTGTTTTGTGACTTTGCTTCCACATTGTGGAAATTTCTACAATTTTCCGACGCTCAGTGGCCGACCCCTGAGAGAAAGGGACAGAAAATTGCAAAGAGAGGCAGTGACCCCCCCATTTCAGTGGAGGTTCAACTCATTTTCGATATTTCCTCCCTCTTTGGAGCGATGGCGTCCTCTGGAAAGGCCCCCATGCCACAATGGGGGTGTGATGGTACGATTTACCGTGTGTGTGTGTGTGTGTGTGCGCCACCTCTATCGCTCAGAACACCATTTAGATTACTTTCACCTCATCAGCCCACACACACTTGGCGGAGGCCATTGGGACAAATTCTCCTGAGGATAGATGTTTTCATTGCACCGCAAGCAGTATGTTCCTCAGTGTGTGTGTGTGTGTGTGTGTGTGTGTGTTGCCACCATTTTCTCTGGAAACTGCCTTTTAGATATACATACTGCATACATAGATAAACTGCAGCTTTCAAACAGAAACTGTAGCAATCGAATCACTTTTCTTTAAAAGATAACAGCGAGAGAAATCAAAGACGATGATTTAAACCACTATGACTCTCTTGACTAACTCCCTCCTCCAACTAGGGCTGCATGGCACGACCAACATGTTAATCCTGATTATTTTGAATATTGGCATCTTGATTATTGGACATTTTTTATTATATTTAGGTCTTATGGAATAAAGTTCTTCGTCACCTGAATTTGGTGCGTTTTCGTTTTGCCCGCCTGCTCCCTGTTGCATCATTCCAAACGAGGCCGTATTACTCTTCTACTCTGGAATGCAGCCGCGACGTTCAGCTTCCTCTCAGGCTGCCTCTGCAGGCATGACGGCCCTCTGATGGCTGCCTGTTAGTTCAGGAAGCTCTAGATTGGATATATGCAGCAGGGCCGGGTGATAATTAATAATGGTAACCTATCGTCTTTCAATGAAATCCTGATGAAATCGTATCACTTTTATTTATGAATGGAGCATTTTAAATGTGAATATCACAGTTGATCCTGTCAAAATCTTGATCACTTTTAATATTCGATGAACTGTGCAGCAGAAATTTGTTGTTGAAAGTTGTTGCATGTTATTTTCATTACAGGACTAACGTTGAGACGAAAGGTCAATGATTGGCTTAGTTGATTGACAGAAAACTAATTGGCAACTCTTTTCATAATTACATTACAGTAAACTCAATGTCTTTGAATTTTGGTGACAGAAGCCACCTTGATTTTTCACTGTTTTCTGACGTTTTCTGCACAAATCATGAGTGAATTCACAGAACAACATCATCAGCATACAATGGAATATTTCTCTACATGTTTACACCACAATGAATCACTGAAATGCACTCGCTCATTCACTCATATAAACTACAGTTAAAGGGTGATTCAAAGCTATTCTTTGCTGTTTGTTTTATACTCATGAAGGTGAGAAACAAATTAGAATTGAGCTCATTTATTCAAACACGGACTTCAGGGGCTCTATAAAGAGATTGTAATGATTTGTACAATTTCTCATTTCCCCCCATTTCCCAACAGCACGAGATAGAAACCATCACATCGGGTCATTGTGCCTCCAATCCTCTACATTTAGTGCATGTGAATATATTGCACTTAGTCAGTATATTATATTACATACTTAGTCAGTTAAAAATACAAAGCAGAGTCAAACAAGGAGCATCTCGAGGAGACTTGACTGCAGGGCCACCGTTTCACACCTGCACATAAATGCTAACTTCAGTCTGAGCACCAGTCCTCTCAAGGTCGCCGGCAAAGCAATTTGAGGCTGTCAATCACATCGCATCCATTTAATAAAAGTAATATTTTCGGCGGTTTGGCTCACGCTGCTCTCACCTCTAAATGACACTGAGCCCCTCGGTGGCGATCCGCAGGAAGCACGGAGGAGATGGCCGGCTATTAAATGAATTAGACATTTGGGGCGTTTTTATGCCTCATTATGTGTACTGTCTAGATGTCCTGGATTTAGCTGTGGGGGGGGGGGGGGGGGGGGGCGCAGGTCGACATGCTGACCCCACAGTCAGTTCGGCGGAGGACAGTTTGTGTTCAAGCATCTTCTTCCAGCGAGCATTTGATGGGTGGTAATGAGCAGGGGATCCGTAATGACATTCCCCCTGTTTACTGTGTACTTAGCAGCTGCATTATCATAATATATAGATTCATCAATGCGTTTGGAGATGAAAGGTTTTCGCTGAGCATTTACCATTTTGTCTGGTCGATTTTGTGAAGGATCAAAGAAAAATGGATTGGGCTCGTTATCACAACTCATTAAATCCACTCTCCTCATGAGCAATTGATTTTTTTTTACGAATAATCTAAATGGGAACAGATATTGACCTTCTTGCCAGCCTCGTTGTTCAGCGTGAACCAGTGAACCGCTCGGTGTTTAGTCTGCTATTTAGAAGAAGAAGTGTAGATGGAGCGTGTTTTTACTGCATTCAATTGAGAAGATCTTTTATTTGTAAAGTATAATAAATGCAGATTCTGTCGCCGCTGCTGCAGAGGTGTCAATAACACACACACACACACACACACACACACACACACACACAATAGCATGACTCATCTTTTGTTGCATGGGAATGTTGACAACCGAGCAGAGCTGGGGGGATTGTGCAGCACATATCACTCTGAAGATGCATTCGCCGTGTGTAGGTATACTCCGTGACGATGGCACACGAGGCTGTGCACATGCTTTTATGGCAAGCACTAAGCCGAGAGCAAACAATCTCTGCGAGGAATATTTATGGTGTAAATGAAGGCGACACATCCGATGTAATGACATATTGAATCATTCCGCATCGCTGGCAAGGCAAACAGCCAAAGTCTGAAATGCGATTTCCAACCTTGAGAGGTTGCGCTATCTCTCCTTCTGCAAACAGAGGTTCGCACACACAATGTCCTTCACAAATTGTTGCTTCTTGCATTTCTATTACATTGCATGTTTACATTTCTCTGTATCGGTACCCCAGGAATCCTCTTCCTGTCTATAAAATGTGCCCGTCTGCTCTCACTTGTTTTGACAACAGCCCGATGACAGCAGAGACCAGACTCACTGGCTGAGTTGTTCCTTGCGGATGATTTTCTCACCATCTCTCCCAACGTTCGAGTCAGTCACAGCCATTTGTTTTGGGCCCCGGTCCTGAAGCTGATGTTCCCCCCCCGATCCTTCCCTCCCTTCATGCTCGCATCCCTTTTCATCCGTCTCTTTTTTTTCCGCCAGCCCACAGGGATCTACGGCCACAGCGCAACCTCATTAAACTTACAACCATCAAGATAAGACTCAATTACTGCGAGCCTCTGCGTTGGCGTCCAAGATCAATATTGAAGTAAAAAAAAAAAAGAAGGCGGCTGTCTAACAGTCTGATGTGCTTGCAGCTGACACAGGAGGAGGACGAGTGAAGATGAGTAAAAGGAACAAAGCAGAACATTCAGTCTGGTTTCTCATCCTAGGTAATTGCTCGATTGCATGCATGTCCACTTTGTTCAGCTTCCCTTTACAGACTCTGTGTTTGATCATGCAATGTCTGCTCCAGAGCACAAGATATTAAAGTATGAAGAGTACACAGAGCGCTTTATTCACTCCCACACCAATCATATAAACTCTCTTATGAATACATCTAATTCTGGTTTTGTAATATGTATTTATTGTTTGAGTTGGTACATCATAGATAAATAATAGATCATCCGTCCTGTGTGTGAGTAAGCGTGAGCTCCTCTGTGTCTGTCCACGGCTCGTCTCACGTTGTGCTGCCCACTGTGGGTCCTTGTTTCTTTGGTTTCGTGCAATTCAAAGCTGACTCAACCGTGATCAGGATGATTTTTTATTTTTGAATACTTATCAAGTATTAGACAGTTCTATGCACTGCCACACCAACAGTGGTCATCACTTGGTGTTTATCAATAATGCTGTACGGACGCACTTCCATGTAACTAAAGCAGCACACGCGTGGCTTCAGCGTGTTCATCGCCTTCAACCGAGATGCATAATGAAGATACGTTTGGTCTCCCATTAGTCTGCTGGCGTATTCACTTGCATGTTCGATAATCATAAAGGTTTTTTGAATCGGGTATGACTTTTCATTTATCCTCTCAACGGGCCAAACAAGCCGCGCTCCTAATTAGAAATGTTATGCATGTTATTAATCACATTTGTATTCACACAGGGTAGGTTTGCTGAGCGTACATTTAAATGAGTTTTACAGTTAATTGATATTCACAAAGTAACAAGGATGGACACAAACATTAATTCAACAGGAATCAGTACAGTATATAATGTGCGCGGTTGGGAGCCTATGGCTGTAACTGTTATTGAATTGTGTAATTTTACTGCTTACTGAACAGCGTTTTCACCAGTGAAAATATTTATCTGTTAATATTGAAATTCAGATCAAAGTGCTTCCAGTTTACTTTGGACTATCTGGATACTGCTAAAGTGACGGCTTCATTTTGGTTTATTAACGATGGTGTTTCTGTTGCAATGAAATCTCGGTTAAATAATGTATCTTTTGCACACACATCATCACAACACACACACACACACACACACACCTCGCTGTCATTACCGCTGCGTCTCTCTCTCTCCGTGTCCGTGCTGCTGGAGGAATATTCAAATTGGTCCGTGCTCAGGGGAGCATGAAAGATGTATAACTCTGGTCTCCTAAATTCCTGCCCGTCCATTAGCTTTTGTCCGCTCTCGCCGCATTAAACCCGCGCTGCCTTGACGTCTACATCATCAGGTCGGCTCAACTGAGGAGGGGGGGGGGGGGGGGGGGGCTACATTATTGAAACTCGTCAGAGTAGAACTAAATAACGTCACGGTGGAGATCCTGCTCTGCTGCAACACGTTGAAACAGTTTGTAGGGCTCCAAAAAGGTTTCAGAATTGGAAAAAAAGCAAGTCTAGTATTGCTATGTGGTGTTTTTCTGAGCCAATATGTACTGTATGTGACGATCACTTTATTTAACCAGTACTCACCCGAAATCAGGGAATCTTCATGTATTTGTGACCTGCGATTAAAGATTTATAATTCTCAGTAGCAGCCAGTGGGCCATAGTGTTTTGTCTTGTTGTGGGTTTTGTTTATATTAACATGAAATGCTAAAATATATATATATATATATATATATATATATATATATATATGTTTCCTTTCAAAATCTCTGCTTTAGATGTTAAACCAATCAAAAATACAAAGCATACAATTCATAATATCAAGGAGAATATTAATTGTAATTATGTGCGGAAACAAAATACAACCATATCTGCAGGACAACACAATCACATTTTGGCATTTAAACAAATGTTTTTGACTAAAAGTATGCTAATGAGCTAGAACAAGAGGGCCGCCTAGTTTATCAGCCAAAGGAGTTAATCTCATTTAACAGACATCCGAACAGTTGGAGCTCCCGGAATGTCGTCGTTAGTTTTGGTGTTACTTCTTTGTGTTTTTTTTTTAATGTTCTGTAGCAGAAATAATTAATCTCCTGGTGGCCGAGCAGGTTTCCGAGAATGCCTTTGGGTTGACTGACGAACAGGTGCGGCTGATGGAAGTGAGAGTTTGAGAAAGTTCAGTGTGAGGTTGCACAAGGTCACGAACAACCTGTAAAGAAGCTTGGCCGTGGGGCGGACGCAGACAGCACCTGTCCTCGTTCCGCTTTTATTTCATGATTTTCATTGAGGCGGAAGGGAAGAAAAGAAATGCGCAGATGTTTTCAGCGTCATGGCCTTCCTCTTGTGGGTTGGCTCATGGGATGGATACAGAAGGCTCCCGCTCGTGGATTGCAGGGCTCTTTTATATCACTTGCCGTATATACCTGCAGAGCTTCACGAGCACACAGCGCGGGGGGGGAAATGATGTTGAATGGGCCACTGAGGAAGAGGAGGGAGAAAGATTGGTGCTCTGGGTATCTCTCACAGGGTTTTAGCAGCGGCTTGACTCCCCCGACCGGGTCTCCTCCTAACTCCTCCACACACACACACACATAGTGGTGATTACAGGGTCTTTTAAGGACCACAAGGTGAAAGCAGCAACGCTGCTGGCTCATCACAAAAATGGGGAGGGGAGGCATGGATGAAACGGGACCCTGTGATTATTTAGGTTCACGAGCTGTTAGCGTGATGGCTTTTTAATCGTTGCTAATGGAGTTCCCACTAACGTGAGCACCCAGTGGCAGTTTATATATTCTCTCAATATCTCTAGCACGTTGTGATTTCAAGCCTCGTGTCCTTCATTTTTAAATTTTCTTTTTTTTTTCCCCTCCTCTGTCAGCAATTATGTACTGGAAAGGGAGCGGCTGTTTCACCGGCTCTCGGCTTTTTAAAAAAAGCGAACACAATATTGCACTCAGCAGCAGCCGGACTCACCCCGAGGGAAACGTATTAGCCGCTGAAGTGGCTGTTTAGAGTGAAAGTAAATGGCTCAAGGGATGACAAGGTGAGCTGAACATTTTGAGTTTGCATCAACACAGGACATCCCACCGTCTCATGCCGCGTTCTCATACTTGTTTTAACAAAATAGTGTCGAACAGAAAAGACAGACAGTGGGGGTTATTTTTTCCACCATAATCTGTCTTTCCCTGTATCCATCTCTTCCTCTCACTTCTCCCTGAGTCTGCCATAGTGAAGGGCGTCCTGCTGTGGCTGTGTCCCCCCCCCCCCCACACCATCTCCCCCTCTCTCTTTCACTCTCCGTCTCCCCACCTTTCCGTCTGCTTGCCGCTGACTGTTGGTAGAAGCTGTATGAGATTTGAAAAGGCCTGCGCGTTGGTAAAGGTGTCTTGCATTGTGAGCAGCGCCCCGAACACCCGAACCTCCCCTGCTGTGCTCCAGGTTTAGCCGTCAGGCAGGCGCACTGTCAGCGAAACTATAAAAGCGTCGATGTAAAATGTCAGTGGAAGGAGAAAGGAGGAAAAGCAGTCGACGCATGTCTAAAAACGTGCAGCCTAACTAAAACTGGTAAGAATGCAGCATCTGATCTCTGCTGTGTGCTAGAGTTAGTCAACCCTCTGAACCCCAAGACCCGGGATAGAATAGCACGTCACCTTTCAACAATCTCCAGAGCTTCACAGTTCATCATAGCCAGAAGCTGTAGAAACGGTCATCATCGTCAGATTTTTATATTTCTGATGGTTCTTAAAGACAACTTGTGTCTTAAATCTAAATTTTTTGCCGGAAATAAACAGTTTGAAGTAACCAGATCCTGTAAAAAACATAAAATTCTGCGCTTCTCGGCGTAACTAGGAAGCCACTCAGCAGAGACAAACAGCCATGTGACAAACAGACTGTTGAACACAGAGCGGAGAGGAGAGGCTGCAAGAAGTGGTTGTGAAAATGTGAATAGCTTATATAACACATGGAACCTCTATTTTCCTACACTTGTGGCAACTTAGAAACAAGTTTTATATATATATATATATATATATATATATATATATATATATATATATATATATATAAAACTTGTTTCTAAGTTGCCACAAGTGTAGGAAAATAGAGGTTCCATGTGTTATATAATGGAATCTCTATATATATATATATATATATATATATATATATATATATATATATATATATATATATATATATATATATATATATATATATATAGAGATTCCATTGTTTGCCAATTCAAAAAAAAGAAATTATCAAAGAAATTCAACTTGAAGCTTTTTTGAGTTCTCTCGACTACTTCTAGCCGTGATTGTTCTGTTTCTATAGAGGAACGGGACTTTTACACTGCAGTGAAAATCAAAGCCACAGAGAGGAACATGTGACGGGAGCCTCAAAACGCCCCGAAACTGCTCGAGCTTCAGAGGGTTAACTCGACTGCTTTGAGCACACAGGGTGACTTTACTACAAATGCTCTCCATCTGATCTCCGCAGGCCACACGGATAGCCCCAGCGCTTTGCTGCCGACTCAGCAGACCTAAGCATTTCCCTTTCATATGCATTAGTGGTGCATCCTCCCCCCCCCCCCCCCCCATGGTGCCGTGAGCACTGCTGTGTGTCTGACCACCACACAGGGTCAGGCGCTCGTGATTTTCCCGTATAATTATTTGCACGTTCCTCAAATCCACCATCATGCCTCCGTTTCCCAATCAATACACGATCCTTTTCTTTCTGATGGCTTTCTGAGGGTTCAGATGAGCAGCGACTGGGCTGGCGAAGCATTCAGCAGCCCTCAGGATTTTTGATAAACACAGTCCAGCATCTTTTCATCCTTTTCTATTCCATCTTTTATTCCTGTACTGGGGATTTGCTGGAATTTAGGAAAAACTGGTTTTGAGGTCTGTTTGGGTTCAATATACAAAGACGTATCATAGCAGCTGTAGGTTAAAGAAAGACTAGGCAGCGCGGGGAGTTGGGTAATATTCAAAGAACAAAAAACTTGGATATTCTCTGATATTAAATTGGCAAATTTACGAGAAAGCACACACAATTTTGAAATTATGAAGATTATGAACTTTAAAAAGAGGATGCAGGGCTAATTATTCATGTGTGTCTCTGGCTTCTAGCTTTATTTTGTGTTCAAACACAGAAGGCACAAAGTCAGGACTACGCCGGGCCACGGATGCTCCGGACATCCAGGTGTGAAAAGACCCCGGGTCATTTGTCTACTGAGAGCTTTATTCAGCTATCACAGTGCATTGTAGAGTTGATGTCTGTTGGGTTTTATAAGTGGTGATAAATACACTGATGCATTCTCTAACCAGATACAAGGGCCAGTGTTTGTTTTGGATGAATTCCATGTCGGGGGTGCATCATCCCCTCTGTGAATTGCCACATTAGGGTGGAGGAGGAGTTTGAATGTCCTTGGATCCTGGGAGCTGTGTGGTCAGGGGGGGGGGGGGGGGGGAGTCCCCCAATTCAAATTGGTCCCATGCGGGGGACCGGACTAAGAGGGACTCGAGGACCATTACGGGGAAGATCCATCTGAATCCCCCTCCTGGAGCCGAGCCTGGTTGGGCTCAGCCAGGCTTCCACCACCTGCAGGTAGTGCACGAGCCCAGTTCATTTACAAGGAAAAGAATCCGTCACTTTAGGGCACTGGTCTGGGATTTTGTAATGGAGCCGGGTCTTTATTTGCTGTTGCAGGCTCATACGGAGCTATTCTGTGTAATGAGGTATAGAGTACATACTCTTAGCTTCACTCTTCAGCGGACTCTCTTCTCCTTGTTCGGTTTTTCTCTGTCTGGTTTCATATCACTCTGGATTTTGAGAGGTCCGAAGGCTACTATTTTGGCAGTTTGGGGGAAATAGTGTTTCGTTATGTGTTATTTGTTGGCTACAACATCTTATTAACCTTTATAATATGAGGCTCACTTCTGATTAAGAAATGTCCGAGGACCACCTTCCCAAATAAATGAGGAAAAAAGCACAACATGACAAAAAACTGGGCTATAAATATTTGTTAGGCCACTTATGTCAGCTATAATGACAAACAAATTAATATTCTGCTTACCCTAATCCATCACTTCCTGCCATTATTAATCCAAATTGTATGTATTCAGGGTCATATTTCCTCCCTACACACTGTTTGAATTATTATCTTTTTTATTAATGTGAACTCTTGTGCACATTTAGAAATAAGAATAACTAGCGTTGTTAATAACCATTTTTCATTTTAATTGTAATTTACCCTTATGGCAGCACCTCCACGGCCCGCGGGAAGGCGCTTTGCGGCCCACTAGCGAGCCCCTGGACCAGCGGTTGAGACGCGCTTTTGTGAGCTGCGGCGTATCGACTAGTCGCTTGCAGCAGTTAAAATGCTAAACAAAGGACTTCTATCCGCTGCTTGTATTTATGCTGTGATATTACTTTCTAGTGTGTAACTCATGCCCCATCTGTGTTCTGAGTAAGCTCTATTTTCTATCTTTATGACTGCGGGCTCAGTGCTCAACTCAACTGGGGATGCAAAATGGCAGCAGTGGGAACATGACATTGAACAGGAGCGATGCTGTATTCGTATTTCATTCTTCTTTCCAATGGACGCCATCCTATCCCTAATTACCCCCAGCAGTACTTTTGATATTTCGCAGTGTAATTCAAGGTATACGAGGTTATATATTTTAATAGTCTGATCAAATGTCTCTTGGCAGCCATATTGAATATCCTTAAGGAATCTACTTGATAAGTGCTCAGAGTCCATATCTGTTACATCGTCTTGGCTGCTGTAGCGGGATATTAGAAATCCATACACTCAAAATATGATGTATGACTCAGCCGCCGTGGAATTGACTGGGGCTTTGGTGTGTTGCGGCACATTTTCTTTTCTGGGGAAAGAGGAAAAAGGAGGGAGAGAAAAAAAAAAATTCACAGGTTAGAAAATCAAGAATAATTTGCATTGTGGAAAAGGTCAGACCCGTAAGGCAGCTCAAGATTGAGGCTATTACTCTTGATTAGGACAGATAACATGTATTTGTGGGCCACATGTGGCAGTTAGGCGGCTCAGGTGGCTGTGATATGGCAGGGCTGGAGGCAATTTGGCCAAATTTTCGCCGTGTATGTGTCATCAACCTCTCACAGTTGGAGGGGATTTCTGACACGTCTCATTTAAGCAAATTACCCAGATAAGAACACACAGCCGAGGGGGCCAAGGTTACAAGTGGGTGACATTTAAAGTTTGTGTTTTCAACTTATTCTGCTGTGCCATTGGTTGTTTGGTTATTTTCTTCTGGTCCGTCTCTTAACAGGAGAATGTTATTTCACAGATGAACTGTCAACCTGGTTGAGAAAGACTTGTAAGTAATGATAGATGCAGATTGAAATATAGAGAAATATGGAACAAAAGGAGTGATGTCAATAAAAGGAGTAGCAAAGGAATTACTTTTCTTTTAGCCGTTGAGGTCATAGAATATTCTAGACTTTGTATTTCAAGACAGGATTTATTGTTTTTTCAAAAAGCGTTTTTGTGTTTGTTGCCCACCTCAAAACTCTGTGTGAAACACTGCTACGTGATAGAGGGACGAATAACTCTTTCTTCGATTAATACAAGGGAGTGAGATCGAAATTGATACTGTTTCTATTGTTGTTCCCAAATCTATAAACTTTATACTTTCTACCTCCATGATAACCTTCGAAAATTACATTTTTCTTTGCTATTAAATTGTTTACACCTTTTCTTTTTCTGTCGGTCCTTTCCAAGGGTCAGGGTAGAACTTTGCCACTTTAAGGACATCGGTGAGATTTTTTTTCTTTATACGAAGAAGCATTTCTGTCTTCTCACAATCCGATTCTGTTTCTTTTCTCATCAACCACAAGAGCAGCAGCAGAAAACAGATGCTCACTGTCGACACTAGTGCAAGGGGCTGACAGGTATTTACGTTCAAGTTGGGCCCCGAGTCGGGAAAATGGAATTTGTTGCTTCTCCAGTATTCCATTGGGCTCTCAGTCCCGGCAATCTGGGACTCTGAGATATATCCTCGTATAAAAGTAGAGCAAAGTCACACTGGTATCATGTTCTGGTGTAATTTTATTTTTTTAACACAAGCCGTCAAACCAAGCTTACCCACCGGGCTAACGTCAGATATGTTCGTAGTAAAGGTTATGTTGCGAATGTATCAAACTATGATTGTGTGTGACTGCCATACAGGGCAGGTAGGGATATGTCTGCAAAGCAGTGGCGACTTCGATGACAATCCCGGGATCCCGAATGCGCCATTAGATGGCGAAGTCCTTGGCCTTCTACTACAGATAAATGTTCGTCATCAAGTGCCATACATGTTGTCATTAGTTGCTTTTGCCTTCAGGCTGTCTCTAGTAAACAGTTTTCAAATGCCTGTTAAATTGGCGCTATAACACTTGTTGTGTTGAAACTGGCTTCACTGGCTTGGCTTCTTTGTAACGGCTATAATTTCATTATCGCAATAATTCATATTAATATAAATTGGTTTGTGAATACAAACCGGAGGGTAAAAAAGTCTGTTAGCAAAAAATGTTATCGTCTTGCCCAACTGTGAAGCAACGATGTTACTATGCATTTTAAATATATGTTCATGTGTTTGTGTCCACATCCTCCACATCTTGGTGTGTGTAAAATAGTGACTGGGTTACTTCACCGTTTTACTGCCCATCCCAAGACAGACATTTTGCGGAGGCCGTCCGGTAACTGCTGCATATGCCATCTTAATCTGCTTCTCCTGCTGTGCCAGGTGTGCGGGCAGCATGCACTTCTGCAAGGACACCCGACTATGTGGAAAACTCTGCACTCGAGGCAAAGCTGGGGGCCAGCGGTGGCGTAAATCCTCTTTGTAATTATGTTGTAAACAAAGATGGAACAATAAAGCTTCAGTTCGGTGTGTGTGCTGCATCAGAGTGGGAGGCTCAATCGAAGTCAAATCGCTTCCTGCTGGGCAGTTGGCGGCCTTCGCTACACACTCCTCTTGTCGATGCATGTGGAAGTGATGGAACGCTTGCGATGTCGTTTGCCAAGTGACAGATTGGTCCACAGGACCCTCTATCGACGGGCCTCCCCGACTAACCATCTGGTACGAAAGACACTGTTGGGGTTTTGGATGGTAACTCGTCATTTAAGAGAATGTTATCATGTGACAATTTGACTGAAAAAACAAAAAGGCAGCGATTCCAGCCAAATGCTGTCCTGGTCTGTTAACTCTGCCAAGGAGGTTGTTGGAAGAACTACTGGTTTAAGTACGTGAATTATTAAAATACCTGCCTACCTTTTTATTGAACACCGTCGGATAGCACATGGATGATTAATACTTACTAGGGGATGACCTGATTCCATTTTGGTCCCCAATCCAGAGCCCTTAAATATTGAGTATCTACAAGGGCTGAGCAATTTTTGGGGCTTTGCAGCTTCAGTGAGGAATATTCAACGCTTTTGACGGTGGGACATTTAACAAAATAATTCATGTTGATGCAGAGTGAATAATGTGCGATTACTATTCCTTTTGTCTTGCGTTATTTGGGATTTTGGGGGTAATGCATATGAAAAAAATGTATTCATTTGATTACCAATTAGAACGTTGATTACAATGCCAACGATTGAACTTCGCAGCAATCAGTTCAGCCTTTAATACCGGGTTTACTGGTTCTGTTGAGACAGGAAGGATTCTGGCTGCCGCTCTTATCACCACTGTCAACAATCGACACAGGACATCCCTAATACCAGAATTCAAAACTTCCATTTAACCTTGCACACTGCACAAGAGTGTGCAGTTACTCCAAAACCATAAAATGCCAGTTTAAATGAATGTCTAGTAATTGTGAGCTCCATGTTTGTTTGACGTCTTGTTTGAGCTTCCCCCGCGTTGACCTGTTGTCATATCTCCCGTTACACCACGGAGATAAAGGCATAACGTGTGTTATCATCTGCTGCCGCCTGATAGATGATCCTCAGCTCTGATCACCACTTTCACTTTTGTATTCGTCCAACATTGTGTCTCTTTATTTTGCTGTCATGCCCTTTTGAAGTGTGCCAGTGTTAACAGGAGAAAACACAGAGTACACCGCATTCTTTGTTGCTGTGTACTTTCGCTTTATATGAAACATCCGTAACAAACGGCCACACTCGTCCATGAGATACCGCTTTAGTTTGATCAAAGCTGAGTCTGTGGTTCGTGTGTGTGTGGTCTTGTAAACGCACAAATATTGCCAACAAACATGCACACAAAACACAGTTTCTCTGGCACACAATGTGACTATTCAAAGGACTGATACAGTCTATAGCTCAACTATAGCTTCCAGTTGTATTCAGAGTCTGTGAGAAGGTCTGCGTTAAAGGTAGACTCTTACACATGGGAAGCGTAATGCATCAAACTATCCAACGCTGACTGTCGTCCACTTTCAAACATTGAAAGCATCAAAGCTATCTCTGCACCGCAATCACCAATTTAATGTATTGAAATGTGGTCAGTTTGATACCACCATTGGATCGCGATTATTTGGATTTTACCGTTTTTATTGATGAAAGATATTTCATCAATATCTCCATTTGTGGGTGATACACGGCAAAAGGTCAACTGTGTTTCTGCTAAATGGAAGAATGCATTTTAATATTGGGATTTTCCCATTAAAAATACCCTAACCGGGTATAACTGGTATTACTGGGCGTGCGTGGACTTTAAGAATTCATCTTGAAACAAAAATCTCAATGACTGAAGTCAGTGTGCATACACAGTTAACTGGAGTGACAACCAGAACTTCACTTTATTAACACTAACGAGCTTTACAAGCAAAGAGAAATCAGATTACTCTATTTACCAGCAGGAGCTGAAGTAGGTTTGGGACAGTTAGACTACCTTATTCCAGTTTTGGCAGTTTTATCTCGGTTTATTTAAACTGCACTATGCGTGCTGTCTGTTCCAGTATTTAGATGCAGCCTCGTAGCCCACTCTCACTGCCAATTAAGTAAATCATAGAGTAGCACCTACAGCGGCTCTATAGAGTGTGCATCTTGGTTGAAAAACAGTATTTTTATTGGATCAAATGTTGTGCCTTGCTGTGGTTTACAGTTGTAAAAGCCTGTACTTAATTCAATTTCCTCTCACATTGGTACCAGAGTCACCTTTGATGGAGATGCCTGAGAGGCGAGGTGGACTTCACCAAAAAGCAAATGAAGAGTAGAAGAAGTAAGGACACAAAAGAATGGATCAAATTGTACAAAAATTAAATATTATGTTTTCACGCCTCTCGCTCTGAGTGAAGGTTCAATATTTCCCCCTTTTATCTTTAATTAAAATACTTTGAATGAAGGGAGATAGGGATTTCCTGCAGCAGCTGTTAATTAATATAATCATTCGAGGTATCAGAGACGCATCTGTGGCCTCTGTTTTTTTTTTCTTGGGATCATATAAGAGCCAGATGCAGAATACAAGACGAGATTACTGAGCAGAAGAGTCTTGCTCTTCCTGTGCATTGTCAAATTCTCTCCAATCCGTCGTCTGAGAATATCGCTTTAACGTCACATAACAGCTTCTTCCCAAGAGCTGTCGACCTGACATCATCTACTTCTGTGGTGGGGACTGGAAGCCCAATATTTATCTCACACTCCGACGGTTCTGCAAAAAATGCATTAACCTAACACGTGGAGATGCTTAAAAAAAGAAAGAATCAACCTTTTTGGAACACTGATATCTAAAATCTCAGTTAATCATAACAGTGATGGGAGAAAGATGGAAAAGATTTGTATATATATGATTATATGTGTGTATATATATATATATATATATATATATATATATATATATATGGAAGAAACAAATTCCCAGTTCCTCTGCTCGTAATAAGGCGATTCAGAGCCTCTCTCCCCTTTTTCAGGTCACTGGAGGGAAGCTAATGGGCTCCATGCAAATTAGGGTTGGCATTTGGTTCTTCTCGCTGCACCTGAAAGGTGAGGTGACGGGGTCAAGAGGAGGGACGGCCATTATCATGACTCGTACGAGGGCCACATCCATATCCATGTTCTCCACATCTTTGAGGGTGGGGGGGAGAGAACTAAGAGAGCATGAAGCGATGAAGGAGTCATCGAGGGAAAGAAATTGAGAGTAACAACATAAAGGGTGAAAAAAAAAAAAGAGGAAGGAAGGCGAGAGAGAAGGGCATAAATAGGAGATGGAAAAGAAGGGGAGGGCGTTGCTCTGTCCTTGCTATTAGTCACTCCGTCACAGCTCCCTGGCTTTATGGAGAGTTTCCTGTCATGGTGCTGCTTTTTAATTGACATTAAAATGCACTGACCAGTGTGTCAGCGCCCCCCAACCCCACACTCATCTTTTAACTTTCTACCTCTTTAACTCTCCGTACTTGACTGACGTGGGCTGTCGTTTTGCACACAGTGTGGCGTGACAGGAAAATGGCAGCCGTACCTCACATCTCAGCAGCAGCTGTGACGGCCCGGCAGCTCCTTCCCGTCACAACGGTTTTGCTTGTAAAATATCGTCCCGTATTCTGCCAGTATCTGTACATGCACCGGCTTCTGTGTGTCAACGTCATATTTCATGGCCTTGTCATGTGTAGAAGTCGCGTTCCCACTGGAATACGAAGCCGGCTCCCACGGGTGCAGCGAAGCTTTCAGAGGTTTTAAAGGGGAGGAGATGGAGACTAATGCCTCTGAGGTCAAAGGAATGCAGATCTATGAAGCAGAGAGTGTGCACTATCAAGGCAGAGGGAGCGCTTGGCGGGGATGATGGGAATATATTGTGTGGAAATATACAGTATCTCGGCTGTTATATCAAAACCTTTTTTTAAGTAGTAGCATTTCTAAAACGTTTGTCTGACCCATTATGCAATGTTGTCCTTTAGTAAGAACAAGGCTATCGTCGCAAAGCATTAAAAAAAATAGGAATTTAGTATTGAACAGGATAGATTGAAGAAGTAAGGCTGTTGACTGACTTTATAAAAATGCAACTGCCTTTGTTATTTTAATTGGAAATTAGCTAAAGCCCAAACGAATACATTTAATTATTAATAAAACATGTCATAGACCTTTTAAAGTTTGTCTATAGATGTATAAAATATGAGCTGAAGTGTTGGCAGAAGCTTCATCACATCAGTTTTCTGTACACGTGTGGCAGATACAAAAGCTTGCGTGTGTGTGTGTGTGTGTGTGTGTGTGTGTGTGTGTGTGTGTGTGTGTGTGTGTGTGAGTGTGAGAGAGAGAGTCAGTTTATGGGTTCAAATGATGCGTTTGTGCATGTAGTATCACCCTTAACATGTTAATGCATCATGTGTATGATTGCATGTGCCGTGTGTGTTGAAGGCTTTAGTGTGAGTGTGTAGTGATGGTATCGTGAGGATTTGATCGATACCAGAACTCTTATCGATTCTCCTTATCGGTTCGGTTCTTTATCGAAACTCTTATTGGTTCTTTTTGATTATTTTGTGAGAGAAAAAAACAATCGATTAAGAAAAGAATCAACTTTGCTTTGCTTGAATGTAAACAAATTGTCTTCCTTGAACAGCAAGACAAAAAGTTCCAACATATTTAAAATATATTCACGTGAGCTAAACAATCATCTCAGCGATTAGCTTTCATTTATTATCCTGTTCAGTGGACGAGGACGGTCGGCTGCTCCACAAACGCTCAAAACCTTTATTTCTGCAGACTGATGTCCTCTTGTTGGTCACATGTTGTGATGAACTGCTGCTGTTTCCTTCTTTACTTGTGAGGCTTTTATTACATCTGTGACAACGAGAGTTCTCAGCATCTACTGGAGTGAAATGAAGCCACACTTTGGATCTTCTTCTTCTCTCGTCCATGATGCGTGTCTCACGCTGTACTGAGCCGGAGTCGCTGTGTGTGTGTGTGTGTGTGTGTGTGTGTGTGTGTCTGTGTGTCAGAGTAAAGCACAAAGAGACAGAGAGAGGACGTTTGAGACGAGGACATCTCACTCTTCTAAAGTACCGATAGCCGAACCGTTAACTCCGGACCTCATCAATACTCAGGATTTAACTCATTAGAACCGGTTCCTGTTTAGAACTGGGTTACGGAGGGCATCCCCATAAGTGTGTGTGTGTGTGTGTGTGTGGTTTGTGCGTAGAGGTCAGTGAGTTAGTGGAGTCACTTGTGGATAGTCACCGACAGACAGAGAGAGCAGGAGGAAGGCGGATAGAGGGGAAGGACAGAAAGAGACAGACGGGCTATGACGCACGTGGAGAGAGAGAGAAGGTAGACATTGAGTGGATGTTGTATTGTGCAGCCAGCGTGTCAAAGACCATTTTAGGGATACACTCCCTCCTTTCTTGTCTTCCTCCCACAGCGGAGATGTGAAGTTCAGGAGGTCATGTCCTCTAAGACTGCTGTCCCCTAAGACTGCTGTCCCCGCTCTGTCCTCTGTCCATGACCCATCCCAAGCCATCAACAACCAGACACGTCCACCAGAAAGATCCGTTCATACACACATACAGTATATATATATATATATATATAAAAAAACATTTGGAATGGGATGATTCCTCAACGTAATCAATGTTATCGATAGTAAAACGTGTGTCGACTGCATCCAGTCAAAGAATTTTAACCCGGAAAACAAGAAAACTCGCCCACGATCCTGGAAGTGTTGTTATTAAATTAATTATCAAAGTAATCCTTTCGAGTATTTCTCTGATTAGGCATCTTACTGTCTGTTATCTTGTTGAATTCTTTTTTTTTTGAAGAGAAGATGATTGTATAAAACACTGAAATATTAATCAGACAAGCTTTGATGTTTATCTTGTGTAAATGTTTTATTATATAAATCTGGAATCTCCTCTGAACCTCACATGGAGAAGCATATTTTATTCAAACCATCACCAAAACTACACCGTTTATTGGAGCCAGAAGCTGTGTAAACCGCCATTATCCTCCGATTTGCATCTTTCCGACGGTCCCTGAACACATCACGTGTGAAGAAAGCAGCCAAAACGAAGGCTAAGCCGAAGCACATCACACTTACCGTTATTATCCGTTTCCGTAGAATAACACGGAACACAAAGCAGCCTCTCTCCATCGTGTTCACTGGTTCACCACAGCTCCTGGTCCCACGGTGTTACTGCAGTGTTGGCCAGAATACAGAGACGGATTCTGCCAGTTAGCTCCCCTGGCTCCTTATGGTGATGATGATGATGATGATGATGATGATGATGATGGCCATGGCTGCGTATTGATTAAGAAAAAACTTCCTCGGCAGCTGTGCCGCACAACAAACATTCAAAGCTTAAAAAAAGGACTTTGACGACGATCCTTCAGCCTCTTTTGTATTGTTAAGACACTTCCTTCTTTGTGATACTCGGGGAGGAGCTACACGGTACTTTCTCAAATGCCGATTTAAACATTGATCATAAGATCACTTTCTTAATTAACAGTTCACATCAACTGTTTTGCTGTTAAAATCCTGATGAAATCGCATCCTGTGGTTGGTCTGCTGTATGTTCACAACACAACAAACTGCACCAGAGTCCACTTGGAACTGGACCCAGCTTCTCCTGCAGGTCTGGGTCTGGTTGTTCAGTCCGCTCCGGAGTTTAAATGACATTTTCACGACATCCCGAACAAACCAAAGTTACCCAGAGTACATCTGAGTTGCACCAACATAGTTAAAAAGGCCTTCACACACACACACACACACACACACACACACACACACACACACACACACACACACACACACACACACACACACACACACACACACACACACATGCACACACACTGGATGTTTGTTTTTTTTGTGCCCAAATTTCGGCGGTGAAGAAAATCAAATATTACTTAATCATTGATATTTTATCATTTCAAATGTATGAACAAAGCCTCAATCGATATTGCATCACTTTACTGTGAGGCAGCCTTTAAAAAGGAAAGAGCACACTTATTTATATATATATATATATATATATATATATATATATATATATATTACAATATCCACAGTTTAAGGAGATATCTAGTCTTTTTGCCCAGCCCTCATTATATTTTTCAAAATGATAAAAATGTTTTGTTTGTGTGTAAAGGTCTTGGCTAGTGACCCAATTAACACGAGGAGACGTTTTCTTTGTTCCTTGACTAATTGAAGTCAGTTTTAACTTTAGCTCCATTTGGAAGTTTCTGATCTGCCAACAGGTGGAAACAGAAACTCATGTCTACCTCTTTCAACTCATTCTAATATTCAACTTGGCAGAGAAACCCTTCTCCTCTCTCTTCTTGCACTTATTGTATTATTATTTGTTTTACCCTTCACTAAGAATCATCTGTCTAGACACAGTGCCGGTTGTTTGCAGCGCTGTTGAAACCAGATAATTTATTCCGCTGCCGCACTCTGGATAAGAGTGACAGCTAAATGCCCAGAATGTAAACACCTTATGGTTAGCGTGAGTAGTTTCCAGCTTCCAGGTACGCCAGCTGCTATTGAAGATGGCAGATAATGATACAGGCAAGTGCTTATTCAGCCGCGGAGAGGAGAAAGGAGGAAACCTGCTGCAGCTTCCACAGGCAGGTTTATCACACTCGATGGTTTCCTTTCATGAGTGAGCGCGACATTCGGATCCCGAAATGCAGTTATTTGCATGTTACGTTGGTACAGTATCTGCTGCCGTGTCCGCTGTAGTGCTGGAATGAGTCGTCGATCAATAAGGAAATGAATCAACAGAAGTTTCCTTTGGGGATCTTGCGGTTGGCATTTGTTTATGACTGATATTTAATAATAGGTTAAACAATTGATCGATTCTTGAGCAAAAGTAATTGAAATTGGAAGTCTGTTACACAAAGAACGTTCACACGCAACTGATTCCATGTCCGTGACATTTTGTTAGCTTGTGACCATCTCACCTGCGTTCTAATCTTTCCTAATTCATAACGTACTGCTGATTAGTTTTCACAGCTTTTTATTGTGTTTTTCTTAATGAACTCGTATTGCACTGAATAATGTATTGGGTCTGATGTTGGGCCTTCAAGCATTTTGACATTTGAGGTTTCAGTGCAAGGCAAGATTAAAGGCTGTTGGAATTAGGAGATATTGTCCTTAACACATAATCGTTACGTTCTTCAGACACTAATACTAGCATTGTTCCATCTTGATGGATAAATCAAAGTGTGACCCCTTCAACATGTATTCTCTTATGCCTCTGCTGTCATTAGGTAATCGTATTCGTACGATTTGCTGTCGTTTCCGATGCTTTAGCTCGACTCAGCACGAGCAGTATTGACCGCTGCAGATGGAGTTCCCAGTCTTACCAAACATAAAGTCGGTGAATTGTCTTCAGTGCATCTTAACTGACTTTAAATGCAGGTTCAATTTTAACGCAGTCTTGGTCTCAGAGTGACTCCATTTGTTCTCGGTCTTGGTCTTGACTCCTTCAGACCTCGTCAGACCTTCAGCTCCAATCGTGGACTTGACGTGAACTTGACCAAAGTGATCTTGACTTCGGCTCAGTGCAGAGCTGTTCCTCTGGGGACTGGAGGCCGATTTCATAGTGCTGCCGAAGCTGTGTTTCGTTGGTGTCAGCATTAAATTGGGTTTGTGCAACAATCTGTGTCACACACACACACACACACACACACACACACACACACACACACACACACACACACACTGACACACATGTACTTTGACGGCTGCATTGTTTTGAGGTTTGAGCAACCAAGCCTGTAAAAGTAATAATATATGACATTTTCACATAAAGCAATTCCTGTTCTGCTCCCTCCTGTCACCTATTGATACAACACAGTGGTGATTGAACCTAAAGCCACATTTCACATTTGAAAATGTAAACAGCAAACTTGTCTTTTATCCTCAGGTAAGATCATCTGGCACACACACACACACACACACACACACACACACACACACACACACACACACACACACACACACACACACACACACAGTGGTTCATTTCCACCTTCTAGGTTTCTTTCAGTACCCAGTTTTCCCATCATTTGTCGTTTAGTTTTTTAATGAAGATAAATGAGACTCTACGATAATTTAAATGTTTAATTCATAAACAGTGTTAAGTGGTAATTACATAAAATCATAAAATCTTAACACTAATCATTTTAATTATATATTATAAGCTGCTTAGGACAGATCTGCGGATCGGCACTGACGCCTTATGCAACAACATTCTCTTAATTTTCTCTTATATATTCTTACCCAGTTGTGTTGATGAATCACCTTTTTATATTTGAATAAATATTGGGAGAAAAATAAGGCATTTGTAGCACACCTTCACCAGAAAATGTTACCGTATCCTCTCCCTCTTTTGTCTCTATGATGCTCCGTATTCATGATCGTACTGTCTCTCCCGCCCGACCATTTTCCCACAATTCTCTTCTCCTCTCAACCTCCCACTCTGCGCTGCTGTCAGCATGCACAGACACACAGCCTGAGAAGGTGCTACGCGATAATGAGTCCACGCTTGCACCTTTGCTGCCATCCGTGGCTCCACATCAGCCGATGTGATTTTCACCTTTACTTTACCTTTCGTCATCTCGCGGCCCCCCCCCCCCACCGCTCCGTTCAGTATTTGGTGATTAAAATGATGGTGGTCTGGAGTTGTTGCGTTAACAGTGTCTGCAGGTTATGTCCACATGATACAGTTCACTGCCTATGAGAGCTATAATACATTACAAACAAGAAATCCCAAACTTTACATGAAAACATGAATATTCACAGCTGGTCTAATTTAACCAGAAAGTCTTCTCACACAGAGAAGCTTTTCTGGTGCTAATTGGCCTCAGTGGACTGTTCATATATATATTTACATTGTAGAAGGGTGAGAATGAGCGCAGTGTGTTGGAGCTGCTTCTCTCTGAGTGGGTTCTTGTTTACCTGGTACACGAGGAGGCACATTCCTGCCAGTTTAAACTATTCCGTTGATCAACCGGTGGCAGTGAAATGCAAAGATATGCTGCAATGTGGCAACGGTGGCGGATCTAGAGGAATACTCATGGGCCTGATGGCAGATATGCTGATTTAATTCAATAATCAGATATATCAATATATATCATATTCTTTGAAAAAGCCCCCAAATGAAGATATTTCAACTCAGAAACATGAATGTGGCTCACAAGTAAAGCGCTGACTAGAAATACTAAAAGGTGGCATTTGAAATCACTTAGCCTAAAATATGGCCATAACAGATTTCCAAAATTAATCCAAAAGAATGCGCTAAAGTTGACACTTAGGTACTGAGCTTTGAATTCACGGTCACTGCGTTGCTCACTTGTGTGGCTATTGTTTGGAGCCGGTGATTTTAGGGCTTTTTTTAACCGACTGCTTTTGTTTGTTGCATTGATCTAAATTGTGGACATTGTGGACCGAACGAGCCGTGTCTGAGATGTCGTTAGCTGCAGAAACAAAATCCAGCCATGGAAGTTTGAAACCGCTAGAGATGCACCGGTGCTGATATTGGATATTTGCACAATATAATTGGGTTGGGTATCGTGACAACAGACCAATCTTCAATACCATTATTTTGATAAATAACAATTCAGTACATTTGTATCTATGTATTTATTGTTCTGCCCAGCGCGCGTCCTCGCGGCTCCGGCCACCAGCCACAACTTTTCATATCGCGTTATAGCTAGCTATACCTACGAAAGATATCGTAGATATCACACTCAATTATTTCGTATGGATGGTTAACAAAACTAGCGATCTTTCAGCCAGGAGATCGCTCTTCCTTCCCCGTGTGAAAACGAGAAGGTCATTTTGACTTATTTGTCACGTAACTTGCGTACTTCAGTAACGGCGCTTCCGTTTATTATTACCCAAACAAACGATCTTTTCCTAAACTAAGTAGCGTTACTTTCCTGTGAATTTCAAAAGTTTATTTTGAAAACACTGTAGGAATGTCCAGAGCGGAAATTGACACGTGTTGCTGGCTTTCGTAGGAAAATGCACAAAAAATGCGGAGTAACTTATCGTAATATCATACTAACCATTGTACTAACCATACGTCGCTACCGCCAGCAAAGACAGGAAAGAGAAGACTGCTAAGTGGCTTTAGACCATGCTGCATTTAGAACATTTCTGAAAAAATAACTTTTGTAAATGTTTTATAATGAAGGGAATGCGGTCTGCCCTCCCGTGCTCTACATCTTTACTTTCCGCTACGGACTTGGACACGTTTATCAAACTACAACTTTTTTTAAAGGTGTCGTTCTAAAAAAAGAAAATCTTTTTGTGGTGGGGAATGATTTCTCTCCCACAGTTCATGCATAATATTTGCATTTCAAGGCCGTAGTCATCAATTCACAAAACGTCATGAGACCGACCGGGCTATCTAATCACAGTGAAACCACATGGAAGCAATTGCTCACACGAATTTAACGGAGGTGTACCACAAAGCGATAATAATCATTATATTGTCACGTAAATGAAATATTCAAGGCAGTAAATAGCATCTTCAGTGGGAGGACAGAGAAATGTTGCGTGGTGGAAGACAGACAATAGGGCAGAGAAAAGTTGTACATCGCCCACGCGTTCCCGTTCAAACAATATTACTTTTAAGCAATATGTGACACGAGTCTTGAAATCACCTTTTTTTGTTGGCCTTTAACAGTGACAGCCGTGTGGACCTCTACATATTTAATTGTCTCCACCGTTGCAAAGTCAATGTGACAAGCCTTCTCCCACAAGGGTTTGACTGACAGGGAAGCGATCCGTCTCATAGCTCAACTCCTCCACAGCGCCCCATCTCCGTTTACTGATCTTATGAAGTGGTTGTAACGGCTAAGGCTGCTGACATTCTGCATTTATCTCACTGTCAAACGAATCCTACGGATCACATGTGTATCTTAAACCTGATGTATCGTCTTCCTCTAAGCTTTAGATCAATGCTCTCTGAAAACTATTACCAACTCATCATTGAACCACACTGTTGCACCGGGTGACGCTGTAGCAACATTTGAGTTAATCACATAAACACTATCTCGCTGCTATAAATATTCACTATAGGGCCCCAAATGTGTATCAATCCACCCCTCAAACTAGTCCCCAAAGAAGTGAAATATTTACTCCTGTTTACTAAAAACTACAGTGGTCTTTTGGGAAATTATTTAGGATTTGAAAAAACTTCTTTTTTTACCTGTTTTACATTAAAAGATGGACATTTTTAGTGGAAGCCAATGGACTTGAGGCTGAGAACAGAAATGGCAGAAAGAGAGAAAGTATTGAGACACGACTTCACAATTTGCTGAGAAGAACAAAAATAAAATGAGCTTTATCCTTTAATGTGTTCAATATAATAGAGTCAATCAGCTGATAGAGCACATTTAATAACAAAGGAATGGAATTGCGATAATTTCACCTTCAGAGAATTTCTTCAAATTTGGCACAAACATCGACTTGCACTCAAGGATGAACTGATTGCGCAAGAAATCATTTACTAAAAATGAAAATTTCACACATGTACAAAAGGATTAATATGGTGAAGCGAGGACATTTTGGACAGGCAGGGATGTAAACTGCAACATGTCTGGTAGAGGTACACAATCGCAAGATGGTAATTCTAGTTTAAGACTCAAAAGCAGATGGACACAGTGAAATGTTAACTAATAACTTGAATAACTTCACGAGTCAGTTACTGTAGAGGATCAAAAGCACAGCTTCCTTCCACCACGGCTCCATTGAGGCTCATAACAAGCAGAATGTGGAATTATTGACAATTTACCTGCAAGTTATACCTGATGTTTTGATGTTTTTTTCTGGTATTACGCAGGGCTTTGAGGATATTTGTCACACAAGTTAAGTAAAAATGTAACATGTGAACGATTTAAAACCGAGCATGTTCACATCTACATGTAAATATGATGCGTTTCTGTCTCATCAAAGCTTTCAAAGGACTGTAGTGTTGATCCAGATGGTGTTTGAAATGGATGCTTTAATAACTGTTCATACCACCGAGGCTGGGCTTTGTTCTGTGATGTGCCTTTTTGACAATTCAACCAGAAGAATGTCAAAATAAACCTTAATCCCTTGTCAATTCCTCTTGATAGTCAAAACTGATTCCCTTTTTAAGGGATGTACAAAACAAGTTGCAGACCGGCAGGAGAAATTCTTTCCGTATAATCCTCTGATACACTCCAGCCCACACACACACACACTCACACTCATGCCTTTCTAACTGAGGTAGTCCTTGCAGGTATTCCCTATCTGTAGATAAGGGTGAGCAGTTGTGTGCTGACCAAGCAGCCCGCAGCCCACAGAGAGAAAATGTTTAGTCCACTGACCTCCCATACATCACTGAGTGGCTGGTCTCTGAGTAAGCACAGACAGGAAGTTGTGTTTGTGTGTGTGTGTGTGTTTGTGTGTGTGTGTGTGTGTGTGTGTGTGTGAGAGAGAGAGTCGGTGTGGATGTCTGTATGGTCACTGTAAAGGGAATGCCAACCAAGATATATTGATATTCTACTTGTGTGAGCAGAAAAGTTTTTGTTTGTAATTGTGTGTCTGAACAGTGCTGTGTGTGTGCTTTAGGTAGTGTGTGTGTGTGTGTGTGTGTGTGTGTGTGTGTGTGTGTTCTTGTTCTGCTATCACTGTGACATGGACTTTTGGGAGTGAGGACGGTGTTGGGAATAAGGTTTCGGTCAGCCTCAAAAGAACAAACAGGATTGAAAGTTTCAGAAAGATTTTACCAGAAATGATTTGATTTGAAAAGGTTTCTGGTGATGCATCAGCGGTGGTGTATGTTTGAACAAAATAATATAGTTATGTGAGATGATGCCACCTGCATATAGAGCCTATAAACCTTAAGTGTATGGCTGCAAAATGTCCTGTGAATACGTCTTAAATGAGTCAGCTTTTACGTGTCTTTAAAAAGACGACTAAACTTCATCACCCCGACCGGTCCGCCTTCACAGCCTGGTTTTATTTATACTCGGCTCATGGGACCGTGCAGCAATCTATTGCTCTTTGCTGTCTATTGTGCCCATTTATGTGTGTCTTCAGTGTTCAAAATGAAAACACGCACACACACACCAAGTGACAGTTCTATTGTGCCCAATTTCAGATACATTAATGTGAATAAATAATAATCTCCACTCGGCGTTGTTTTTCACGGCGGTCGCATCTTTAGATCGCGAGCGCAGCTAATCCGGTTAATGCACCAATAGCTTCACTCAGTTGAGCCGATCAAATTGATTGTGAACCGTGCGTAGACGGTTCGCTGGAGAAAACAACAAGAGTCAGAGATGTGAGCGAGATGACAGCACGGACCTTCCTCTCTCTCTCTTGTCTGAGACTGTTTCTGCTGGTCTAACCAAAGTAACACTAAACCCTTCGACCATGTTTGGATCCACTTGCAGCTGTGAGTCTGCTTCCGCCACTCTGGACATTATTTAATTACCGTACGTACCGTTCCAGGGTCACCAGTGAGCTCCTACTACTGACGAGCAGCCACAGGCCCGTTATCACTCTAGGAGAAAATTAAAATAAATAAAATTAAAATAAAAAATAAAGAGCTCAAAGCTCTATTTGGACTTTTTTCTAAAAGAGGCATTTTAATTTATTTTTATTCAGAAGATTCTTTCTTGTTGTCTTTTACTTAAACTGTAGGCCTGGAGTTCATTGTGCTAGGACTAATTTAGTTTATGTAAAATATAGCTTTTTGTTTCTCATACACGTTCAATGTGTTTGTTTGTTAAAAGATATACAGAAATGTACGTTGTTGATTTATTCTGTAGACTACAGATAGACACACACAGGCATCATGAGCTCCGGACCTTTGCTGAGGGGAAACCTAAGTCACTGGACCTCTTTGAATGTTAATGGAATACTCCTGAAGACCTTTTTCACTGGAGACATGTTGACCTGTCAGAGCAGGAAAAGTACAAGTGAAACAAATTCTGTGAACAAATTCTCCCCCAAAATAAATCCATGCCAGTGAGCCAGCATGTAGAATACAGGACCCTGCACCTGTAGCAGCCGCACTGAACATTAGATAGAAGTCTTGAAGGAATGCATAATTCATACAAAATGAATTTCCATGTAGAATTTGAATAACACGAGACCATGTGAACTATACCGCTCAATACAAATCAAAAAGAAACGGGCCCGTACTGAACAATGCAATAAATATATAGTTAAGCTGAATAATTGAATTTATAAAGAGACCCACAGAGAAAGGAAAAATAAAGACAATTTTCAAAGACTTTTTTTTTGATTATGTTATAATAAATACGTAATCCTTATCCCTCTTTATTATTAAAATCCTTATTCTTCTGAACAGGTTAGATTATATCAAGACTCCCGGACTTGAATGTACTCATCAGCATCTGTGTGCTTTAAAGAGTTCATAAGGTCAGATATAAGTCAATATATTCACGCAGAGAATATGTGCTTCCTGTGTAATTAACTCGTGGTAGCAGCGAACAGAATAAGAAGCTCTGAGAGAAGAATGAGGGAGAAAAGTAAAAGAGGATCTCAACTTTGCTTTCATTGCGTCATCTTTTTCACTGAGACTGTTTGAGACGTTTCCATGTGAAAGTTTGATAAGGAGAAAAAGTTGAACATGTTGAAAATCCACTCGTGTTTTTTTTTAAATTGCTCTCAGGGTTTAAATTAATGATCAATAACTGCTTCATAGGACGGAGGTTGTGTGTTTTAATCATGAGGAACTCCGAAAGGACCATGAGGCAATATGTCGTAACTGCTGCAGGGTGCATGTGTGACTCTTCTGTACCGATCGACCTCACACACCAACCACACTCGTCTTCATTTGACTCGTTTTGGTCAGTGTGGTGAAATGTGAAGATGCATTTTATTATAAAACAAGTAGCTCAAATCAAGCCATCTGATTCGTCAACTCGTCCTCATTGAACGGTTTGTTCGATATCTCACGAAAAAGTTACCTACGAACTCCATTAAATCGTGTCAACTTCTGCTCATTACGTGCATTCGGTCTTTTCAAAAACAAACTTCTGACTTCATAGAGAACTACTGAGTTTCATTCAGGAAACAAAACTAGTGTAACAAAGATTGATAACGGAGACGCTCAGAACACTTCTAGTTATCGTGTGAAGTCAGTTTAGGACGTACGTTTAGTTTTTTGAGGACAGCGAGTGCAGCGCCGGCTCCGATCACCGTTTGCATTTATCACAGCAGCACAGCCGTGTTGGGCCTCTATCTGAACACATCGGTTATACTACAGCCAGATATGTGTGTGTGTGTGTTACATGGATAAGATGAGATGAAGATAATGTGTCCACCTTTAAGTCAGGATGTGGTCAAATACTTCAAGCTAGGGTGGGTAATTTATGTCTGCCTCCTGGTCTACCTCCCTACTTTCCACACAGCAAAGGAAGCCTTGTATATTTAAAATGCTGTAAAAAGATAACACCGTGGAATCAGATCTGTACTCTGTATCCTCAGATACCCTGAGTTTGTGTATCAGAGAAGATGTTTTGGGGAGAAAATGTAAGATTGGTGCATCCCTAACAAACACCAGAGTTTGGCTTTTATCAGGCTTTGTAAGGATTTCACTTCCACTTAAAGGCAAATAGATAAGTGCTTCTGGTTTCTCATAGCACAGAATAACTATCCCGCCCCTGTCAAACCTTCCCCTGCAGGGTTTTGATAGTGTTTTTGATCAATACCCAATCACTGAGCAAATACTTTCCCAAAGAATGGAAGAGCTGGGGGTCTGTACCAGAGACGAGCTGCTTTTCTGATTCCAACCGCTTTTCAGAGGGAAATCAAGGTTATGCATTATACAACCCCTAAAGCTAACCCACGGACAGCGGAGGATGTGGTCAAAATGAGAAGGGACAACACATGAAAAGTCACACAATGAAATCCATGAACAGGTTTAGGCAACAAAACCACCAACCGTTAGGTTTAGGCAACAACACCACGTAATTAGGTTTGGAAAACTGTCAAGAACAGTTTGAAGAACCATCCACTTCCCCTCCCGCCATTACTCGTCTTTTTGGATTTTATGAAATCACATGTGGCAACCTCTGACTGCTGCTTAGTCAAGTGGATGCGTTTCATTTGTGTGTCCACCACCATTAAGGCTCTTAATTGACCTTCCATTGGTAGTATTTTTCGTGCTGAGCGAAAATAACTATCCCTGGACACGAAACTATTTCAAGAACTGCCATCATACTGGGCTGCCCAGTAGCAGCAATAATATAGATTTTCCTTCACCGTAGCTGGTTCGGATCTTTCTCCCTCCTCTCTCTCTTATACCTCCACCTTTTTATCTCGACTCCATCCAGACCGCTGCTTCTCAGGTCGAGTTGGTCCTGAAAAAGGCTGGAGCGCTGCAGGGTGTGAGCAGAAGATTGCCCAATACATCATAAACCCCATCATAGGGTTGACCCACTAAATAGGCTGTTATTAGGTTTTCTATGGGAGTGTGTTTGCAGGGGGCATACCGTCCGTGTTCGATAGATCATTTTCATCTATTGCTTCTGCTGACTGAGAAGAGTGTTTTCAAAACCGTACGTGTTAAATCAAACTTGACCCAAAACAGTGGGATGCGCTGCTTCAGAACTCCTCGGGTTGTATTTTTTTCTTTGGGGGAAGCGAAAACTAGCAGCTTGTAAAACAAAACTCCAGAATCTGTCAAGAGTACAATGTGTACTTCAGCTTGTGGACTTTTGTCCCGGACGTAAAGGAGAGAAGAGCTGGAAGCCAGTCGGCTCTCTAATTACACCGTCAGCCGCGCTGTAAGCAGCAGCGACCACGTCCATCGCTGTCATGTTTGTGTTTGCGTCTGATGGATGTCACAACTCATGCCATACGCTAGGCTGTCACCTACAGCAGGAACAGCTGCAGCTGTACTTTTGCAGCCTATAACCCAGTAATGTGTATAACAGGCTTTGGGCGAGCTAGCCACACCGATCGTATAAAACCACACTACACTTGTTTGTGGGTCGTAGGAGCTAGTGTTGTAGTCAAGACCAAGACCAGAGTGTCTCGAGACCCTGAGACACAATACCAAGACAAGTCAAGACTAAGACCAGACCAGTGCGGGACATGCTTACGATTTAAATGTGCAGCATGCGAAGCATAGACTCCTCAAATGTTTCTGAAAGACCCTCATTTCATTTGATCACCAGGAGAAATGTCTTGATAGAATAGTCAATAGGCTCTGCAGAGGTGAATTTAATGTGTGGGAATTTTCCTTTTGTTTTCTTTGAGCAATCACAGAAATGATGTCAACAACTAAATCAGGCAGCTTAGTGATTTCTCTGCAGTTTGTGGTGTTGAAATAAAAAAATCCTCTTTGGCGGAGACGGAGACGAGCCGGAGTAAGAATGCGTTCTGTTCCGCTGACGTCTAATTGATTGAAGGGAAACTTTGCCGATTTTCAAGCGGCTCTGTTTCACTGCTGCTCTGCCGTCATGGAGGGAGATGTTCATCTGCACTTACTGCCGGCCGCTGCAGCGACGCAGATCTGGTTTAAAAATCTGCAAACTTTCCCTTTCATCTCTCGTTCGTCCTTCTCCTGAGCTAACAGCAGGTGTTAAAGGTGTGTGTGTGTGTGTGTGTGTGTGGAGCCAACAGCCCTCTGTAGCTTTGCATCGCGCTAAAACTCTTTAAGCTCCCACACTTTTTAGCGGTCCAATCAAATGTGAAGGATTTGATTTAAATCCCTCTCTTGAATCCGTACGCCGCTCAAATATTCTGTTTCACAGGGAAATGAAGTTCTAGTTCAAAAGATAAAGACGCTCTGACTCTCGCTGCACTGGGACTGAACCGGCTGAGGTGGGTGGAGGTGCGTCGCAGCATGTCGTCTGAGGGGCCCCCATGCGATAAAAAGTAGGACTTCTATAGCGGCTGTGTGCACATCTGAGCCTGAATGTGTGTAACGAAATTATGAAGCGGCAGATTGACTTCACTCCCAGAACTGCAGAGCGCAGCAGCATGGTAGATTGGTTACGGACGCTTGGCTCCCGGCCTTGGCCCCCCCCCCCCCCGTTCTCTGTCCCCTCTGCCTTGCCGAGAGACGCCCGAGGAGCCTCGGGTCGTCCCAAATGGAAAACAATGACAGTCACCTCGGAGGAGGACTCAGTGCCCACACTAACCGGGAGAAATGGAGCAGCAAGGGAAGAGAGGGAGAACAAATGTTGAGAGATGAATGTGCCACGGATGGAGGGAGAGGGAGGAGAGCGAAATGTTTCCTCTTCTTCCTGTTTCGGTTAGTTTGTCATAACTTAAAGCGGTAAAAATAGCTTTTGTCTCTGCAGTGCAAGGTGTTGTCATCACCATCGTGGTGTTTTATTTTGTCTCAGAAATAGAAACAGTGAGACACAAACAAAGTTGACCAATGCTTGGCTTGTATTGAAGCTACCACTCCCAACCGCTGGTCCCATCAATAAAGTTTGTCAAACTTTCTACGTATTTTCACCCGAGACCGAGCGTAAATCTTCATCATCGGTCCCTCGTTCCATCTTTCTCCCAGAGCTCTGTCCATCCGTCTCAATCCCCCCCTTCATCCTCCGGATCATGGGGTTGTGCAGCCTCATGTACGCTTCAAATAATTGGTGTCAGTGTCTCTTGATGTAATATGAATGGATGGCATTGTGTCTGGGGGATACAAAGCACCCTGAGAGCCTGCGAAACTACACACAGTAATAGAGAGAGAGAGAGAGAGAGAGAGGCGGGAATCAAAGCACGAAAGCCAGAGAAAAAACAGGAACAAGTAGGAAAGTAAGTCGGAGAATAAGGGGGAGAGTGCTCAAGATGGAGGGAGAAAGAGAAAAAGAAAGGGAGAGCAGTAGCGGGACGCATGTGTGGGTTGATGGGAGGGTTCAGTGGGAGAACATTTTGAAGGACTTGGTGTGTGAGAGTGGGACAAAGATGAAGGGAGTCCATCTTCCACTCCAGGCTTTACAGCGGCCTCTCGAGCTGCGTCAGATCTCTTGACTCTTCGAGCTCAGCGCAAGTTGGCGACAGCTTAAAACACACATGCTGCTCACGTGTTGGTTCCTGACGTGGAGACGGACAATAATGGAGCCGACACACACACACTGTACCTGCCTGACAGGCGTGGATGTGTCGCTCTCTACTACTGGAAACGTGTGTTGCAGAGGCGAAGGGAGAACATAACCCGTATCAATCTCTGAAGATGCATATTATTTACTTTTTCCTTTTAGAAAAGTCACTCAGCGACTGAAAGAGATGACAGGTAATCAATGTTTCCCCAGAACTATGCAGGCGTGAAGGCATTTAGGCAATATTTCTCCACTGAAACAAACAAAAAATGTTATTAGTGCTTTTACAGACTATTTTAAATAAACTTTGATCAGCAAATTGAGGTAGATGATGATCATCATAACCTTGACTTAAAAACACTGAGACAGCAGGAGGAGCTGTAGCCTGCAGAAAACAAGAACATTTCATCTGTTCAATGAATTCATTAACACAGACCTAAAGTCTGTTACCATGGCCAAGTTTATTCCTCTCTGGTTCATTCGCGTAGCTGTTGCTCTGGTGTGTTCACACACAAAGGGAATCTCCACCTGCCGCTATTCTCGCGCAAGTTTGACCGCGTGTTCGTTTGTGTTTATTTGCGTCACTCGCGTCTCATGTAGATGCCAACAACGTTCCATCAACCATGGACGCAGTAACCACCGTTGCTGCTTTGCACATGTTGTGGAAAGTGTTACATACGAAGGACAACCAAACGCTGTCGTGTTCGGGTTCTTTGCGTCGCGCTGAGGCCGGTAGTTCCCGTGGACTTTGCTACATTTTTGTCTCAATTTGTCGTCTTTTTCGTCGTAAAAGTGGAGCACTTATTGGCATATTACCGAATACACTTATCAACATCGGAAAAGGACCCAACAACGGGAGGTGACTGTTGTGTTCACATTTTTACAGAGAACATCCCGGTGGGACAAGAGGAGGCGGACTCTGTTTACATCAATGATGCTGGGTGCTCAAACACAGTCAGAGTTGATGGACAATGTTTCCCTCATGTCGAATTTTAAATGCTAAGATGCCGGCCACATCATCTGCCCAAAGAGTTTTATATTTCCTCTTGTTTACATTCCACCTGATGCCATTTAAAAAAACTAACTCAACTTTTTTTGTTTGGTTTTCTTGTGTAGCAAATGTGCTACAACTGTACTTTATTGTGCATCACAGGGTTGCTGTGATCCTTTCAAATAAAATGTTAATGTTTTTACTCTTCTTCATAAATCTCTGCTGCATTTTTTTCTCACCTCTCTCTCTCTCTCAGCTTCCATTGATTGAGTGAAATAAATAGATAAACCCTTCATATAATCATCTCCATCACCTTGAGAATGCTTCTACCAGCCATGATAAAAAAAACCCACCCAAGGCAAATCAATAGTTCCATTATGAAATGTTTATTCTTGCATGCCTGTCCGTCTCCAAGGTGCAGAAGAGAAAAAAGTTTTACCTGCAGAGGCAAAGAGGTGAGAAGGGAGGGATGGAGGGATGGAGGGATGGAGGGATGGAGGGATGGAGGGATGGATCACAGGATGAGCAGCAGAGGGAACGGAGAGAGGGATCCTGAGAGGGGGGGTCTCCCTGTGGAGCGGCTGCTTGTTTTGACTTTGACTCGGTCTTGATCTTGAGTTGAGTGCACTCGTTAGAGGCAGAAACATTCGCCGGCCGTGTTCTCGCTGCAGTTTGTTTGCAGCTCCTGATTTTAGTTTGCAGGTTTTTTTCTTGCAGCTGACTTTCTTGAAGAGATTGACTCTATTTTGGGAATCTAAGTTTGTTACTGAATGCTAAATATAAGATGAATGTATAAGTCAGCGTGATGATTGCAGAACTGATGAGTAGTTGACTGGGATGTAGTCTTGAGACTGATGACATTGCTGCCTCGTTGAAGAGTTCATGCACGTCAGCGCTTTAGAATTGGACATGAGCGTCACCTCGCGCCGACGCCAGCAGGGTCACATACACACAATTGGCCTTTTAGACTCGACTTCTCGTCCGTGTTGGACCAGGAAGCTCGTGTGATCAGAACAAGCTACTCAGCGGACTTTGACCTTTTAAATCTCAACTTTTTAGCCGACATGGATAATAGTTTGGACATCGATAACTCCATGACAACTGGTGAACGCCATCTGCTGGTGATGAAGATCATTTCGTGCGGTCAAAAGTGTTTTCAAGATCATTTTAATATCAACTCTTACGATAGATCTGCAGCGTGACTTGTTATTTGCTCTTGGGGACTTGTTACCTTGCACTTGTCCCAAAAACCTCAGAAGACTTATACGAGCCAGCACATTTAATCACATCTGAGCAAAGAGAAGAACAAACTACGTCCTGTGATGTTATTAAAAACAAAGGTTAGGTATCAAGTGTTTGTTTGTGGTTTATATGTATATAACATCTATAAAACATCAGTTAAAAGTGAAAATCACAGTTTCCTGGTGACATCATCAAATGTTGTTGATGTGTTGTCTTCTGTCCGACCGACCCAAAGCCACTAAGTTTATAGTGTATTTAGATATAAACTTTGGGTCTCTAATGCAGAGAATTTGCACAGCCGCGTCCGTAATCCTCTCCTTCTACTCATTGTTTCCTCCACCGGACAAAACAAAACTCCTAAATGACCATGTAAGTCCATTATTAATCCAACATGACATTTTGAGAAAAAAAGGGATTTTAGTGAGAAGCTGGATTACTTTCTTGTTTTCTAAACCGCCTCGTAGTTTTTTTTCTTCCATCGACTGCTGCTCCGTCTTCCTCGTATTCAGAGAAACCCCCCCGTGGACTAAACCCAGGGCTCTGGGAGGAAGCATTAACATTTATATAGAAACATGACGGACGATAAATGGGGTATTTTCCTAACTCCGGCTCAAATGGAACAATGGGGACGGAACTCGGCAAAACATTGTCCATTGGCACACAGTAACGCGCCTAAGAGCTACATGCATCAACACAATTGCCTTTAATAGTCTGCCTCTTAGAATTCATTGTTGGGTCGTTTGTGTGTGTGGGTCGGCTGGAGGGGAGCGGGCGGTTTAGAGGTTGTGGGTGTCGTGGTGATGATGGTGGAGGGATGGGGGGGGGGGGGGGGGGGGGGGGGTTGAAGTATATGTCAAGCCTGCTTAAGAGGCTCAAAGTCGATGGCAGCGGCAATTTCAAAGTCGCACATGATAAATACAATATGAGAGGAATGTGACTGGGGACAAACACAAAATCCCAGAGCAGGGACCATGTGATAAATCATAAGAATAAATCCGCCAGCTGACCACTAGGGAGCACTAATAATCCAAACCCAACATGCTCTCTCTCTCTCTCTCGCTCGCTCATTCTCTCCCTACTGTCTCTGTCTTCGTCCCCCACCTCGGCTCCATACTCACAAAGTGTACACACACACACACACACACACACACACACACACACACACACACACACACACACACACACATCCAGAATACTGTGCCTGTAATGAATTAATCAGAGCTGGGGCAGCTGTGTATTTGAACAATGCCACCCTGAGAAGTTGGCCTGTAGAAGCATGTGTGTGTGTGTGTGTGTGTGTGTGTGTGTGTGTGTGTGTGTGTGTGTGTGTCAGTGGGGGGGGAAAGCAGCTAGCAGTAGTGATATCGACTTCAGGCATGTGTGTGTGTTGCTGTAGAGTTGGATGCAGCAGTAGCTTTGGTGTGTGTGTGTGTGTGTGTGAAGCCCCCTAGTGTATGTGAAGCATTACGATAAATGCACCACCTTGCTTCACACACACGGCTTTTCTTGAACACCGTCCGCTCCTCATCTGCAGACGCAAAGTTCTAAATAAAAGCTTGTTTGTCCTTCACTTCACTGCTTGCTTTTTCCTTCTTTAGTCTTCATCTTTGTGTTCTTTCATTCCCCCCCGCCCCCTCTCCTTGTCCCCAGGTAATGTGGAAATATATATGTCCAGTGTTCATCAGTTGCAAAAAAAAAAGCATTGTCCCATTTGTCCGCGCTATTCCTCCAAACATCCTTGTCTCACCAAGGACATCAACTTTATTAGAATTGTCATAAACATACAGGTGCATAAATGAAATGTCACCTCTGCATTTAACTCATCAGTTCATCCCAACACGTGACCAACAAGAGAACATCAATCTGCTGAAATAAAGGTTTTGACTGTTTGTGGAGCAGCCGTCCGTCCTCGTCCACTGCAGGGAACGTTAGTGATGTCATACAGAGTTTGATCATAAGAACAAAGTAGTACAGAATAGATGGAGTCTAGGTGTAGTTACAGCATTAAGAATGTGCATCAACTTGAAGCGATGGTGTTTTGGTCTAAAAGCAAACGAAGACACTCACACATTTGTCTCTGGAATATTAAATTTAATTTCCTTGGAAAATTCACAAAGCACACACGTCCAACTTTTCACCTGTCAGAAAGCCAGCGCTTGGAACCGGGGTCCATCTGTCAAATAACACCGGAAACAGAGACATCTGCTCAATGTGAGCTCGTCAACTTGACTGATTGTGTTTGTTCGCACACACTCGGCGAAGGAACTTCGCGGGAAACTGCTGGCCGCTGTTTACTTCCCCGGGCCGCTCTCCGGTGTTTGCTTTTGAACACTGCTCGCTGTGTAACCGGTGTTCAGCTGGAGAATGTCACCGCTGGGCGGTCGGAAGTAAATATGTGGGGAACGCTAACTGTAGCTATGGAGGGGTGGGATTTTGAAAAATGACACATGAACTGTATATTATCTTCTGACTGTGAAAACGCTAACAGGAAGAAAGAAAGTCCTGTATTGTCAGGAAGTAGACGTCTAAGCACTGCCTCTTTCTCTGTCCTGCTTCGACCTCAAGCCTCCTGATACACTGAGCGGTGTATCAAGCCCCCCCGTATCTGATCTTCTCCCCCTCGCCGGTGTTTCCTTTGTCAACGGCTGTTCGTTCCCGCGTTTTATTGAACTGAACTCCAGGCAAGTGAGGAGGATTCCACAGATAAGCTATCAGGCCCCGGCATCACACGGAGAAACCATCAAGCCATGAAATATGTGTCTGGCTGTGAGTCAGGATGGCGGCGCTGCATGAGGAGTGGGGACTAGCCGCACACAAACACACACACAAAACACACACACACACACACAAAAACACACACACAAAAACATGCAAAAGCACACACATGCGCTCACACACACAAATACATTTACATAAGAAACAGCTCATTGTTTGCTGTTTTGTATTTTTGTGGGTACAGATACACAAATACACACAAAAGCAATCTTTTTTTATGAGCGTTGTTTCATTTGGGAACAAAAGCAAAAACGTTGAAACCAAATATTTGTGTATGTCAGACAACTAAAAGAGAAAAACTTAAGCAGCAGCGGCTCTAGTTGGACGATATGTAGGTTCACCACTTTGGTCCAAACTAGAATATCTCAACTATGGAATAGAGTCATCATCAGTATTACCTTAATAAACCTGTGGCATTGCACACTGCAGGCTTTTATTTACTTTGAGCTCTTCTGCTCTTACTTGGTTTAAAGTCACTGCATCGCCCGACAGAACAACACGGTTGAACTTCAGCCTGCATACGTGGTGTTTTTATCCTAAATGTTGTTGAAACCATACACTGTGTATAAGAAGTGGACGTAGTCATCGTGATGTCACACATTGGTTTGTGGACTGATGTTTTGAAGCCTCGAGTTCGGCGATTTGGTCGTCGCCATCTTGGATTACGGCCGTTGCCATCTTGTTTTTTTTTTTTGCCACCAGTGAACGAAAGTGACTATATTTGGAATGCAGAGGAGTGACGTAGTGACGTAGTGACGTAGTGACGTAGTGACGATATATACGGCTCTAGTAGTGACCTGTCAATCACTGTGTAGCCCCGCCCCTAAAGCATCCCCTGCTTTATGGTCTGTGTGACTCTAAATGGACCATCATTTACTAAATGAACATCATGCTGTATTGAAGAAGACTTGAAACTAGAGATTGAGACCATAAACTCATGTTTACAATGTTTACTGAGGTAATAAATCAAGAGAGAAGTAGAGTCATTTTCTCATAGACTTCTATACAACCATTCTAAACACAGTAAAGACTCTCTGAGCTGAAATGAAAATCATAATTAAGCACTTAAATCAGGTAAATTAGATGTTTAGTTTCTTTCAATGGCAGGGGAAACATGCTCCCCTCAGGATGAATTGCAATCCTTTAGTTTTCATCTTCGGGTCACATTTAAATGTCCAAAATTTTGGTTCACAACAGAATACCTACGATAAAGACATCGCCATCACCCTCATCTTTTGTGCTACTGTGTGAGTCTTGTTTGTCTACAATTTTAAAAATAACACAAGAAAAATACTAAACAAACAATGTTTCAATGGATTTCTGGATTTAACCTCACAATGTGTGTCTAATTTAAAGACAATATACCCTTTCCCACTTCCACTGAACACATCACACACCTGTCACTTTTGCCTTTTAATTTAGCTCTTGGATAGTTTCTTTACTTTTCCTCTTCTGCTCTTATTATTATTTATATTTCACGTCCTCTTTTTATCAGTACTTATTTCTGTCCTTGCTGCTGCAAAAAACCCGAATTATCCCTCTGGGGACCCATGAAGGCTGATCTTGTCTTCTTGTCTTCATGGATGTCACTTGTTCTTGTGTGCTTTAACACACACAGCCATCATATTCGTGGCAGCGTTTCCAAGCATTTTAAAGTTGAGTTCTTCTGTGTTCAACTTCAAGGTGGAATCAGGAGCAGATTCATTCTGTCAATAACACACCGAGGTTGGATGGATCGCGACAAACAAACCTCGGCAGTGACATGAACTTGCACGCGCGCAGCCGTTGGGTTTGTCTGCTGTTGGTAGTGAATAAGTAATTCAACATCATTAATGTTAAATTATGTTTTTATTGTTTTTGTTCTTTAATAACTCTTCTTGGCTCACTGCTGGGCTGCAGGTCAGTCAACCAGAAGAACACCTTCTGCTGCTATAAACACGGCTATGCATCAAAAACAGTGAAAGAAATATACAGATAGAACCTCCAGTCTAATGTTTGAGAAGATTGGCTTCTGTTAATTGAAAAATGAATTGATTTTTGTTCATATTACAGGAAAATAGGGTAGTGAGGTGCTGGAAATAATCATTTTGGTTTTGGTATTTTGATATAAAGTACTGGAAGTACTTTACAAATGCATTACCTTAACTGTCATCCTACCAACATATTTAACACACAAGAGCAACGGACTGAAGACCCCAAGAATACGACTGTAATAACATCATAGTCTCCTTCAAAATGACTGACTGATAGCCTGGCAAACATGTTATCCATCTATTATTTTGCATCTATTGAAAGTGCATCGGCTACAATTGGGCACGTTTGACAAACTTTGAAATGTACATTTTTTTATTTTTAAAGCACAAATTAGAGCAGAATTAGGAACATGCACATTGATTGATGAAAGGATTGAAAAATAGATAAGAGAAGTATAACTCTGGGGTCTGCGGGGACTCCTGTGAGGCCTACAGGAACGTCCGTTGATCGATGAAAGCGTTGCTGTTCAGATTCAGCGGTCAGAGTTCGATAAATCAGCGCTTGGGGTTATTTCCAAACTTAAAATCACGTATTCCTGCAAATTTGGGGATCGTGTTTCAATGCAGAGGGATTCTCTCTGGTAGCACTTTGGCGCCTGGACATTTGACCCTGAGTTACCCCAAACCCAGTCGTTTATTTAGAACCAAGCCTTCATCTTTGGAGGATTTAACTCCTTGATCCCATTTTGCGAGCACATTTGGTCCTGATAAGTATAGAAACACAATGACACTCTCACACACACACACACACACACACACACACACACACACACACACACACACACACACACACTGTGCACTCTCTTCCCCTCAGTCCATCCCCAGCTCCTGGCTGTTATCTGGCTCTCTTCTTCCCTGTTGCAGGACATGTGTGAAAATGTTGAAAGCAGACCCGCCGGGCCTTTAAGATTGAGAAAAAACAAATGGCATAATTCAGGAGAAAGCCCCACAACTCCGGGCTGTCGGACCTCACCAAGGTTCTTATTTCTCTGTAATTTGGATATATCTGAAAGGGAAAGAGGGAGAAAGATGGAGAAAGAGAAAGTGAGGGAAGACGGGAGATATGCAGGCAGGAAGATGGAGGGAGAGAAGGGAAGAGAGGGGGAAACAAACACAGATATTGGTATGATTGAATGAGGTTTAGCTTTGTTATTGGACCCACTGCAGCTTCCTCTCTCTCTCTGTCTGTAATATATATTTCCCTTCAAGGCTCCTTATGATAAATGAAAGAGGAGCTATTGCTTATTCTTTTTTTCCCCTCTCTCTCTCTTTCTCTCTTTCAAACTGAAGTGTGCGGCTTTATTCAGGTCAACATAAAAGAATAAATTGAAACATGATGCTGTGGGGTTTGCTGTAGACATGCAAAGCCTGCTGAATTAAGTCTCGATGTAATAGTAATCCTATCCAGCATAACATTTGCAAAGCTTTGAATCTGCCACTGAAGTGCACGCACATGAAAATTATGGTTTAGCAGAAATTTAAACTGTATATATATCTCCTTAATGTCCCCACTTGCGTCCCTAAAGATGTACGTTTTGTAGATTTCTTTCGCAGTAACCGTGAAACTTTTCTCAAGGGATTGTAAATATTCGATTCTCTATCAATTTATCGGTGCATTATCTGTTTTGACGGGCATTTAAAAGTGTTACATCGCTTCATTGTTATCTGTTGCTTTATCTTCAACCTGACAAACACTGCAGATGAAAGTAAGCCTTAAAAAAGAAACCGTTAAATATTGTGCATTAATGAAATAGACAGATGTAAGCATCCCATCAGTTATTTGAGCACTTTTTACATTTCTCCGTGCTGTGATCCAAAGTCCGCGGCCATGTGCTGATGAATTTTGACGGCCACAACTGGACCCCTATAATAAAGGCGGCTAACGCCAGCGAGTCTTTCCTCCTTTAATGTAGAACTAACGCGGCACAGAGTGTGCAGCAGCTCGACGATGGTGTACAACACCACGAGGGAATCAGTGGCACGCTTTACAGAACAACGGGTCCTTTTTAAACGTTCACTGTAATAAGCTGACAGTTGATAACCGACACAGGGCCGGCTCATGTGTGCCGTCTCTTTGTAGTTTTGTTCGTGTTTGTATTTTCCTGCTCAAAAAGTCACGAGAATCAAAAAATCTTTGAAACAGTGAGATTTTGTTTAATTAGCTATAATGCTACACTGGTTACAGGAAATGGGCCGAACAGCAGCATGACCAATGTCCGCTCTACTTCTAGTCTAATTCTACGGTCAGAAGTCTTCGTCCGGCCCGCTGATCACTTCTCTTCTTCCTCGTGTAGTCACCGTGTCTTCCACAGCTTCCTCTCTCTGTGCGATGTTCTTGGTCCTAGCCGGGTGATTTATAATGTTTACAGCTATCGTCTCCTGACTCAAAAAAACAAACAAAAAAAACATTTCTAAGAATCGATACCAGACTAAATGACTGACGATGACATTTCTTTTGTGCGGTGTAGTGAACTGGCAGGTGCACTTGTTTTTTTAGTGTTTTTGCCTCATGCCTCATCAACTTGCTCTCGTCCTGACCTTATCCTACGTGCTGATTTGACATTTCCTCCTAAAAGGCCACAGATAGATCTTGCGTTTGTTGACTGGGCGCAGGAAGACTCTGCTATACAAAGAGTAATGAGCCTTGTCATACTGGGAGACAAGCTGCTGCAGATCTGTTCTGGTTTGGGAGCAGAGCTGATGTCATGTGGCAGCGCTAAATATTGCTCGTGATATCACACAGCTACGCGAGATAACAGTTACCAAACAATGTATTCATGGTGGGGGGTAGATAGAGTAGACATTACAGTGGCGTATTTGTTGCATTTATTCAGACGGTCGATAAAAACAGGATGTCAAAATTAGTGAATATGCAATTTTTCTGATATTTGCTATTTTTGTTTATTTAGAAATAGTATAACTTCATGCTCTGTAACAGTAATTACAGGATCTCATAGATTACATTTATGTATCGGACGAAATCGATATCTTAAAGCAATATGCAGTAAAGCGATTGCATTCTGATGACGACCTGCACCGACACACTTTTCATGATTCTGGAGTTTTCGTGCACCGTACGAGATATAAACTCCTGAAGTCCACAGAGATTTCATTCAATTTTCTCCATTCCTTCAGCTCTAATCTCATAGACTGCAATCTCTTCTATAATAAGCATCTGCCCCCTCCTACAAACAACACACACAGCAGCCTCAAAAAACAGCAAGACGGAGCTCTGTGTAAGATCAAAGCAAAGATTAACCGCGGCAGCTTCGTTGATTTTTTTGTTGATTTACTTATTTTCTTCCATTTGGTTTTCACATCACCCACCATCTACCGTCTGCAGACGCACGTCTGCGAGTTTGTATTGACCGTGGCGTCCTGCGGAGTGTGTTTGTACTCATGAGGAGTGAGAGAGTTGAGTGGAGGAGTAATGAAGGAGAAACTGCGGTGAAGTAGAGTGTAACATATAAAGCTTACAAACCGAAGGTCAATTGAGTGTAACTGGTTTGGTCCTCCATCTTTGCAGATTTCTGCTTCTGCTTCCTGATCCGGTAGCAAACGTTGAATTAAAAAGCTATAAAGGATTCAAGGATCATTTATTGTTAGTGGACTTGTTTTATAGAGGAATGGCCGCTAACAAAGCTTCGCTAATTTGGTGATAAAAACATTTTAAATGAAATCAGTTCTTCACATTAAAAGTAATTTTTGTCTCAAAAGCTTTTGTTTTCGAGCAGCAAAATCAGGAAATGTAGATCACAGACTTGACAGTTGTTGCGTCTTGGTGTGGAAGTCGCACTTGTGAACTGTGGTTAATCAATCTGCATACCGTGTTTTCCATCCCCACACCGTGATGATTCAGCACAAAAACACAAACCATTACAGCCCTAATCCTCTGCCATTAATAGGGCCTAATGCGATTTTTCAAATGGCAGGAGGAGCGATACTTGTTAAAGGTCAGATGTGTGTGAAAATTCATTTTAAATGAAGTATTGCGAGTGTTTTCTTACTTTTAGACTGGTCTACTTGTCCAAGTTTAAACGTCGGAGAAATGAGTCGTTAGGAGCTGTGTGTGTGTGGGCTCACCTGCCAAAAAAAGGTTGGGAACCACTAAAGAGACCCATGCCGAGGTCTGCACAGAGGCAGACTTGGCCCTGCGGCTCAGAGCCATTGCCAAGACACACACACACACACACACACACACACACACACACACACACACACACACACCAAGACCCTGGCACAAAGAGAGGCATGCTGTCTGCCTGTGGGTTCAGATCAGCTCCCTCCCTCCCTCCCTTCCTCCCCCCATCCTCTCCTGATCTCTGCTCCCTTGGCTCTACAGCTGTGCCACCTTAAGATAAAGAGTGATGGAGTAGGTGAGACAAAAACAGCATCAGAGGAAGTGGCTCACTGATAAGAAATATCAAAGGGAAGGTCAGAAACAAAGAATGGGGGGGAAAGAATGAAAGGAAAGCGAGGATGGAGTGAGATAAAGTGACGAGAGGAAGAGAGAAACCTGTCAGCTTGCTTGGCTTGATTGGAGGGGATGAGGGATTTGGGTTTTTGGGGGGGGGGGGGGGGGGGGGGGGGGTGAAGGGGATTTGGACACAGACCACAACTTGGCCCTAACAGATCTCATAATCATGCTGCCGCTGACACATTTCAACAGACGCCTTTATTTAGAAAATAAACCGACCCAGAAAATGTGCTCAGAATTTGTGTGTGTGTGTGTGTGTGTGTGTGTGTGTGTGTGTGTGTGTGTGTGTGTGTGTGTGTGTGTGTGTGTGTGTGTGTGTGTGTGTGTGTGTGTGTGTGTGTGTGTGTGTGTGTGTGGGGGGGGGGGGGGGGGGGGGGGCGGGCGCACACTTAAAATGCTCGGAGGAAACGAGCTCTGTGCCTCGAGAGACCCCGAGAGTTTGGGATCGGTATCTAAATTTACACAGCGGAAGTTCTGTCTGTTACAGCGCTGCGCCAATTAAGGTTGAGCGTGCGAGGATAACAATAAGGAAAGACGGCTTCTTTACACTTCACACGTGTTAATCCTAAAGATCTGCCCTCCAGGCCTCACACAGGAACCTTGTGATAGGAGAGAAAAAATAACCCAATCAATCCTGAAGTGCACTTTATATCTTTGACTCGTACAAAACATTATTTGCCCCGTTCAAGAAATGTGTCATTCATTTATCCCACAATAACTCACCTGGAGTATAATAGTTATTGTTTGATGCTGATTGTTTTTAGCAGCCTTTTGTCGGAGGAAAGTCTTCAGCTTTGTGACTATATGCAGCAGATGAATTCATAACACACGTGTGTGTTATCGATGTGTTATGGGTACGTGATGCATATGATTATGTGCATATGTGTTGCCGTTATAATTAGATGTTTTCATCAGTACGCTCCTCAAAGCTCAGTTCATGTCTCGTAAGTAGCATGAAAACAATTATTCTTTTGACAACAGAAAATCAACAATAATTCTGATCTTGCTGACATTTCGCAGATTAAACCATAAATCTATTTATTTTTGAATCCGTCACATTTTTCCTGCCTTTGCAAGTCGCATCGGTCGCTCCAAAGTCTGTCGTCTGAATGAGCTAGTTAGCTAAAGTCTTTCTGTGCTCTGTTAGTTGAGGCACGCAAAGTTGTCACAACAATAACTTTTTTTTTTACATAGCAACTTTAAAAACAGAGTTTACAAAGTGCTTTGACAGACAGCTCAGCAGTGAGGCCCAACAAAGTGATTTAAAGGAGATTACTGATTCTAAGAGCCTCGTCTCTTCAGGCAGCTCGTTCCACAGCCGAGGGGCGCTGACGGCAGAAGCACGGTCACTTTTAGTTTTAGCCGAAAAAGTTGCCACCTTTTGGCGAAAGATGTGCCATTTTCAATCCAAAATTGTCCGTCTTTCGTACAGATCCGAGTTTATTTTTGTTCATTTTTTTCATCCCTGATGCGTTTTCATGTCTGATGATTCTAACGTCATTGAAGCTCCACATTCTGACATTGACAGACCTCTGGAGTGACTGGAGTGACAGTTACTGACGTAGTTTTATTCGGGGATGGTAAATATTATGTGAATGCTTTGGAGAGATCTGCTAATTCACATCTTTTCACATCACTATTTGAGATGCATCAGATATTCAAAAGCTACTTTAAGCTTTTTGGTTGCATTTCCACTTTACTTTTTGATATAATTGGCCGTCCAATCTGCCCCAAACATAGAAAGTCACCAAGTGAAACTAGAAATGAAAGGGATATCAGGTCATGGACTCTACAGGATCCCTGGGTAAACTGTTCATTCTAGTTATTTTGTGCTTTGCAGCAGTAAAGAGCGAACATATCTCCCCTACAGCAGCAACACAGCGTTTTCCACATTTTGATTAATAATATACATCAAAATCTCTGCTTGTGAAGGTAATACACACACATTGACACAGTTACCTCCATCTCTCTGTTTGTGTGTTTTACAACATTCACAGCTCCATCTCTGACATGTGGTGAGTTGTTTCTTCCCCTTTCATCTTCCCCCTTTTCATGACTAAATTGCATTAGCTTGTCTTGACAACACCCGGAGCGTCGGCAGGCGTCTCCTCCGCACGCATCATTCAGGAAAACCTGTTAAAGGCCCACAGAAGCCGTCGGAGGAGGGAAATAGGATAACAGGCACAGACCGGCATTCATCACCTTACCCGTCAGACAAGCCAGATGACATCTGTATTTATTCTCTGTTGTGAGAAGATGCTTTTCAACCCATACGGGATTTGAAGATTTCAAAGGAGAGGAAATTGAGTGAGCTGGTGTCGTGCTGTGTGATGAAATATTCCCTAGTCACTGAGAAAAACGGGGATTTAAGGTAATACGGTGATCTTTGTGTAAAGGTCAGGAATTCTGTAACTTTGGAACGATTTTCGTGGAACTCATTTCAGAGCAGGAAATGTATTTGTTTGTAGTTTGTGTAATTGTTGCCCAGCTGCAGGACATTATTTAACCTTTTATAAAAGAAATGTCTGTGACCCGTCTTCAGTAGGAAGGACCGGGCTCAGGGGCCGAGTACCACAGACGCTGATTAATGTCACGGACAACCTGCGAAGCTATAAAACACAAATGCGGGCGATGAAATGTAAACTTCAAATCCCGGCAGTCTTTCTGTCTTAAGTGGCTTTTTTTAAATAACAGACTTTAACCTCTGAATTACTATGTTGAGAGAATATCGCATCACTGTGGTGTTCTTAGGCAGCAACTTTCTTAAGTTTCACCGAGAATTAATTAATTCAGTGTTCAAATCCGTAGCGTTCACTCTGAGACGAACATCTTGGCTGCTTAAATGTTTTTACATGTTTTTTTTTTTTTTTCATTTGTTAACAGACATTTTTCAGAAATCTGTGAAGATAGATGAGGATTTGAAATTTGTGCTACTTGCACCCGAGAAGAGCGTTAATAATAACTTTAATAACCGTTGAGCTCAATGTGAATTATTCAGAGTAAAACCTCACCTCCGTGAGTCTGTGACTTGCCGTAAGTCAGAATAAATCATACAGAAGGAAACCCGCTACGACTGTCGCAATGGCAACGGCACACGTAAAAATGGCCGCCGCTCTGATCATCCTGCAACGTTGATTTGAACGGAAATTGTGGAAATATCCACAAAATCCACAAAAAAACGTGGGAACCGATAACATTTAGTTCTTTTCAATTTGTTGGGTTTTGCTCCGTTATAATTAGATTTCATGCTGTTGTTGTTGTTGTAGAAGCTCAAACCCACATCAGTCCTGCAGCGTAGGACGCCGTCACTGTAGAAGCTACGAGGGCTGACTGCGACGCTTTCTGTCAGTTCGGTTGTCTAACAGGACGAGGAGTCTTGCTTTAGGAAGGTTCAGCTGTTTCTGCAGAAACACACACAGTGTGGAGCAGAGAGAGTTTTCTCTCGGCCCTGCCGGCATCCCAGAGATGAGTTCAGATCACTTCGGATCAAGTCAAGAACATCAAGAATTTAAATGAGATTTTTAGGCTGTAAAAGTGTATTTTATCTCCAGGCTATCATCTGCCTGTTGCACAATATGACTATAAGTCATTGAGTGCGTTCAATGTCCAAGGGCTCAGATATGTGTTGATCAAGGCTCCAACTAAAGATTATTTTTATTTATTTATGTGATCAATCAATTAATTGTCTATAAAATTAAATTAAGGAAATGTGACCCGTTCTGTAGTACTGAAGTGTCATTTATCGTAGAAATATTCAGACTATTTTATGTAAAGATGGTTTTGTTTTCAGCTGTCCTCTTAATAATACATGTGTTTTATTTCTTTAGGTGTTGGGAATGTATTTAGTTAATGAATCCACCAAAAAAACAGAAGTAGTAGCATTGTGTGTTTTCAGTTTTTAAGAATAGCAGGACGCTAGCTAAGAGTTCTGAAGTCCAGGTAAAGTCTGCAGTCCCACATTTGCCGATGTTTGGACGCACTCGGTGAACTCCTTCGAGGATCACTCGGTTCTCCTCCCGTATCATTTGGCGCTGCTTGTTTTGGCTGCTCCGCTATGTGCTGTCAAACATTCGCTGTATTCTGGGATTTCACATCTCACTCCTGCTCGTACGTCTGTGTGTGCTCTCTGTGTTCGTACAGTAGCTGTGTCTGGGTATTGTACGCGGTGTGTGTGTGTGTGTGTGTGTGTGTGTGTATAATTGCATTTGGAGGCAATGTGTGTGTGTGTGTGTCAATGCGAGAGGATGTGCAGCTGTGCTCCCGTTCACAGATGACTGCCTGTTTGTATTTGTGCTCTGCCCATCGCTGATGACTTATTGACTGCTGTATTCAAACCCGTATAAGCTGACACATCCTCTCTCTGGAAAAGCTTCCAGGATCATAAGCCCTTGTAATTACAAGGCAGGACCCACAACATGGATTGTCTTTGCTCTAATTAAATCACTGAGGTCAACTCTGAAGAAAAGGTGCACGAAACACGGCCGACACTCCTTTGTTGTCAGCTCGATGCATTTTGATTGGAGGGCTCCTGTTCTGTTGAGGTACATTGTCTTTCTCTCTCTCTGTACCATCAAGTATTTTTTGACTGCCTGTCTTCCTTATCGATAAACCAATAAGAGTAATTTGTGGGTTTTCTGTTCACGTAAGCTTTCCCATTTTCTCTCCGGGCTTGGAGGAAAGTGACAGATGGGCTGATTGTTGGAAACGAGCGGAGATGGATGTAAACACAACGTAATCACAGACACTCTGGTCAAGTTTGCAATAACAAATGGTCTGTTTTTTTTATTTGTTTGTGTGTCTGCCCGGGGAGGCTGTCTCTTCCTTTTTAGATTGTTTTCACTGCTAAAACCTGAAATTAATAAAAAACAATAAAATAAGATCAACGTGATTGTACTTGAGGGGGGACAGCCGCCTCGTTTACGGTCATGAGCTTTGGGTAGTGACCTAGAGAAGGAGACGAGCATACAAGAGGCTGAAATGAGCTAAGTGAGCAGAGCAGAGCATGCCGCTGCTCCGTTACACCGACGTGGTTTGGGATGCAGAAGGCCTCCTGGACACCTCCCTTCAGAGGCTTTCCGGTCACGTCCAACGGGGAAGAGTCCCCGAGAAAAAGACCCAGAATGCACTGGAGCGATTTATATACTCGTCTGGAGCGGGACACCTGGAATAATACCAGCCCAGTATATAATGGCAGGTCATGAAATAGTCATGAAATGCAATCTATTGGTTTTTTCTGCATGGACACAAATTGGCAAGAAAATGGCAAATAGGACACACAAATTACACACATCCACGCGACCATGAAATGGTCAGAGATATTAAATATCGACAAAGACCACTTATGGAGGGAGGAGACGTGGAAGGGTCCAACAAACACATGACTTTCAACCACGAGATCGGTGTTGGACACCACTTGTCCCAAAGTGTTGTTGTGGTTTAAACCTAACTGCAGTTATTTTAAGCACAGCCATTATGTTATTTTCTAAACCCAACTCATTGATTTTGTTGCCTAAAACCTAACTTTTGTTCTGTAACGTTGTCCAGAAAAAGGAAACCCATACATTGTGTTTTGTGACTGTTTGCTGTACTGCTGTCACACTGTTAGGAATACCCTGCTAACCTGCTGCCCCCGCGACCTGGCCCGCATGAAAATAGATGGATGCTCGTAAAAAAACACTCCCAGGAGTTTCCTATCTCAGACCTATAAATGAATCACGGTTATATTTTATGAAGAGCTGTCGGGCAGATATGATGAAAAGCCCTGCAGTGTAAAAGCCAACTCAAACACAGAAGTTCACTTTTTTTGTAAGTATTATTAAACACCTGTCTACCTGCGAATAGCTAACTTGTTGAAGAACAGGTCAATGTGACAACTCGGAGTCTCCCTCTGCAGCACATCTGTCAAGCAAATACACTCCAGGCTAATAAATTGCCAGCGGCACTGAACAGACACGATGAGAGGTTAATGAATTAACATCAGCTGGCAGGGATAGCCGGACAAACCTAACTCTGTGCGACAAGAAAATTGAACTGTCAATATTCCAACTGTTGCACTTCCAATTTGGTTCCGTCATCAGCGTGCAAACATGAAACACCTGCCCGTCTTCCTCTACTAACAATACACTTAGCAGCAGCATAGCACAGGAAGGGTGCTACCCCTGTCAATTAGCTCCTTTTGTCAACAAACTCTTTAGCTGCTGCTTATTATTACATTTTTGCATTTTAACGAGCGCAACCTGCAGTGACACCAATGCGGGATGTGTGGCTGAAGTTTGTACAAGGTGATAATAAGAGAAACTTTCAAGTCTTCATCAAACCTGTCGGAGCTGTAAGAGGGCAGGTGGGCTTCTCCGACGGAGGGGAGTTAACTGTTTAACTGGAGCTCTGCAGGTACCAGGATACTGTTTGACAAAGTAATCATCACTCTCATCTATTTCTGGCCCACATACAGTGTGTGTACAGTAGTTAAAGGATTGTTAGTCTCACTTAATTGAATGAGCATGAACACACTGAGACATCGAAGCTTTGAAACTTATACCCAGTAAAGACGAGTGTAATTCGTCTGCTCGGTGGCTGAGAATATACATTTTATAACTCACGGATCGGTTGAGCCGGGGCTGAAAAGTCATCCGCTTTCTTCTCCTCGGTGGTGTGTTTTCGAAAAATAAGACAAAGCAGTGTAATTGCAGCAGGATCCACTTTTGAAGATAACTCGAGCATGTACTGAGCAGAGAACATGTGGATGAGACGATGCCGACGGGGATGTCAACCGACAAGTCAAAATTCTGCCGTAGAGATTGAACACGCTTTTTCGTTTTTTGGCAGCATTGAGTGTTTTTGTTGGAGAGCGCCGGGTGCTTAAGTACCACTTCATCATCAATGTTTTAGACGGAGTTCCAGCTGCTGTGGAGAGTGTCTAGAGACGACATCGTCGTTTATCTACAGGTTTTTTTATGCGTCTGTGCTGACGACGGCCGTGGTCGGAGGCGTTATGTTTTCATGAATTCGTAAATGCCTAAAAACTAGAGATGCACGGATTGCAGTTACATCCGGATTGGGCGGGTCATAAAAATGAACATTCTGATTATTAGCAGATGGGGAAATATTAGTTACGGTCTGTAAAATGTGAACATAGCAGAGCTGCAGAGTTGCTGTCCTCGGCTGCCTCCGCAGCAGACAGCCGATGGTGCAGATCCACCAAATCCGGCCAACAAAGCGGAAGACGTTACGGAACCCCAAACGGTCCGGTTTGCTCCGGAAGTTGGGCGAGGCTTTATGGAGCTAAATCCAGGTCAAAGGTTGTGTTCATTTGAAAAAAAAAAATGAACCTGAAAGTTCAAGTTGTGGTCTTGAACATTGAAAAATACAGCAATGTATTCAAAATAAAAATTAGTGAATGAAAAATCTTTTTTTTAAAAACGACCTGAAAGTGAAAAAAAGATTTGAAACCGAAAAAAAAAGATTTGAATGTGAAAATATAAAATCTGAAACTAAAAAATATAAGAACTCAAATATCAAAATATATATGAAAGTGAAAAATGAAAAAAAAAAATTCAACCCCAAAATAACTTTTCATTCACTTATTTTTATTTTGAATACATTGCTGGATTTTTCTATGTTCAAGACCACAACTTGAACTTTCAGGTTCAAATTTTTTTTTCAAATGAACAAAACCTTTGACCTGGATTGAGCTCCATAAAGCTCCATAAAGCTTCTGGCTCGACTGTCTTCAACATGCATAGTGGCCGGGTGACAATTTTTCTCATTTTACAGCTAAACACTGAACCAAAATATGTTTCTGAAACATTCGAGGCAAGAAATAGGCCATTTGCTCCGGCCGGTGACTTGGCTCCACTGATTTAAAGATGGCGGCCGGGTCACACATTTTTGTCATTTCACAGCTTTCTTTCTGAGAAAAACGCAAACAGAATATCGATTATTTTTCCTTCCTCTTCGTTCTGTTTGATCTGAGTCTTGCGAGCCTGCTGCTTTGCGATGGACGGACGTCATTTGCATTAAGTTGAGTTTGAGTCCCGATTACGCAAATTAAGATTCACTTCACATGCTTCAACTGATTTGATGTTTCTCAAGCGTTAGAGACTCTGTGCACATTTAGGAACGAGGAACAGCTGCTTCCGTGAGGCGGTAATTCTAGAAAAGAAATGCAGGAATGTCTCGGGGTATTTGATGCTCTCATTTCGCCGTACGAGGTAAACATCTTATCTGGTAAATCCTCAGCATATTCCTTTGAGCATCCTGAGACTGAGTGAGGAGAACAAACAGGACTGTAGAAATGAAAACAACATAACATTCATCCACTTACTTATACCCAATGACTAACTTCTAATAAAAAACGTGATAACTGAACGTCCTTAAGTGGCTTTCAGATTTCTGCCTGCACATTCAACACTAATTTCTTAGTACACAACACTCCGATGACTCGAGTTTTCCAGCTTTTCAGTAGAAAGCACGAGTGGGTCAAGGTTTTCAACTGTGGCAGAGACCTCCTGAGCGGACCTGCATCACCCCGCTCAAGCAAACTCTTTGGGGACATCTTAAGTCCTCCGCCTCAGCGGACCCAAAACGCAATTCTGTTCACAAAATCCATCAGAGGACACCGCTCCTCCCGGCCTCCCTCCCCCCTTTTCATCTTTCCACTCTTCTGCTGTTGGGCCTTGTTCCTCTCTCAGAACTCGGGAGATTAGATCTGAAAATGCATTTCACGATTTCTTTAACCCTCAACCGGTGGACGGTGGCGATTGAAGCAAAGAACTTGATGAACGTTAATTGACAAATCTATGTGACTAAAGAATTGCTCGCTGTATCTTTCCGCCTTTGCTTCTCCCACATTTTTTTGTCTCAAATTACCACTTTAATTAATGTCTTCATTACCCACAAACACATCACACAGGTCCGATAAGGAGCCCTAACGGTGTGCAGGAGCTAAATACTGAAAATAACCACCGTAAAAACAGACTGAAGGAGAGCAGTAATCAGATTACCAATGTAAAAAGTCTGATTCAAGTTTTTAAACTACTTGTAATCCCTGGTTTTTTAGAGGCCGTCCTAATACCATGGTCTTTCTCTAACTTTATTCAGGTAGAACTAATTGCCTAAAACCATAAAACCATATCGTCTCCCCCTGTTTGGATGAAGACTATTTATGTGCAGTTTCCTGCAGCGTCTCCATATCTCGTCCCCTTCTGTTTTCTCCTTTTTACTCATCCCACGAGGCTACGACAGGGTGCAGCTGGGAGAATGTCATGCTGTCAGCAGCATCAGCGAAAAACATTACTTTCATTAGGCCCCATTATATCACCACAGACATCCTTGTTAAAATGTCATTCACTAATTCCTCTCAATACTCGTCTCCACCCGGCCGTCCCAGCAGGATTAACGCGTCATTTATTGGGCTGTGGGAGAAAACAAGCGGCGCAGCGTTTATGAGAGAGAGAGAGAGAGAGAGAGAGAGAGAGAGAGAGAGAGAGAGAGAGAGAGAGAGAGAGAGAGAGAGAGAGAGAGAGAGAGAGAGAGAGAGAGAGAGAGAGAGAGAGAGAGAGAGAGAGAGAGAGAGAGAGAGAGAGAGAGAGAGAGAGAGAGAGAGACATTACATTTACATTACAGCCATATTCAGTTGAGCTGTCAGCTGTTTGTTGTGTTTATAGACGAGCTTTGGGATGAATTGTTTTAGTCACAGTTCAGCAGACTATTGCCTTCGGTGCTTTTACTAAATATCTGATATTTTAAATAAATAATCATGAGTAATGTAGATAAAATGACTAAGTTAGTAAATGCAAATAATATAACAGTTGATAGGTGGAGAAAACTGTAATGCAGCCTTTAAAACACTTATGTCATATTTCAAAAGACCACGTCTAGCCTCATGTCACGATAACAGTATAATATCAATATCTTGCTCAGCCCTAGTCTGACTCACCCTAAAAAGATTATTTAAATTAATTTAAAATAGAGTTCTATTTGTTGTTGAGGCATATTGACAAGCGAGGATGAGAGGAGCTCGTCCTCCCGGTCGACGCCAGCTGTGTTCTGCTGGTGGGTTGTGTTCAGTCATGATAAACATGTACACCTCTCGCTAGGAGCTAAACGCTAATATGAGTGTTCCTGCCACCGACTTAAGAGCAGAACACGGCGTATTAAAACGTGTGATTCTCTGCTCTAAAAATAAAGTCGACTTGATGTTCACGTCCCGCTGCAACCCAAAAGAACAGACTTCACCAAAGTCAGGAGGATCTGGACCAAACGTCACGCAGATCCATGTGCAAAGAATTAAAAGACCATTAATGTAATGAAGGAAGTACAACTGACTTAATATTGTTGCTTTGATAGCAAGGGAGCGTTACAGGAGAAGATTTGAGCTATTTCAGCACAGACCTGTTTTGAAAAGCAGCACCCAAAAAAACCCTTTGAAGTCTGGATCTGACTGGTGAATAATTTATGTAACTTAAATACGGTGTGCAAAAAAAACGGCAACCGCTCTAAATTCAAATCATCACCGCCATGAGTTCTGTCTTTAAAACTATTAGCTTCGTCTATTCTTGGTTTTAGGATGCTTCTCTTGGATCCACCAGTTTTTTTTAAGTAGCTTTGTGTGTATGTATTAAACCCAACGCGTCTGCTTTTTTCCCACCTACGAAGCACACGGCGGCCTGCTGTGTATAAAGAAGCTCCCTCTCTGGATGGCTGCCTATTGAAGTGGGTTAAGCCAGAAGCCTCAGTAGTTTCAAATAGGTTTGGGCCACAGCCACAGCAAAGCACATGTCTGCGTCTGCAGCAGGCTGCTTACAGAGTATTGTTTGTTACTGCTAGTTTTGAGTTTTATCCAAAAAAAATGAAAGATGCTCCTTCTCCGGGACTGTTTTGCAACATCTGCAGAAAACATATTTCTCTCAGAACAAAAGAAAATGAAAACAAACACATTCCAGTTAAAACGAGTGAAGTGCAATGGCTTGTTTGGGTGACATAGATTATATATACCAGCAGAGCTTAATAGCATTAAAAGAGTATTTGTAAACCTTAAAGTGACAGTTCATCATTCATTCAGTTCATTACCTCCAATGCTATCTATCAATCTAGATTGTTTCTTGTCTATGTTACTCTGCTGCTGCTGCTCAAAGCACATAAATACATTTAGAGAAACTCAACAGCAGCGTCTCTTTCCAGAAATCATGACCCGGTTTCTCAAAATATTTCACAGAACTTGTTGTGAGCGGTTTCATGTCGGAACTACTTTCTTTCAACCATCGGTCCTGCATGAAAGTGCAACAACGAGCTGCTTTTGAAACCACACTCTTTTTCTGTCAGTACTGCAGCTCTTAAACATTATGTACTGTTGCATGTAGTATGCATTGAATTGGAACCCACTATTTCCTCATGACGTGGCACCTTGAACTCATATATCTTCGGTGCAGAGGATTGTGGGTCAGAATAGCCAGGAGAAGCACGCTGGATGTTGAACAAAATCATGATGTTTTTGGCATCATGCATGAGACATAATATATTGAGAAACTCGTGCTTGCATACTGTATAGTGTGGTAGTTTGGGAAAAGAAAAGCACAGAAAGTGTGACTGAACTGACTCAGTGGCCTTTAGCAGTGGAGCTCCTCCTCCTGGTGACGGAGAACACCGTCGTCGCCTCCTCTGTGATGAAGTACGTGACCTCCTTTTTATTAAGTTTATTAAAAGACTGCAAAAGCCACAGAAACAATCATGCTGAGCTATAAATCTTATAGAGAGTGCATAAAGAAGTCTGGGTTTGTAATAAAATGAGTTCTACTGAAGTCAGAATCAGAGCAGAATGTCACTGCGGTGGTGCACACTGAAGAGCATTTCAACGTGTGTGATCGCTTATTAGCTTTAAAAAACAACTATTTAAATCAGCTTACGGTCTCAGAAAGCACCATAACGTTTCCCAACACCATGAATATTAACTTGTATATGTATGTGTGCTATAAAGCCTCGCTTACGCTATATCTAAATCGTCTTACTTAGATATTGTCCCGCTAGCTGTTGCCATAATGGAAAACTATTTGTTGTATGTGGGAGGCTGTGAGGGCATAATGGATGCAATTTAGTTTGCAATTATTGTAAATGGTTCTTGACAGGAACATTAAGTACAGCACATGCCTAAAAAGTGAACGGAATGTTTTCATCATAACCCCACAGCAGCTCTAAGTGCAGAACATGTGCAGTTTAATTGTCGGTGTTGTTGTGAAGCAGAATCAAGGTGCTGGATTTGACGGAACCTCTCTGCCTCCGCTGCTAAGAGGAAGATGGAAAACATGTTGTTTTCCTGTGATTAAACAGATTTCTCTTACCGTCGCCTCTGAAGACGGACTCTGAGATAAACACAACACCGCCTCGCCCTGCTCTGTACAGACCTGTGTTATCATGTAGAGGGATTGCGGTCTCAGTGGTTGCACAGGTTTAGTTAGTTTAGTGCAGATTCCCTCCATGTTCCCCTCAGTCGGCTCGAGGGCCCAGCATGAGGCTGCTGCTGAAGAAGAAGAGTTCTAACCGAACTCGAGTGTTGTGTGTCCTCACACACAAAGACAACATATCAATTATCCCACATCAGTGACTGAACACTCTCTCTTCATCGTAACCATCATCACATCGAGCACCAGCACCCGTCATCATTACGAACATCTCTGCAGGAAAGAGAGTGATGTGGTCTCACAGTGTCCCATCAGCCACAAGCATCGCCCCCCCCCCCCCCCCCCCCCCAGAGGCATTTCATGTTTATGGCCGTTGTTATTTTTTACTTCAGCTCTTAATGGCCGACATATATTGTTGACGGGAGATACCTGGTTTCCTTTTGCTTTCTACATCACAACCAGCCCCTGTGATGAAGACATCACCGCTGTATTTTATTTATGATTCGACCACGTGTCACATCAGAAACTCTACTGTTCTGATGTGTTTGAAGTTATTCTTTATATATACGTTCATCACAGACTCCTTTTGAGAATCTTTCTGAATTTGTGATTTGAGGCTCTATAGAGACAGCAAAACTTTATTACTCCTTTCAACCAAGACAAAGGCAGCGCAGACCCGATCCACTCCTTATGTTCTTACCTTTCACAATAAAAGCCCTGGACATGTAGACTGTGAAGACTTTAGACTGTTGCCACCGCACTTATAACTGAAGCCTGTGTTTGGTTTTAATGTGACCTACAGTTACTTCTTCTGGTTTCACTGTCTTGAAGGTTGAGTGTGTCTTAACTTCGACAATGGAGAACACGGTGTAAACATTTAACTTTATTTTATCCTCACAAACATAAATACATGAAATTTGACTTCTGCTTTTAACCCATCTTAGAGGTTTTAGGGGCAGTAGGCTGCTGTGAAGCACCCAGGGAGCAACTAGGAGTTCAGTATCTTGCTCAAGGACACTTGGACACTTGGACACTTGGACACTTGGACACTTGGACGGGGGGAGTCGGGGATCGAACTGCAGAACTTGTATTCAAAGAACGACGCGTTCTGCTATTTGCATCTGGTCTTGCACCAATAATCACGTTTTTTTTATGTCTATATTAGTTGTTGTTTGGTCACTTTTGTAGCTTGTTTTTCCTGAAATGTATTCCTGGCGCACGTTGAACAGGAGAAACCTGAATACATCATTGAATTAAATCCACAGAGTCACATTAATGCCACGCACCTGTGCTCCAATCATTGTGGCTTTGCTCAGGAATGTTGTACGTGCAGACATGGATGCTACTCTGGGTTTCCAAACTCATCACTTCTCCGTCATTTTGAGTTTTATTTTTGGTTGTTTCAATAAATGATGCGCTGATGACAGATTGCTGTATTTCTGATGCTCTGCGCTGTGAGAGGCAGCTCTAACGATGACTACGTGTCTTTTTCTTTCTGAATGTTTCCAATGTGTCCACAAACCACAGCAGCAGTGCAGAGAAGCTGACTGTGAGTCAGACTGAATGTCTTCTCTTGTTACCGCTCCATTGTTTTTTTTCCCTGGACGCTGTGAACAACACCTGACGGGCTGTTCTGGTTCTGGTTCTGTGTTCACAAAGACTTTTTCTTGGTCGGTCCGCTCGCTGCTTTCATCGATAGTCTGGCGACCTGTCCAGGGTGAACCCTGCTCTCGCCCAATGTCAGCTGGTTTTCACACAAAAGCACAACAGGACATATTATCTTTTAGTGCTTGAGTTTCCCTTTAAACACCACAGATAAAGTGGAAACACATTCTGTGTGCAGTAAGAGAGATGTTCTCCTCCCACAAACAAACATTGCTGATCTGAGAGGTTTGATTCGAGGCTAATATGCAGACAATGTAAGCTCTGGCAAAAAATAAGCATCTTAGAGTTTATTTAATTAACCGAAACCAAAGCCTTTCCTGATCAGCTGCCCAACTCTAATCCGGACAGTAAACCAGCTTTCACCAAAACTGTTTACTCGCCTAAACTTCTCTGAAATGTAATCTAATTATGTGCCAAACAAGTGACAGCACATCCAGTCCTTGCAGTTACTTTTTATAGTTGGAGTAATTCGTCATCACTTCATGGTTGTGATACTATAATAATACTAAATACACACATTTAGTTCTTACTGTGTAACTAAAGAGTTAAAGGAGAGTTAACTGAGTTCCTCATAAGACATTCAAGAACATCTATATGTTATCATACATGTATTATAATATCAGTATGTGACTTTATCAAGTTCTTCTTCAGATGACAATAAAAGAGAAACCCCGTTTTGTTTGCTACTAACAACACACAGAAGGTTCAGCAGAACAGTTTCCCCAAACTCCAGCTGCTCCCCGGCCCTGTGGCATCTAAATACTAATAATGTATTTCTTCTTTCCACTAAAATGCCCGTTTATTACTCCCTCGTTCCTCATAGTCTTGTCTTCTTCCCCTTTATGTTTAATTAGCAGTGGGGACCAGTAGGTATTTTATTAGAACCTAATTTATACACTGAAGTTATTCTGTAAACAGCGTAGTGTGTTATTAGGTATCACCACAGTATACGTTATTACTACTGTAATTACATTTACTCCAGCTCTGTGATTTTAAAGGTACTTTACCTGTTAATTTCCATGTTATGCTACTTTATACTTCTACTTCACTACATTTCAGGAATAAATCGTATACTTTTTACTTTCAGCGCTATAGTTACTCGTGGCTTTTCAGATTAGGATTCACATTGTACATAAAACATTTGATCAGTTCAATCAGTCATAAACATGATACATTGTTTCAGATTAAACTACTAAAAGTATATAAAATAGTTACAAATGTGTTCTACCTTCACCAAAGGAAACATTAAAGTACAGTTTACATATTAATACATCAATAATAATGATCCAATAGTAGTTATTTTGCTTTTGATACTTTAATTAAACACAATGAAGGCCTACTGAAGGTGTCAACGTTTTACACACTTTTATATGTTAACAGACTTTTACTGAAGTGGAATTTGACTTTGACTTGTAGTATTTTTATTCTGTAGTTTCACGTGGATCTCGTTCATTCGAGGCGTAAAGCAGCAAATACACAGCAGCGCTACAGTGAGGACGTCACATACGACGTATTTACATGTTTGACAACATGAATGACGGGACAGAGATTTGTTATGAAATTGAGTCATTATCATCCTGCATTTGTTGCATTTCTTGGATCAGCTAATTGCAGACATGCGTCCACACAACTGTTCCACTAGAGTAGGAAGAAGTCTGATTTGTGGCCTCCAGAACACGTTTAGTTTGTCTTTGCTAATATGAACTATCACCTCTTCTGTAACCGTAATGATTCACTCTCTAGCAGCACAATCATCCATTGTTCATGCTGAAGAGGGGAGTGATATATTATGGCAGATAGTCCCAGTTACAATGTTTGGGATGGGACATGAATCGAATTCAAATGATTTAATTACTTTACTTTAATTAGTTTTCCCCTGTTAGAATGTGGCAAAAGAAAGCGTGATTAAATGAAACAATAAAAGCTGAGTACAACAGATGCAGACTTTGTGCTGAGCTGAAGCTCTTTCATCCAAACATGGACAGTTTCCCAGAATACAGAACCATCTTTGTCTCGTTCCTCACGGTCAGCGTCGAGGCTCTCGTATTGTCTCTCCGAGTCACATGTGACCGATGTGCAGCACGGAGCACAGAGGTCACATGTGGGCGGTTCTATAGATCTGGGAGGTTTTATACCAGTATGGCTTTTTAATGACATTTTTATGGCTTTTCATGTGACATTTTTGGCACCTTTAATAACATACGACACACAACACTATGCTACGACTCTTTTATGACATACTAAACGATGACTTTTATTACTTTTTTAAGACATACTATATTATGACTTCGTTATGACATTTTATGTCATACTATACCAAGTCATTTTTTAATATTTCATCTCTTTTTATCATCATTTTACCATCATCTCCTAGGACCTAAAGTGGACGTCCAGCGGATCGACACCATCAGGACAAAGGCCCAGCAGAGGACGCACGTCCTGCAGCATCTTAGGAAGTTCAACCCGCTGGAGTTCTGTACTCTTCTGGGCCAATAAAGGTGATTTGAAATCTGGATATAAATGTTTTATGACATGACTTTTTTTTTATTTTTATGGCGTACTGTACTGTGACCTTTTAAATCACTTTATTTGAAGCGGCTCAGAAGGGAGTATGAGGACTTTAAGTGTGTTGTAGTCTTTCCAGAGATATGCCAGTAAACATGGCGGACTGCTGAACGCTGGCGTCTTCTTGTCTCCACTCTGTTCTGTTCATAGGACATTGAAGCCAGCGTGAACATGAGTGTTATTGTCCGTGTGGTCAGGTTCTCCTATCTCACTGCCGTTTGGTTCCAGGAAGTCTTTTGTTCTGCCTTTCTGTCGCTCTGACGCTGACGGAGTGTCGACCGCGTCCCTCAGCAGAGCGAGTCGTGTTGGTGGATTGTTGGAGCGCGTGGAGCACAGCGAGACAATAGATTACATAAACGTACACAGGAGTGAAGGTCCGCTCGATACCAGCTAATCAGACCATAAATGACGATGGACCCAAGAGGATTTTTTGTAGAGCTCATTCAGTTGCTCATGTCTGTAAAATCTTAAGTAATTTGGACATACGGGCTGTCGGGGCTTGCCTTTCCATTATCTAGGTGGCGCTAGCGAGTAATTTTGTATGCTCGAGCATTGGACCCATAAAATATAAAAATTTCCCGCAGTCCTGATATGCTCGCCAAATATGGGGAGGTTGGGGACATGTCAGATACCCTTAAACTTTTTTTCATCATAGGGTATAATAATAATTCCTACAGATACAATAGGGACCTCGCGGACCCGACGTTGTCGGTGCTCGGGCCCTAAAAATAAAGTAACTTAAGTAAAGTTATGACTTTTCGACATGGTACACTGACTTTTTCATGACTTTTTTCGACATCCTATACTATGCTGTTTATAACTCCGCAGCAACTCCCTTCATCAACATCGATTGTCTTCCTTCAGGATGGAGTCCAATCGCCAAAGACGTTGCACTATTCACATTTGTACAATGTGTAATAAATTATTGTGAAATTCTAATGAAGTCTCTCCTGATTGAATGACTTTTTTGACTGTTTTTCGACTTTAACCCCAGTAGAACAAACTGAAAAAACACAATTGGGTTTCATCATTAAATTCTTTTCTTTACTGCATTTGCACATAATTCACTGAACACACGGAAGTCCAGAAGCATCCAATACATAAACTGACCGATGAAAACAAGGTAAAAACAATACGTCTGTAATAAAATACACTTTCATGTTCTTATATGCATAATATAAAAACAATAAAGGGAAATATTTAAATTGCAGTAATTACTATTTACAAAAGGCATTTTCTTTTAAAAGGAACTTTTACAACTTCAGTACCTAAAATAAATCAAACTATATGCAGGTCAGGTGCAGTAGTACAAAAAGGCTTTGATATCAGGAGAGTAAGGTGACAGTTTTACAGCAGGACAGAAAGGCGGGATAAGGCCTGATGAACATTAGGTAGCCTGGAGGAGTTCACCAATGAGGAGCGAGTGCTTTTCCGCCGTTTCGTCTCTGGCCGGTCCAGGTTGCCTTCCAACCCAGCTGATATCACGCAGAAGTTCCAAATCATCAAGGTTGATAGGGTGAGGTCATCGCTAACGGAAATAACGAGCCTGTTGACGAGGGCAAACATATCAATAGTACAAACTACTAAACTTTTTCCCCCTATCATGTCCTACAGCCCGTCAACGGCCTCCCTACTGCACAGACCTGCTTCTTCCTGTTTCGCCTGCCCCCTTACACGAGCCAGGTCATCCTCGCTGAGCGTCTGCGTTACTCCATCCACAACTGCCCCTCCATCGACAACTACATGCTGACCCACAACACCGACGCAGCAGACAGCTCCGACACAGAGGAGTGAAGCGGCCAGCTGTGGTCAACCTGGTGATGAATGTATCTTCTCCCATGCCATGCACATTATGCACTGAACACAGACTTCTATTCGCCAAACCTGTAAGGTAGTGTACTGTACTGTTTATATGTTGGTAGAAATTAAAGATATGTGTAGTTTTGGTTTTCCAAATGTGCAAGGTGTTGTAATTAATGCAGTGCTTACTCTGAATCAACACTACAGGGATACGGAATAAGAGTTTTTCAAATAAAAATAAAGTAACTAAAAAAGTAACTTTAAAAGTAAAGTAACTTTAAAAGTAAAGTAACTAAAAAAGTAACTTTAAAAGTAAAGTAACTAAAAAAGTAACTTTAAAAGTAAAGTAACTAAAAAAGTAACTTTAAAGGTAAAGTAACTAAAAAAGTAACTTTAAAAGGAAAGTAACTAAAAAAGTAACTTTAAAAGGAAAGTAACTAAAAAAGTAACTTTAAAAGTAAAGTAACTAAAAAAGTAACTTTAAAAGTAAAGTAACTAAAAAAGTAACTTTAAAAGTAAAGTAACTAAAAAAGTAACTTTAAAGGTAAAGTAACAAAAAAGTAACTTTAAAAGTAAAGTAACTAAAAAAGTAACTTTAAAAGTAAAGTAACTAAAAAAGTAACTTTAAAAGTAAAGTAACTAAAAAAGTAACTTTAAAAGTAAAGTAACTAAAGAAGTAACTAAAAAAGTAAAGTAACTAAAAAGTAACTTTAAAAGTAAAGTAACTTTGAAAGTAACTAAAAAAGTAAAGTAACTAAAAAAGTAAAGTAACTAAAAAAGTAAAGTAACTAAAAAAGCAACTTTAAAAGTAAAGTAACTAAAAAAGTAACTTTAAAAGTAAAGTAACTTTAAAAGTAACTAAAAAAGTAAAGTAACTAAAAAAGTAACTTTAAAAGTAACTAAAAAAGTAAAGTAACTAAAAAAGTAACTTTAAAAGTAAAGTAACTAAAAAAGCAACTTTAAAAGTAAAGTAACTAAAAAAGTAACTTTAAAAGTAAAGTAACTTTAAAAGTAACTAAAAAAGTAAAGTAACTAAAAAAGTAACTTTAAAAGTAACTAAAAAAGTAAAGTAACTAAAAAAGTAACTTTAAAAGTAACTTTAAAAGTAAAGTAACTAAAAAAGCAACTTTAAAAATAAAGTAACTTAAGTAAAGTTATGACTTTTCGACATGGTACACTGACTTTTTCATGACTTTTTTCGACATCCTATACTATGCTGTTTATAACTCCGCAGCAACTCCCTTCATCAACATCGATTGTCTTCCTTCAGGATGGAGTCCAATCGCCAAAGACGTTGCACTATTCACATTTGTACAATGTGTAATAAATTATTGTGAAATTCTAATGAAGTCTCTCCTGATTGAATGACTTTTTTGACTGTTTTTCGACTTTAACCCCAGTAGAACAAACTGAAAAAACACAATTGGGTTTCATCATTAAATTCTTTTCTTTACTGCATTTGCACATAATTCACTGAACACACGGAAGTCCAGAAGCATCCAATACATAAACTGACCGATGAAAACAAGGTAAAAACAATACGTCTGTAATAAAATACACTTTCATGTTCTTATATGCATAATATAAAAACAATAAAGGAAAATATTTAAATTGCAGTAATTACTATTTACAAAAGGCATTTTCTTTTAAAAGGAACTTTTACAACTTCAGTACCTAAAATAAATCAAACTATATGCAGGTCAGGTGCAGTAGTACAAAAAGGCTTTGATATCAGGAGAGTAAGGTGACAGTTTTACAGCAGGACAGAAAGGCGGGATAAGGCCTGATGAACATTAGGTAGCCTGGAGGAGTTCACCAATGAGGAGCGAGTGCTTTTCCGCCGTTTCGTCTCTGGCCGGTCCAGGTTGCCTTCCAACCCAGCTGATATCACGCAGAAGTTCCAAATCATCAAGGTTGATAGGGTGAGGTCATCGCTAACGGAAATAACGAGCCTGTTGACGAGGGCAAACATATCAATAGTACAAACTACTAAACTTTTTCCCCCTATCATGTCCTACAGCCCGTCAACGGCCTCCCTACTGCACAGACCTGCTTCTTCCTGTTTCGCCTGCCCCCTTACACGAGCCAGGTCATCCTCGCTGAGCGTCTGCGTTACTCCATCCACAACTGCCCCTCCATCGACAACTACATGCTGACCCACAACACCGACGCAGCAGACAGCTCCGACACAGAGGAGTGAAGCGGCCAGCTGTGGTCAACCTGGTGATGAATGTATCTTCTCCCATGCCATGCACATTATGCACTGAACACAGACTTCTATTCGCCAAACCTGTAAGGTAGTGTACTGTACTGTTTATATGTTGGTTGAAATTAAAGATATGTGTAGTTTTGGTTTTCCAAATGTGCAAGGTGTTGTAATTAATGCAGTGCTTACTCTGAATCAACACTACAGGGATACGGAATAAGAGTTTTTCAAATAAAAATAAAGTAACTAAAAAAGTAACTTTAAAAGTAAAGTAACTTTAAAAGTAAAGTAACTAAAAAAGTAACTTTAAAAGTAAAGTAACTAAAAAAGTAACTTTAAAAGTAAAGTAACTAAAAAAGTAACTTTAAAGGTAAAGTAACTAAAAAAGTAACTTTAAAAGTAAAGTAACTAAAAAAGTAACTTTAAAAGGAAAGTAACTAAAAAAGTAACTTTAAAAGTAAAGTAACTAAAAAAGTAACTTTAAAAGTAAAGTAACTAAAAAAGTAACTTTAAAGGTAAAGTAACAAAAAAGTAACTTTAAAAGTAAAGTAACTAAAAAAGTAACTTTAAAAGTAAAGTAACTAAAAAAGTAACTTTAAAAGTAAAGTAACTAAAAAAGTAACTTTAAAAGTAAAGTAACTAAAAAAGTAACTTTAAAAGTAAAGTAACTAAAGAAGTAACTAAAAAAGTAAAGTAACTAAAAAGTAACTTTAAAAGTAAAGTAACTTTGAAAGTAACTAAAAAAGTAAAGTAACTAAAAAAGTAAAGTAACTAAAAAAGTAAAGTAACTAAAAAAGCAACTTTAAAAGTAAAGTAACTAAAAAAGTAACTTTAAAAGTAAAGTAACTTTAAAAGTAACTAAAAAAGTAAAGTAACTAAAAAAGTAACTTTAAAAGTAAAGTAACTAAAAAAGTAACTTTAAAAGTAACTAAAAAAGTAAAGTAACTAAAAAAGTAACTTTAAAAGTAAAGTAACTAAAAAAGCAACTTTAAAAATAAAGTAACTTAAGTAAAGTTATGACTTTTCGACATGGTACACTGACTTTTTCATGACTTTTTTCGACATCCTATACTATGCTGTTTATAACTCCGCAGCAACTCCCTTCATCAACATCGATTGTCTTCCTTCAGGATGGAGTCCAATCGCCAAAGACGTTGCACTATTCACATTTGTACAATGTGTAATAAATTATTGTGAAATTCTAATGAAGTCTCTCCTGATTGAATGACTTTTTTGACTGTTTTTCGACTTTAACCCCAGTAGAACAAACTGAAAAAACACAATTGGGTTTCATCATTAAATTCTTTTCTTTACTGCATTTGCACATAATTCACTGAACACACGGAAGTCCAGAAGCATCCAATACATAAACTGACCGATGAAAACAAGGTAAAAACAATACGTCTGTAATAAAATACACTTTCATGTTCTTATATGCATAATATAAAAACAATAAAGGAAAATATTTAAATTGCAGTAATTACTATTTACAAAAGGCATTTTCTTTTAAAAGGAACTTTTACAACTTCAGTACCTAAAATAAATCAAACTATATGCAGGTCAGGTGCAGTAGTACAAAAAGGCTTTGATATCAGGAGAGTAAGGTGACAGTTTTACAGCAGGACAGAAAGGCGGGATAAGGCCTGATGAACATTAGGTAGCCTGGAGGAGTTCACCAATGAGGAGCGAGTGCTTTTCCGCCGTTTCGTCTCTGGCCGGTCCAGGTTGCCTTCCAACCCAGCTGATATCACGCAGAAGTTCCAAATCATCAAGGTTGATAGGGTGAGGTCATCGCTAACGGAAATAACGAGCCTGTTGACGAGGGCAAACATATCAATAGTACAAACTACTAAACTTTTTCCCCCTATCATGTCCTACAGCCCGTCAACGGCCTCCCTACTGCACAGACCTGCTTCTTCCTGTTTCGCCTGCCCCCTTACACGAGCCAGGTCATCCTCGCTGAGCGTCTGCGTTACTCCATCCACAACTGCCCCTCCATCGACAACTACATGCTGACCCACAACACCGACGCAGCAGACAGCTCCGACACAGAGGAGTGAAGCGGCCAGCTGTGGTCAACCTGGTGATGAATGTATCTTCTCCCATGCCATGCACATTATGCACTGAACACAGACTTCTATTCGCCAAACCTGTAAGGTAGTGTACTGTACTGTTTATATGTTGGTTGAAATTAAAGATATGTGTAGTTTTGGTTTTCCAAATGTGCAAGGTGTTGTAATTAATGCAGTGCTTACTCTGAATCAACACTACAGGGATACGGAATAAGAGTTTTTCAAATAAAAATAAAGTAACTAAAAAAGTAACTTTAAAAGTAAAGTAACTTTAAAAGTAAAGTAACTAAAAAAGTAACTTTAAAAGTAAAGTAACTAAAAAAGTAACTTTAAAAGTAAAGTAACTAAAAAAGTAACTTTAAAGGTAAAGTAACTAAAAAAGTAACTTTAAAAGTAAAGTAACTAAAAAAGTAACTTTAAAAGGAAAGTAACTAAAAAAGTAACTTTAAAAGGAAAGTAACTAAAAAAGTAACTTTAAAAGTAAAGTAACTAAAAAAGTAACTTTAAAGGTAAAGTAACAAAAAAGTAACTTTAAAAGTAAAGTAACTAAAAAAGTAACTTTAAAAGTAAAGTAACTAAAAAAGTAACTTTAAAAGTAAAGTAACTAAAAAAGTAACTTTAAAAGTAAAGTAACTAAAGAAGTAACTAAAAAAGTAAAGTAACTAAAAAGTAACTTTAAAAGTAAAGTAACTTTGAAAGTAACTAAAAAAGTAAAGTAACTAAAAAAGTAAAGTAACTAAAAAAGTAAAGTAACTAAAAAAGCAACTTTAAAAGTAAAGTAACTAAAAAAGTAACTTTAAAAGTAAAGTAACTTTAAAAGTAACTAAAAAAGTAAAGTAACTAAAAAAGTAACTTTAAAAGTAAAGTAACTAAAAAAGTAACTTTAAAAGTAACTAAAAAAGTAAAGTAACTAAAAAAGTAACTTTAAAAGTAAAGTAACTAAAAAAGCAACTTTAAAAATAAAGTAACTTAAGTAAAGTTATGACTTTTCGACATGGTACACTGACTTTTTCATGACTTTTTTCGACATCCTATACTATGCTGTTTATAACTCCGCAGCAACTCCCTTCATCAACATCGATTGTCTTCCTTCAGGATGGAGTCCAATCGCCAAAGACGTTGCACTATTCACATTTGTACAATGTGTAATAAATTATTGTGAAATTCTAATGAAGTCTCTCCTGATTGAATGACTTTTTTGACTGTTTTTCGACTTTAACCCCAGTAGAACAAACTGAAAAAACACAATTGGGTTTCATCATTAAATTCTTTTCTTTACTGCATTTGCACATAATTCACTGAACACACGGAAGTCCAGAAGCATCCAATACATAAACTGACCGATGAAAACAAGGTAAAAACAATACGTCTGTAATAAAATACACTTTCATGTTCTTATATGCATAATATAAAAACAATAAAGGAAAATATTTAAATTGCAGTAATTACTATTTACAAAAGGCATTTTCTTTTAAAAGGAACTTTTACAACTTCAGTACCTAAAATAAATCAAACTATATGCAGGTCAGGTGCAGTAGTACAAAAAGGCTTTGATATCAGGAGAGTAAGGTGACAGTTTTACAGCAGGACAGAAAGGCGGGATAAGGCCTGATGAACATTAGGTAGCCTGGAGGAGTTCACCAATGAGGAGCGAGTGCTTTTCCGCCGTTTCGTCTCTGGCCGGTCCAGGTTGCCTTCCAACCCAGCTGATATCACGCAGAAGTTCCAAATCATCAAGGTTGATAGGGTGAGGTCATCGCTAACGGAAATAACGAGCCTGTTGACGAGGGCAAACATATCAATAGTACAAACTACTAAACTTTTTCCCCCTATCATGTCCTACAGCCCGTCAACGGCCTCCCTACTGCACAGACCTGCTTCTTCCTGTTTCGCCTGCCCCCTTACACGAGCCAGGTCATCCTCGCTGAGCGTCTGCGTTACTCCATCCACAACTGCCCCTCCATCGACAACTACATGCTGACCCACAACACCGACGCAGCAGACAGCTCCGACACAGAGGAGTGAAGCGGCCAGCTGTGGTCAACCTGGTGATGAATGTATCTTCTCCCATGCCATGCACATTATGCACTGAACACAGACTTCTATTCGCCAAACCTGTAAGGTAGTGTACTGTACTGTTTATATGTTGGTTGAAATTAAAGATATGTGTAGTTTTGGTTTTCCAAATGTGCAAGGTGTTGTAATTAATGCAGTGCTTACTCTGAATCAACACTACAGGGATACGGAATAAGAGTTTTTCAAATAAAAATAAAGTAACTAAAAAAGTAACTTTAAAAGTAAAGTAACTTTAAAAGTAAAGTAACTAAAAAAGTAACTTTAAAAGTAAAGTAACTAAAAAAGTAACTTTAAAAGGAAAGTAACTAAAAAAGTAACTTTAAAAGGAAAGTAACTAAAAAAGTAACTTTAAAAGTAAAGTAACTAAAAAAGTAACTTTAAAGGTAAAGTAACAAAAAAGTAACTTTAAAAGTAAAGTAACTAAAAAAGTAACTTTAAAAGTAAAGTAACTAAAAAAGTAACTTTAAAAGTAAAGTAACTAAAAAAGTAACTTTAAAAGTAAAGTAACTAAAAAAGTAACTTTAAAAGTAAAGTAACTAAAGAAGTAACTAAAAAAGTAAAGTAACTAAAAAGTAACTTTAAAAGTAAAGTAACTTTGAAAGTAACTAAAAAAGTAAAGTAACTAAAAAAGTAAAGTAACTAAAAAAGTAAAGTAACTAAAAAAGCAACTTTAAAAGTAAAGTAACTAAAAAAGTAACTTTAAAAGTAAAGTAACTTTAAAAGTAACTAAAAAAGTAAAGTAACTAAAAAAGTAACTTTAAAAGTAAAGTAACTAAAAAAGTAACTTTAAAAGTAACTAAAAAAGTAAAGTAACTAAAAAAGTAACTTTAAAAGTAAAGTAACTAAAAAAGCAACTTTAAAAATAAAGTAACTTAAGTAAAGTTATGACTTTTCGACATGGTACACTGACTTTTTCATGACTTTTTTCGACATCCTATACTATGCTGTTTATAACTCCGCAGCAACTCCCTTCATCAACATCGATTGTCTTCCTTCAGGATGGAGTCCAATCGCCAAAGACGTTGCACTATTCACATTTGTACAATGTGTAATAAATTATTGTGAAATTCTAATGAAGTCTCTCCTGATTGAATGACTTTTTTGACTGTTTTTCGACTTTAACCCCAGTAGAACAAACTGAAAAAACACAATTGGGTTTCATCATTAAATTCTTTTCTTTACTGCATTTGCACATAATTCACTGAACACACGGAAGTCCAGAAGCATCCAATACATAAACTGACCGATGAAAACAAGGTAAAAACAATACGTCTGTAATAAAATACACTTTCATGTTCTTATATGCATAATATAAAAACAATAAAGGAAAATATTTAAATTGCAGTAATTACTATTTACAAAAGGCATTTTCTTTTAAAAGGAACTTTTACAACTTCAGTACCTATAAATAAATCAAACTATATGCAGGTCAGGTGCAGTAGTACAAAAAGGCTTTGATATCAGGAGAGTAAGATGACAGTTTTACAGCAGGACAGAAAGGCGGGATAAGGCCTGATGAACATTAGGTAGCCTGGAGGAGTTCACCAATGAGGAGCGAGTGCTTTTCCTCCGTTTCGTCTCTGGCCGGTCCAGGTTGCCTTCCAACCCAGCTGATATCACGCAGAAGTTCCAAATCATCAAGGTTGATAGGGTGAGGTCATCGCTAATGGAAATAACGAGCCTGTTGACGAGGGCATCTCCCATGCCATGCACATTATGCACTGGACAGACTTCTATTCGCCAAACCTGTAAGGTAGTGTACTGTACTGTTTATATGTTGGTTGAAATTAAAGATATGTGTAGTTTTGGTTTTCCAAATGTGCAAGGTGTTGTAATTAATGCAGTGCTTACTCTGAATCAACACTACAGGGATACGGAATAAAAGTTTTTCAAATAAAAATAAAGTAACTAAAAAAGTAACTTTAAAAGTAAAGTAACTAAAAAAGTAACTTTAAAAGGAAAGTAACTAAAGAAGTAACTCTAAAAGTAAAGTAACTAAAAAAGTAACTTTAAAAGTAAAGTAACTAAAAAAGTAACTTTAAAAGTAAAGTAACTAAAAAAGTAACTTTAAAAGTAAAGTAACTAAAAAAGTAACTAAAAAAGTAAAGTAACTTTAAAAGTAATTAAAAAAGTAAAGTAACTAAAAAAGTAACTTTAAAAGTAAAGTAACTAAAAAAGTAACTAAAAAAGTAAAGTAACTAAAAAAGTAACTTTAAAAGTAAAGTAACTAAAAAAGTAACTAAAAAAGTAAAGTAACTAAAAAAGTAACTTTAAAAGTAAAGTAACTTTAAAAGTAACTAAAAAACTAAAGTAACTAAAAAAGTAACTTTAAAAGTAAAGTAACTAAAAAAGTAACTTTAAAAGTAAAGTAACTAAAAAAGTAACTTTAAAAGTAAAGTAACTTTAAAAGTAACTAAAAAAGTAAAGTAACTAAAAAAGTAACTTTAAAAGTAAAGTAACTAAAAAAGTAAAGTAACTAAAAAAGTAACTTTAAAAGTAAAGTAACTAAAAAAGTAACTTTAAAAGTAACTAAAAAAGTAAAGTAACTAAAAAAGTAACTTTAAAAGTAAAGTAACTAAAAAAGCAACTTTAAAAATAAAGTAACTTAAGTAAAGTTATGACTTTTCGACATGGTACACTGACTTTATCATGACTTTTTTGGACATCCTATACTATGCTGTTTATAACTCCGCAGCAACTCCCTTCATCAACATCGATTGTCTTCCTTCAGGATGGAGTCCAATCGCCAAAGACGTTGCACTATTCACATTTGTACAATGTGTAATAAATTATTGTGAAATTCTAATGAAGTCTCTCCTGATTGAATGACTTTTTTGACTGTTTTTCGACTTTAACCCCAGTAGAACAAACTGAAAAAACACAATTGGGTTTCATCATTAAATTCTTTTCTTTACTGCATTTGCACATAATTCACTGAACACACGGAAGTCCAGAAGCATCCAATACATAAACTGACCGATGAAAACAAGGTAAAAACAATACGTCTGTAATAAAATACACTTTCATGTTCTTATATGCATAATATAAAAACAATAAAGGAAAATATTTAAATTGCAGTAATTACTATTTACAAAAGGCATTTTCTTTTAAAAGGAACTTTTACAACTTCAGTACCTAAAATAAATCAAACTATATGCAGGTCAGGTGCAGTAGTACAAAAAGACTTTGATATCAGGAGAGTAAGATGACAGTTTTACAGCAGGACAGAAAGGCGGGATAAGGCCTGATGAACATTAGGTAGCCTGGAGGAGTTCACCAATGAGGAGCGAGTGCTTTTCCTCTGTTTCGTCTCTGGCCGGTCCAGGTTGCCTTCCAGCCCAGCTGATATCACGCAGAAGTTCCAAATCATCAAGGTTGATAGGGTGAGGTCATCGCTAACGGAAATAACGAGCCTGTTGACGAGGGCACACATATCAATAGTACAAACTACTAAAGTTTTTCCCCCTATCATGTCCTACAGCCCGTCAACGGCCTCCCTACTGCACAGACCTGCTTCTTCCTGTTTCGCCTGCCCCCTTACACGAGCCAGGTCATCCTCGCTGAGCGTCTGCGTTACTCCATCCACAACTGCCCCTCCATCGACAACTACATGCTGACCCACAACACCGACGCAGCAGACAGCTCCGACACAGAGGATTGAAGCGGCCAGCTGTGGTCAACCTGGTGATGAATGTATCTTCTCCCATGCCATGCACATTATGCAATGAACACAGACTTCTATTCGCCAAACCTGTAAGGTAGTGTACTGTACTGTTTATATGTTGGTTGAAATTAAAGATATGTGTAGTTTTGGTTTTCCAAATGTGCAAGGTGTTGTAATTAATGCAGTGCTTACTCTGAATCAACACTACAGGGATACGGAATAAGAGTTTTTCAAATAAAAATAAAGTAACTAAAAAAGTAACTTTAAAAGTAAAGTAACTTTAAAAGTAAAGTAACTAAAAAAGTAACTTTAAAAGTAAAGTAACTAAAAAAGTAACTTTAAAAGTAAAGTAACTAAAAAAGTAACTTTAAAGGTAAAGTAACTAAAAAAGTAACTTTAAAAGGAAAGTAACTAAAAAAGTAACTTTAAAAGGAAAGTAACTAAAAAAGTAACTTTAAAAGTAAAGTAACTAAAAAAGTAACTTTAAAAGTAAAGTAACTAAAAAAGTAACTAAAAAAGTAAAGTAACTAAAAAAGTAACTTTAAAAGTAAAGTAACTTTAAAAGTAACTAAAAAACTAAAGTAACTAAAAAAGTAACTTTAAAAGTAAAGTAACTAAAAAAGTAACTTTAAAAGTAAAGTAACTAAAAAAGTAACTTTAAAAGTAAAGTAACTTTAAAAGTAACTAAAAAAGTAAAGTAACTAAAAAAGTAACTTTAAAAGTAAAGTAACTAAAAAAGTAACTTTAAAAGTAAAGTATCTTTAAAAGTAACTAAAAAAGTAAAGTAACTAAAAAAGTAACTTTAAAAGTAAAGTAACTAAAAAAGTAACTTTAAAAGTAAAGTAACTAAAGAAGTAACTAAAAAAGTAAAGTAACTAAAAAAGTAACTTTAAAAGTAAAGTAACTTTAAAAGTAACTAAAAAAGTAAAGTAACTAAAAAAGTAACTTTAAAAGTAAAGTAACTAAAAAAGTAACTTTAAAAGTAAAAGAACTAAAAAAGCAACTTTAAAAATAAAGTAACTTAAGCAAAGTTAAACTTTAAAAGTAAAGTAACTAAAAAAGCAACTTTAAAAATAAAGTAACTTAAGTAAAGTTATGACTTTTCGACATGGTACACTGACTTTTTCATGACTTTTTTCGACATCCTATACTATGCTGTTTATAACTCCGCAGCAACTCCCTTCATCAACATCGATTGTCTTCCTTCAGGATGGAGTCCAATCGCCAAAGACGTTGCACTATTGACATTTGTACAATGTGTAATAAATTATTGTGAAATTCTAATGAAGTCTCTCCTGATTGAATGACTTTTTTGACTGTTTTTCGACTTTAACCCCAGTAGAACAAACTGAAAAAACACAATTGGGTTTCATCATTAAATTCTTTTCTTTACTGCATTTGCACATAATTCACTGAACACACGGAAGTCCAGAAGCATCCAATACATAAACTGACCGATGAAAACAAGGTAAAAACAATACGTCTGTAATAAAATACACTTTCATGTTCTTATATGCATAATATAAAAACAATAAAGGAAAATATTTAAATTGCAGTAATTACTATTTACAAAAGGCATTTTCTTTTAAAAGGAACTTTTACAACTTCAGTACCTATAAATAAATCAAACTATATGCAGGTCAGGTGCAGTAGTACAAAAAGGCTTTGATATTAGGAGAGTAAGATGACAGTTTTACAGCAGGACAGAAAGGCGGGATAAGGCCTGATGAACATTAGGTAGCCTGGAGGAGTTCACCAATGAGGAGCGAGTGCTTTTCCTCCGTTTCGTCTCTGGCCGGTCCAGGTTGCCTTCCAACCCAGCTGATATCACGCAGAAGTTCCAAATCATCAAGGTTGATAGGGTGAGGTCATCGCTAACGGAAATAACGAGCCTGTTGACGAGGGCATCTCCCATGCCATGCACATTATGCACTGAACACAGACTTCTATTCACCAAACCTGTAAGGTAGTGTACTGTACTGTTTATATGTTGGTTGAAATTAAAGATATGTGTAGTTTTGGTTTTCCAAATGTGCAAGGTGTTGTAATTAATGCAGTGCTTACTCTGAATCAACACTACAGGGATACGGAATAAGAGTTTTTCAAATAAAAATAAAGTAACTAAAAAAGTAACTTTAAAAGTAAAGTAACTTTAAAAGTAAAGTAACTAAAAAAGTAACTTTAAAAGTAAAGTAACTAAAAAAGTAATTTTAAAAGTAAAGTAACTAAAAAAGTAACTTTAAAGGTAAAGTAACTAAAAAAGTAACTTTAAAGTAAAGTAACTAAAAAAGTAACTTTAAAAGTAAAGTAACTAAAAAAGTAACTAAAAAAGTAAAGTAACTAAAAAAGTAACTTTAAAAGTAAAGTAACTAAACAAGTAACTTTAAAAGTAAAGTAACTAAAAAAGTAACTTTAAAGGTAAAGTAACAAAAAAGTAACTTTAAAAGTAAAGTAACTAAAAAAGTAACTTTAAAAGTAAAGTAACTAAAGAAGTAACTTTAAAAGTAAAGTAACTAAAAAAGTAACTAAAAAAGTAAAGTAACTAAAAAAGTAACTTTAAAAGTAAAGTAACTTTAAAAGTAACTAAAAAACTAAAGTAACTAAAAAAGTAACTTTAAAAGTAAAGTAACTAAAAAAGTAACTTTAAAAGTAAAGTAACTTTAAAAGTAACTAAAAAAGTAAAGTAACTAAAAAAGCAACTTTAAAAATAAAGTAACTTAAGCAAAGTTAAACTTTAAAAGTAAAGTAACTAAAAAAGCAACTTTAAAAATAAAGTAACTTAAGTAAAGTTATGACTTTTCGACATGGTACACTGACTTTTTCATGACTTTTTTCGACATCCTATACTATGCTGTTTATAACTCCGCAGAAACTCCCTTCATCAACATCGATTGTCTTCCTTCAGGATGGAGTCCAATCGCCAAAGACGTTGCACTATTGACATTTGTACAATGTGTAATAAATTATTGTGAAATTCTAATGAAGTCTCTCCTGATTGAATGACTTTTTTGACTGTTTTTCGACTTTAACCCCAGTAGAACAAACTGAAAAAACACAATTGGGTTTCATCATTAAATTCTTTTCTTTACTGCATTTGCACATAATTCACTGAACACACGGAAGTCCAGAAGCATCCAATACATAAACTGACCGATGAAAACAAGGTAAAAACAATACGTCTGTAATAAAATACACTTTCATGTTCTTATATGCATAATATAAAAACAATAAAGGAAAATATTTAAATTGCAGTAATTACTATTTACAAAAGGCATTTTCTTTTAAAAGGAACTTTTACAACTTCAGTACCTATAAATAAATCAAACTATATGCAGGTCAGGTGCAGTAGTACAAAAAGGCTTTGATATCAGGAGAGTAAGATGACAGTTTTACAGCAGGACAGAAAGGCGGGATAAGGCCTGATGAACATTAGGTAGCCTGGAGGAGTTCACCAATGAGGAGCGAGTGCTTTTCCTCCGTTTCGTCTCTGGCCGGTCCAGGTTGCCTTCCAACCCAGCTGATATCATGCAGAAGTTCCAAATCATCAAGGTTGATAGGGTGAGGTCATCGCTAACGGAAATAACGAGCCTGTTGACGAGGGCATCTCCCATGCCATGCACATTATGCACTGGACACAGACTTCTATTTGCCAAACCTGTAAGGTAGTGTACTGTACTGTTTATATGTTGGTTGAAATTAAAGATATGTGTAGTTTTGGTTTTCCAAATGTGCAAGGTGTTGTAATTAATGCAGTGCTTACTCTGAATCAACACTACAGGGATACGGAATAAAAGTTTTTCAAATAAAAATAAAGTAACTAAAAAAGTAACTTTAAAAGTAAAGTAACTAAAAAAGTAACTTTAAAAGTAAAGTAACTAAAAAAGTAACTTTAAAAGTAAAGTAACTAAAAAAGTAACTAAAAAAGTAAAGTAACTTTAAAAGTAATTAAAAAAGTAAAGTAACTAAAAAAGTAACTTTAAAAGTAAAGTAACTAAAAAAGTAACTTTAAAAGTAAAGTAACTAAAGAAGTAACTTTCAAAGTAAAGTAACTAAAAAAGTAACTAAAAAAGTAAAGTAACTAAAAAAGTAACTTTAAAAGTAAAGTAACTTTAAAAGTAACTAAAAAAGTAAAGTAACTAAAAAAGTAACTTTAAAAGTAAAGTAACTTTAAAAGTAACTAAAAAAGTAAAGTAACTACAAAAGTAACTTTAAAAGTAAAGTAACTAAAAAAGCAACTTTAAAAATAAAGTAACTTAAGTAAAGTTATGACTTTTCGACATGGTACACTGACTTTTTCATGACTTTTTTCGACATCCTATACTATGCTGTTTATAACTCCGCAGCAACTCCCTTCATCAACATCGATTGTCTTCCTTCAGGATGGAGTCCAATCGCCAAAGACGTTGCACTATTGACATTTGTACAATGTGTAATAAATTATTGTGAAATTCTAATGAAGTCTCTCCTGATTTTATGACTTTTTTGACTGTTTTTCGACTTTAACCCCAGTAGAACAAACTGAAAAAACACAATTGGGTTTCATCATTAAATTCTTTTCTTTACTGCATTTGCACATAATTCACTGAACACACGGAAGTCCAGAAGCATCCAATACATAAACTGACCGATGAAAACAAGGTAAAAACAATACGTCTGTAATAAAATACACTTTCATGTTCTTATATGCATAATATAAAAACAATAAAGGAAAATATTTAAATTGCAGTAATTACTATTTACAAAAGGCATTTTCTTTTAAAAGGAACTTTTACAACTTCAGTACCTAAAATAAATCAAACTATATGCAGGTCAGGTGCAGTAGTACAAAAAGGCTTTGATATCAGGAGAGTAAGGTGACAGTTTTACAGCAGGACAGAAAGGCGGGATAAGGCCTGATGAACATTAGGTAGCCTGGAGGAGTTCACCAATGAGGAGCGAGTGCTTTTCCGCCGTTTCGTCTCTGGCCGGTCCAGGTTGCCTTCCAACCCAGCTGATATCACGCAGAACTTCCAAATCATCAAGGTTGATAGGGTGAGGTCATCGCTAACGGAAATAACGAGCCTGTTGACGAGGGCATCTCCCATGCCATGCACATTATGCACTGGACACAGACTTCTATTTGCCAAACCTGTAAGGTAGTGTACTGTACTGTTTATATGTTGGTTGAAATTAAAGATATGTGTAGTTTTGGTTTTCCAAATGTGCAAGGTGTTGTAATTAATGCAGTGCTTACTCTGAATCAACACTACAGGGATACGGAATAAAAGTTTTTCAAATAAAAATAAAGTAACTAAAAAAGTAACTTTAAAAGTAAAGTAACTAAAAAAGTAACTTTAAAAGTAAAGTAACTAAAAAAGTAACTTTAAAAGTAAAGTAACTAAAAAAGTAACTAAAAAAGTAAAGTAACTTTAAAAGTAATTAAAAAAGTAAAGTAACTAAAAAAGTAACTTTAAAAGTAAAGTAACTAAAAAAGTAACTTTAAAAGTAAAGTAACTAAAGAAGTAACTTTAAAAGTAAAGTAACTAAAAAAGTAACTAAAAAAGTAAAGTAACTAAAAAAGTAACTTTAAAAGTAAAGTAACTTTAAAAGTAACTAAAAAAGTAAAGTAACTAAAAAAGTAACTTTAAAAGTAAAGTAACTTTAAAAGTAACTAAAAAAGTAAAGTAACTACAAAAGTAACTTTAAAAGTAAAGTAACTAAAAAAGCAACTTTAAAAATAAAGTAACTTAAGTAAAGTTATGACTTTTCGACATGGTACACTGACTTTTTCATGACTTTTTTCGACATCCTATACTATGCTGTTTATAACTCCGCAGCAACTCCCTTCATCAACATCGATTGTCTTCCTTCAGGATGGAGTCCAATCGCCAAAGACGTTGCACTATTGACATTTGTACAATGTGTAATAAATTATTGTGAAATTCTAATGAAGTCTCTCCTGATTGAATGACTTTTTTGACTGTTTTTCGACTTTAACCCCAGTAGAACAAACTGAAAAAACACAATTGGGTTTCATCATTAAATTCTTTTCTTTACTGCATTTGCACATAATTCACTGAACAGTTTGTTTGAAAGGGTCCAGCCAAAAAGCCATATGAAATATTTATTTCCATCACCTATGACACCTTCCTTGTGCCAGTAGGTGGCGCTATGACTTTGTGAAAATGTTGGCATGGAGATATGTTCAGGCCTGGACCAGCATCATGCAAAACTAGTTTGGGGCATATTGAATAAAGTACCTTGTAGTTACAACAACTTCCTCTTTCATGGCGAACGGCACGAAATGTGCCTGACATGGGCGCCACATAAAACGAAGGTCGTTCAATGTCAGTACACCATTTCAGTAACTTTTCATCATTAATGTCTTTAGATCATCTAGACCAAATTTGAAGTTGATTGTATAAATTCTGTGGGAGGAGTTCGTTAAAGTACAATGCCTGAAAACTATGAAAAATGCCGAAAAATGCAAAGAAATGAGAGTATTACTGCATTGGCCCCTAGTGGTTGTATGGAATAAAAATGTGAGGGTATGTTACAGGACACAATTTGAACATATGCTACAGATTTCGTGATGATAAGGCTGTAGAAGGCCAACTCCTCATGAAATTCATTGGTCCATATATTCTTAATGCAATAAGATATCAAGAAACTTTTCATAACTTTTGATGATATATATCCAATAATGATTCACAGCAAATTTGGTACCAATCAGACCCAGGGTCTAGGAGAAGTGATTTTTTTTTTTTTTTACAAAATTCAAAATGGTGGAACATTTTGGTAGGCGGAGCTTAGGGTCCCAAGAGGATTTTTTGTAGAGCTCATTCAGTTGCTCATGTCTGTAAAATCTTAAGTAATTTGGACATACGGGCTGTTGGGGCTTGCCTTTCCATTATCTAGGTGGCGCTAGCGAGTAATTTTGTATGCTCGAGCATTGGACCCATAAAATATAAAAATTTCCCGCAGTCCCGATATGCTCGCCAAATATGGGGAGGTTGGGGACATGTCAGATACCCTTAAACGGTTTTTCATCATAGGGTATAATAATAATTCCTACAGATACAATAGGGACCTCGCGGACCCGACGTTGTCGGTGCTCGGGCCCTAAAAAGCCAAAAATGTGAAGCTGTGTGCTTTTCTCTCTTACATGACGAATCAAATATTTGCAGGTTTTGGACTGATTGATAAATCAGAAAAGATTTTTTTCCGGCATTTAAATACGAAACTATGATTTAAGAAAGTAATTTGTCGGATAATCAACATTGAAAATAAACCATCAGTTGCAATCAACACACTGTACACACATATGTAAAGACACAGCAAAACGACTGATTTTTACAATATATTTAATTCGATTTTTTCTTACAAAACAATTCCCTCATAAACCAGAACACACAAAATGCATAAAGAAAACTGTACAGTCAGTTTTGTCATGTCTGAACGTGTTCTAAACATGAACAATGTTTATCTACAACAGTGGTTCCTATCAATGTCTATCACATCAAAGCGGTTCAGCTCTGCAGCCCCATCAGGAGAGGTACGTACGTAGTCATGTGACACTGAAGGTAGAGCCAAACAAACAAACATGAGCTAGTCAATAGTGTGGTTATATCGGCGAACGGTCTTTTTGTTCTCGCTCTCCTCGGCTCTAGTAGCGCCGTCGCACCGCTGAAGCTGATCTGAGAGACGAGCTGACGGACGTGACGATGAGGAGGGCGGAGAAGTGACTTTTTCAACAAGCAACTGTAAACCGTGTGTGACGGTGAGAGATCACTGAGGGCTCTACGATGCTCATGAAGAAGGTCTATTTGTATTACATGCATGTCTCAGAGGAGTCCAACACTGTATGTGACTCGGTTAGAGCCGCTGCAGAGGGACTGTGTGGATGGGAGAGTGATCTTAGGAAGCGTCAGAGCTCAACGTTTTTTTTAAACATTTTAACTTTATTCATTGATACAGTGAGAAAACTGGGCTACCAATTTAACACATTTCCATCCAACAAACAACGTATGTCAGTTTGGTACACTTCTCTCCTCAGTGCAACAGTGGTCTATCGCTACGTCACTGCCTTCAAACAGGTTCATCAAACAGGCTTTCGTGCCAGAACGTGTTTTCGTGGCAGATTAGCAGCAAATACCCTAAATCACAAACGAGAACGACCAGTTTGCTTCACTCCTATGTTGACTTTTGTCTTTGCTCACACAGCTCGGTTGCTACCCTACACATTGCATCACATCGGGGGAGTTACAGGCACAGCTACGTGTTAGAGGTGATGATTAATACTTCATTTGGGCTGCTGTTTGTTTCTGGGAGGAAAAAAAACAAACAAACCACATGAGCAGATTTACTCCATTCACTAGACTCCAGCTGGAACTTCAGGAGTACACTTTTCTCAAAGGACTCTGACTTTTTGTACACAATGAAGTTAGTTTTTGGTCTGAGGACGGCCTTCAGAGAGAGGTAAAGTTGAATCTCTCTTGTTTTGAACAAGTTTGGCGTGCCAAGAAAAGGTCAGCAACTGCAAAATCCTAAAGGCTGTGAGTATTCGTGCAGTGATTATTGTGTACAAGAGAGCTCCATGCAGGGACGAAGCTATAGTGATGTTTCTATGGTCCACGATTTGTTATTTGATTTAATTTAAAAGCAAGTTGACATGGTTTTAGTTTTTTGCTTTTAGCTGATCAGTTGAAATAGATTTAGATGTTCTGACTATCCGTAGAGCCCGGACAATTCTAGAAACAGAATGTGGGACGTTGTTAGTTATTAGTAGCAACCGTATATAAATGATTACTTAAATACGTATTTAGGGAGAAAACAAATGTAGCTCGCAATGAGCTTATTGAAAAATAGCTCCTGCTTAATGTCATAATGTAGAATGAGAAACCTAAAGCATCGATGCCAGCGGGTGAAGGGCATCGAGGACGTTGATGCGTTAGCTGTAGATCGAGGCTTGGAGGCACGGAGCCGTTTGCCCTGAGACTGGATCTCTACGAGCCGTCACGTGTGACGTCGCAGCAAAGTATTCAGGTATCGACCGCGACACTGCTGTCAAGAGGCCAGAGATGTTTAAGGGATGACCGTCTTTTCTGATAACATTATTACATCTGCAGAAAATGGATCGTCAAACGCAAATTACACAGAAGACGATTCGACCGCAGAGAAAAGATATCTGCTGTTTTGAAGGACGAAGAGTTGCTGGTGTTTATTCGGTTTCTGCCTCCAGACAGATAATACTGGGGTTTTTAGAAATTAGATTAAAACATTTTGATGATATTAATGATATAGAAACCTGTAAAAACTGTCATTTTAGTAATTTAACAAGTATTCCTGGGAACGGGAAGAATGTTTAAAACAGAAAGTATTGCTAATGTCTGTAGAAACGTATCCCTAGTTTTGAAACGGGCTGATGGGTTTTGAGATATTTTGTCCCGTGTCAACGTGGTTTCTATCCAGATACAAATGACAGAAGTGTTTGTTGCTAAATATTCCTGTAGAAGCTCAATAACTACCACATGGCGAGTGCGGTCTACCTGCCTTGGAGTTGAACACTGAATGCATGGCTCTCTGGGAGGAAGAATAAATGCTCACAGCCAGTCAGATAGCGGAGCTGATGCCACTTTGGCACAGCCTCAGCATGTGGGGTCAGCGTAAACTGGAGTCATTACCCTGAGGGAATCTGCTAAGTGGCATTTTCAGGCTCCGCAGCACAGAGTTGTGCTGCAGGTACTGAATGAATGTGAGACAGTGGGAGACAGATTATACCATTGCAAGAGACCACAAGATGTACTGTTCATTTCTGGTTAGGCTTCCTCAGCCGGCGAAAACATCCACCGACGACGGCTAATGGACCGATCGAGCTCTTTGGATAGACAATGTAAATAGAGGGTATTACACATGTGCATAAAGCCAACCTCTGCCAGCATGAGGAGAGAATGAAAGCTTTCAGAGGGAGGAAACAGTACAATACCATGACAGAGGCGAATAAACGGGATGGGCTGGTAGCTTTTAAAAGGACTCAGAACACACAGACACTAAAGGCAGACGGGACAGACGGACAGTTTGTGGTGATTATATGCAGCACTGGTGAAAAACGACAAACATTGTTGAGATAAACAAAATCGGAAAGCTTTTTACTCTAAAAAAAGTGAGCATTGTGCATAGTTCATAGTTCGTTAATAACCCCTCTTCAGGTACCTATTTGCTGTGATAACATGGAAGGAAGTGCAATAATGTACAATTCTGTATAGTTAAGTGCACGTAGATCACTGTTGCACTGAACGGCATTGACACTTTCTCCCAATAGAAATATCACAACAGGTTTTTCTTAATGTTTTCTCAATTACTGTATTTTTAAGTGTACTTTTGTTACAATAAACCCAGGCATGTATCCCTCTTGCTCAGTCCCAGGGTTGAGTCCACAACTTATGTTCACATGAATCTTATAATAGGAGATTTTGGCCTGATCTTTCCTTTTTTTTTTTTAAATACCATTTATGTCTGTCCCTAATCCTACGTCTCTGGCTTTCTTTTTTTTCTTTTTGACTCATACCTCGCCGACCCAGACGACTGTGTTCCCTCTCTTGATGTCTGACACCTCGCAGTGTGGCGTTCTCTGTTTGCCGTTCAGGACAAAGAGGGACTCGGCTGACGGCGTCACCAGGTACTGTCCGAACAACCCGCTGGAGACCACCACTCGGTTGGGGCCTCCCCAGGGCCAGGCTCGGGGGGCCAGGGGCTCCTTGAGGCTCCGGAGAACCTCGGTGCGGCCCGAGGACAGGTCGGCGAATAGCAGGTCCGTGCCTGAGCCCGAGGTGGCGACAACCACGTGCTGGTTGGACTCCGTGAAGGACGGCTGGAAAGCCAGATCAGAGACAGCTACGGGCTCGTCCAGTTCATGGTTCAGACCCAGCTCGCCCTGGAACGACACTGTCTGTACCATCAGCTTCGAGGTCTCCAGGTCGGGCGTCACAATGTAGCGGCCATCCGGCGACACAAACGGCTGCCCCGTGATGTTCAGGTTTGGACCGATCACCGTGTCCGTCACGCTGTCGATGAGGAGCTGCGGCGGGGCTTGGAGGTGGCTCTTGCTCTGGCACTGGACGAAGTAGAAGCCGCTCAGATGTGTGTAGGCCATGCTGACGGGTACGCAGCTGTAGTTCCTCAGGCTGATGGTCTTGACGCGGTGGAAGGTCTCCAGGTCGATCTTGTGCACCGCGGGTTCGTTTTTGAGGAAGACAAAGGCGAACCTAAAATCGACAAAGTTCAAAAGAAAGGTTAATAGCCTTTCTAGGTTCTTAGGGCGCAGTGATTAACACACATCGAGATTCTCATTAGGATTCTCATTTGCTCTTTTCTCCTTCACTTCAGAAGGACGGCCGTGACGAGTGAGCAATGAGGTCGCCTGCGTTTTAAGGTCGGAGGTGGCTGAATGTGGCGCGCGTGTGTGTGTGTGTGTGTGTGTGTGTGTGTGTGTGTGTGTGTGTGTGTGTGTGCGTGCCGTTTTACCTCACGTGGGTGATGATGAGGTTGGTTGGAGGAATGAAGAAGTCGTTGACCCTCTGGAAAGTTGTGCGGATGGCGTGATGTACTTCTCCCACACTGGCTTGAGGAATTACCTGTGGACAATGCACAGTACAGCTTTAATATTAAATACCTACAAAAATAATAACGAGAAGTGATGTTTTATGTTTTACGTTCTATCGGCAGCAAAGAAAAAAAAAAAAAAAGGAAGTCTGTGTTAAAACACTGAGTTTGGACCAAAGATATTCACTATCCCAGCGCTGCAGAATACTTCCATTCATTCAATTTATGATGAAAAAGGACAAAACAAATATAAACTAATCACTGAAGGGAACCAGTGAATGAGACATCATTTCTGTACATTGAGTTTTAGTGCAGGCTTCGTCATGGGGCTGCACCGAATGTCATATTTTAACATTTAAAACTTTGAATGAGGTTTTCCAATTCGTCATATTGACGTTATCCCCCTAAAACATGGGAACATATGATTTTCTGTTATTGTGGTTATAATACATGTAGAGGTGACGTGGTTAATGTGGTTTTTGAAAGAATAAACGCCAGCAATTATGGACTGAACGTTTTGTTAGATATGTTGTTAATTTGGGACATTATCATCGTATTTATACTACAATAATAATAAGGTGAAAGGTAACACTTCTCAAAGTTATTAATAAAATAATTTGACCATCAAGTTTACGAATGAAGCCTCAAACTATTTGGTAAAACTCTACTTTTTCATATTTTATTTTGATCACCATCAGCTGAGGACCTTTTCTCGACTATCTGTCCACGCTGTAAACCTCCTGACCATCGGTCTGAATGAACACCGTTGTTCTCATCATAGTCGATATGTTTGCTGTTCCGCAAACATTAGTTCTGCATCACCTTTCCCCCGGTCACGCTCGCCTCGCCGCCCCCACACTTTGAGAACTCCTGGTGTAGCGCTATAGACTGATCAATCGGCCAGGCTGACCTTTTATCCCAGACGAATATGCCGATAAATAAGAGAGCGTACATTTCAAAGAAATGTTAATTAAATGTTTATTTAGAAACAGTATCTTGATGATATCGCTTCTCCATCAGAGAGCAATGACACGATTACGTTTCAGCTGTTACAACTGTTATACTAATTAAGGATTTGAAACTCTTAAATACCATTATCAGTATCAACCTGGTTGTCCTGGTACTGCTGTGATGGTGAAACCTCGTGACCTTCTTTGCTTCATCAGAATAAAGGCTCATATCTCAGGTCCTACTAGCCGGAGCTCGTTCAGGTGACGTGCCCATATATCCCGGAAGAGATAAACATCTATGGTATACGACCTGGGCCGGCAAGACGTCCTCTGATAAAGCATCTTATTCAAAGATGGTTGTCTTAAACGCCGACGCCACAATAAAAGCCCCATCTCTCATGTCATACACCTGGCACTGAATCAGCATGTTTGTAAAGCGCGAGGCTGGGGAGCGCACACGCACACTTGTGATGATGCACCGCCTTGTGCATGACACACGCTTCATCATGCATGCCTGAATGATCAGGTCACAGTCAAGGACAAGTGAGGTTGTTTATGGGACACATGTGGGACCTGCATTTATTCAAAGCAACCAGTCAGATTCTGCTGCTGCTGACAGAGGACAACCAGCTCTTTACCCTCTGACTTTACAAGCTTTATATATTCTCTGAGAAACTCGGCTCTAGGTTTAGACACCTCTGCAAATGTCGCTGGAGAGCGTATTGAATATCATCTTAAAAGCAGAGAACTGATCTATTCTGATGTCAACGCCTACGCCGCTAACGCTGAACATCTACCTGATGCCCAGCGGGGAGCCAGACTCCACACTCCTCCCTCACAACCATCAAATGCAAGAAACTAAATATAGCAGTTTAAGTTGCAGAGTTGTTGCTTTCGCTGCACTGCTGCGATACTCTTTCTCCTTCTCCATCCTCCCGACTATCAAATCCATTTTTAACCAAATAGATCTGCCGGTTTTCTCACTGCTTGAGAGACATGAAAAGAATCCTCATTAAAAAAATAGTCATTACAACAGTTGCAGAATACAATGACGGCAGTTAATGAGGTTCAGCGTAGTATCGCTCATGTATTATTAGGCAGCTGCCGCGGTCTCCAGGGCTGCAGGTGCTCTCGACTTAATGCCGCCGGCTTCTCTTTGTCATTGCTCTCGTTTTGGATTTCACACTGAGCGACGAGGCCCAACGGAGTTCTGCTCTGGCCCTCCCTCGCTGGCTAATACTTGAGGGGGATTTGGTTCTGACTGAGCAGCTTTTTGCTTTTCAACAACAGTCACTGTACATAATTCTTTCCTATCTAACTAGAGAACACCATTATAAGATGGGACTGCTCACATGCTCCAGCGTGTATATATGTGTGTTATTTAGAAAATTCAATAAATCTTACGAGGCATAGCCCGAACACTATACTACCAGAATGACTCGTCTAGTTGCTCCAGGGGAGCAATAAAGCACGTAATGGAATCCCTGGAGGACTCTTGTTGCTCAGGATCAATGCAGAATTTTGAAACTAAAATGAATACTTAGTTTTATTCGCTGAGGCGTATATCACATATTTATGGAAGCCCATTCCCGCTAGCAAAAAAAAATTAAATATCCACCCAAAAAAAAAAAAATATCCACCCAAAAAAAAATATCCACCCAAAAAATAAATAATATATATATCCACCCAGAAAAAAAAAATTAAATATACACCCAAAAAAAAAAAATAAAAAAAAATATACACCCAAAAAAAAATACAAAAATAAAATATACACCCAAAAAATAAATAATATATATATCCACCCAGAAAAAAATGGAATCCCTGGAGGACTCTTGTTGCTCAGGATCAATGCAGAACTTTGAAACTAAAATGAATACTTAGTTTTATTCGCTGAGGCGTATATCACATATTTATGGAAGCCCATTCCCGCTAGAAAAAAAAAATTAAATATCCACCAAAAAAAAAAAAATATCCACCCAAAAAAAAATAATAAAAAAAAAAATACAAAAATAAAATATACACCCAAAAAATAAATAATATATATATCCACCCAGAAAGAAAAAATTAAATATACACCCAAAAAAAAAAAAAAAAAAAAATATACACCCAAAAAAAAATATCCACCCAAAAAATAATAATAAAAAAAAATACAAAAATAAAATATACACCCAAAAAATAAATAATATATATATCCACCCAGAAAAAAAAAATTAAATATACACCCAAAAAAAAAAAATATCCACCCAAAAAATAATAATAAAAAAAAATACAAAAATAAAATATACACCCAAAAAATAAATAATATATATATCCACCCAGAAAAAAAAAATTAAATATACACCCAAAAAAAAAAAATAAAAAAAAATATACACCCAAAAACAAATACAAAAATAAAATATCCACCCAAAAAATAATAATAAAAAAAAAAATACAAAAATAAAATATACACCCAAAAAATAAATAATATATATATCCACCCAGAAAAAAAAAATTAAATATACACCCAAAAAAAAAAAAAAAAAAAAAATATCCACCCAAAAAATAATAATAAAAAAAAATACAAAAATAAAATATACACCCAAAAAATAAATAATATATATATCCACCCAGAAAAAAAAAATTAAATATACACCCAAAAAAAAAAAAATATCCACCCAAAAAAAAATATCCACCCAAAAAAAAAATAATATATATATCCACCCAGAAAAAAAAAATTAAATATACACCCAAAAAAAAAAAAAAAAAAAAAATATACACCCAAAAAAAAATACAAAAATAAAATATACACCCAAAAAATAAATAATATATATATCCACCCAGAAAAAAATGGAATCCCTGGAGGACTCTTGTTGCTCAGGATCAATGCAGAACTTTGAAACTAAAATGAATACTTAGTTTTATTCGCTGAGGCGTATATCACATATTTATGGAAGCCCATTCCCGCAAAAAAAAAAAAATTAAATAACCACCAAAAAAAAAAAAAAAAAAAAAAAATATCCACCCAAAAAAAAATAATAAAAAAAAAAATACAAAAATAAAATATACACCCAAAAAATAAATGATATATATATCCACCCAGAAAGAAAAAATTAAATATACACCCAAAAACAAAAAAAAAAAAAAAATATACACCCAAAAAAAAATACAAAAATAAAATATCCACCCAAAAAATAATAATAATAAAAAAAAAATACAAAAATAAAATATCCACCCAAAAAATAAATAATATATATATCCACCCAGAAAAAAAAAATTAAATATACACCCAAAAAAAAAAAAAAAAAAAAAATATCCACCCAAAAAAAAATATCCACCCAAAAAATAAATAATATATATATCCACCCAGAAAAAAAAAAAAAAAAGATGATGTTTTTTTTTTTTGTAGCTGGAAAAAAGTAAAAAAAAGAAAAAAAAAAGATTGTTTTTTTTTTTTTGCTAGCAAAAGAGATTAGAAGTGCGCATGCGCTTCAGTGACGATCTCCTCACAGGTCCCTTTTTTTCTGGGTAGATATATATATAATTTTCTTTGGGTGGATTTTATTTTATTTTATTTTTTTCGGGTGGATTTTTTATTTTGCTGACGGGAATGGGCTTCCATACATATTTACAGATGCATGCATAACAAAGAAAGAAAGACAGATGTTTGCTGAAATGCACATCAGATACTCATGTGTTATACTCAAATACTAAATGAATTAGTTGCCTTCCAATGTCTGCAGATTCACAGTCTTCTTCACTTATTCTTTCATCAGATGTTTATTGATGAGAGCTCTGTTTTAAAATGTTAGTTTTGGGTATTTTCTTACTTTATCGGACAGCTTACGCTGAAATAAACGCAGCAGAGGTTACAGGACGGAACCCAGGGAGGTTGCAGTTATATGATGTGTGTTCATTTAGTTTAAGGTTTTTGTAGTTGTTCACACTAAAGAGTGATCGGACTGGAGTGGCGGGTCAAGTAAATGAGAAAGACAAGCAAAACATGAAGAAACTAAAATAATCCAAATAAAAACCCAAACTTATTAAAACTGCATTTGATGAAGAGATTTAAAAACGATGGAGAACATTTTGCCAGCCTGAATGTAATACGTGTTGTTTCCTGTAATAATGATTTACTTCATAGTAATAATCAGTATTAAACACATATGTGTCAAACCTCACAGGGAGATAAATGGGGAGATAAACAGACGGACAAAGTGAAAAACAAAGGGCCCGTGAGTTAAATGTCTTCTCGGCACGTAGATGGACTGACTGACTGAAAGGCCACGTTTCTCTCTCTGCCCGGCGGAGATCCCTCCATTTGTCTCCTCTAATGAATTGATAATCACACTCCCTCTGATGTTTACACAGACACATTGAGCCATCCCTAAAACTTGGCATGCTTAAAAAACACCACACGCAGCGAGCTGAACGCACACGTTGACATTCGCAAACACAGACACATGTATGATCCGCCGAAGCGAAGCGGAGCCTTCGGCGGTGACGGGCTGCTGCCGAACAGGTCAATTACTTTCAGTCCAAACGATAATGACATTATCAGACCGTTTATTTGTGGTGTGATCCATGTGGCCTCCAATCCCATTATGCAGTTTCCCCGCAATTGCATTTTTGAGTGATTCGTCCCCCTGCTCTCTAATTATTCATTACTCCTGAAGAAGTGCAGGAAGTGGGGAAATGAGTATAATGAAAAACACAAAAATGTGTTTTTCCGTGGTTCAGGCGGCAGCCACCAATGTTGTGCAAAGCTGCTCCCTGTACTCTGATTGTTTTCAAATTATAGGAGGAGAAAATTGTTTCGTCTGTGATGAAAAACATATTTTCATAGAATTTTCTGCTTCATTTATGATTATAACCTCTGAGAGAAGTTTAAAAACAACTCCAACACAAACGCCACAAGTGCGCACCTTCACAGGGACACACAACTACACAGACACACACTGCTATGCTAGCACGCCTACACTGTGAGGAAAAGGTGCAAAAGTGAATGCACACACACACACACACACACACACACACACACACACACACACACACACACACACACGTGGTCTACTTGGCCGTGCAGATTGTTAAAACACACACACAGCTGTCGCTACTTTTCGTTGCCAGACCATAGTGACACCTTTAGATCCAAAACAATCTTTTTTTTTAAATAGTCTCTTTTAATTAAAAAATAGTTTAAAATGGAATCACAAAGAATGTTATTTAGGGACAATTTGACAAACAACTGCATCATTAACAGCTACACAACCACTGATTGACATAAATAATATCTGCATGAAACCACTAGTGTTCAAAACCAACAATGCAAACAGCACCGGTAAAAAGGAAAGAAAGAATTGTTGCATTCAGGTGATTTTCTGAATATAAAATGAGTCGTTCCACTCCACAGATCCTCTGAAGAGCCATCAATGTGAGTGTGTCTCGTAGCCTCGTGCTATCCCTAAACAGTAAAGCCTGAACACAACACCTCACATGATTATAATGGGATCCGTCCCTCCAATGGGACAAAGCAGCACAATAAACATGTTTGTGCCTATTACTGAGATTACGACGGGATCCCTCGGTGACTTTACCCGTGCCAGTGTCCTCCGCTGTTGCGAACGCACACACACATATAAATACTGGCCCCATAAAAACAGCATCATGCCTCTTCCCCCCCCCCGGGGGCCCCAGCTCCGTTCGCTTCCCGCTCCCCCTCCACCTCCTCGACCTTCTCTGCACCCTCCTCTCTCTTCCCTCGCCTCACCCAAATCCCCCCCGAGGTGGATTAAATACAACCACACCTGTGATCATTTCTCATTTGTGAAGCCTCCAACACCAGCGGTCCAAAGGGACGCCGGGCACAGGCCGACGGCGCCGCAGCTGTAAATTGCTGTTTTTGCTGTCTTGGTTAAACGTTCTAAAGCATACATGGATTAGATGTTGCCACCGCAAATACTCATCACATAAACCGGATACGCAGGAACACAACGGAGCTCAATTAGTCACGAGGCTCCGTTTCCCCCGCTCGGTGGACTTTCTACGGCTTATATAGATTATATACTTCCCGGTAAATAATCACTCATCGGAGTTCACAAATACAACCACAGAAGAAGTGTGTGTGGCGGTAATAAGACGATAATAAAGAAGGGCTATTTTATACTTTTAAAGCTGCACTCGGCTAGATTTTCAGTAAATAATCACCTGATAGAACAAACGAGGCGGCAATAGAGACAAACCTCTTGCACTGTAATCAACACATTCATTACGCTTTACAAAAAGTGGATTCTAGTTTTGGATTCAACAGGAAAGGACTGAACAGTAACAAGTAAACACTGATAGTCGGTTATCTCTTGTTTCTATCTAGTGCAGCTTTGTGGATCGATGTTTGACTTTGTAGAAAAAACTACAAAACGTTCTTACCTGAAGAGTCGGGTGTGTTCGGTCCATATCCCCCCACGTCAGGACCCAAATCTGGTCATGGGACTTGTCGTAGAGCATCTTGACTGGAAAGGGATCTGTTGTTACGGCCTGGAAGAGACGGACAGAGCGAGGAACCGATTAGATGAAGTGTTCTTGAGCTAAATTGAATTAAAGTTCTGTTCATTGGTGCTAAAAAGACACAGAAGTGCAGCTGAACAGAAACCTGCCCGTCACACGCGCAATTTACACTGACTGGTCGTTCAGTCGTTTAGTTTGATTAATGTATTTCTATTGTACATATTGTGTTGTTTATGTATGCACTGTGTTAACAATAGGTGATAATAACAGACAGGAAAGGATTGTTTCAATATGTATTGACACAATAAAGTATATATATATATAAATCAAAGTTATACTGGCAAAAGTTGATCAATGTTAAATATTAACAAAACACTGTTCTATGTAAGTAAGAGGAATCTGGAATGATGAGCTTATTGTTGTTACATGATTTTCCATCAGACGGCTCTGAAGTTTATTTTTCAACTGTAAAATGTCCCACTCAGTACATGAGCTGGGCACACATTCTTTAAGAATCAAATTGTAGCAATCCTGATCGAAAATCATGCTAAAAAACAAACAAACCCTGTGTGTGTCTGTGCTGGCCTCAAATACACAAACACCAGTATTACAAACCTAACAACAAGCCTTAGCAACTGGGCGTCCCCAGCGTAAGCTGTGGTGGAACCAGCCCACCAGTGAGAGCCCTTCAGCAACATCCTTCATGCTTTACTCGTCAGGCACACATACGAAGGAGTCTTCTAACTGAGATATTTTAAAAACAGGATGATTTGGGGCAAACTAAATAATGGATGGCAGCAAAAAACTGGATGTTGTTGAATGCAAAAAAACGCATTTGTAAGAACCGCAAATGTGCAGAGGACCAAGGGTCAGTTCCCAGAAATCAATCTTGCGAACGTTGCTTCCACGCAATTTCACAAATGACTCAATTGGAAATGTATCTGCAATTTGCTACAGTCCTCTTGCATGACTGCGTTGTAAGTAGGAGCTCGCTGTAATGATTTAAACGTGTCAAAATTAAGAGGAAGTTGCAACAATTCGGTGAGACAAACCCCAGCGCTCTGCCCGACCTCTTAAACATACTCGGGTGCAACACATCTCCATTGAATGGAGTACGGAGGTGGAAATGCCAGAAACTGAAAGGAAAGCTCTGACAGCATGTGCACTCTTACTGCGTTTCTGCTGGAGAGGTTTTTAGTGAAGACATCTGACACACATCAGGTGAAATAACAGAAAGAATACAGAATAACTTGCAGAAAAAGTGAAAGGGAAGAGTAGCACGGAAAACCTAGAGAGATGTGGAGGTGGGGGTGTGTTCAACCTCAGGCCTGCTGCAATGTCAACAACAAGGAATAACACAATCCATTACCCTGCTTCTGGCCGGGTGGACAGGGAGCTGCTGACACCCTCGCCAGTGGAGCGAGACCACAAGCTCTGTGTTCAGTAATGGGAGGTCCAGCCCTCCGCTCTGCACTGGTCAGCCAAGTGTCAACTCAGCATGTGTGTATGTACACTATGTGGAGATGGAGGACGGCGTGTCTGAATTTGCCTGCGTTTAGCTCTCTACATGATGGGAGCCGAGGTAAAGCTGAGGTGAGGCCCACAATGCAGCAGAATGAGAGTCAGTGGACTGGATTTTGTGAATGCTTTAACTTTAATCCTCAAAGGTACAGGCTTTCACTAGATGTCTTATATATTGTTGTTTTCAGAATAAGCCGCGTTACTCAGAAATGCCATTTATTATTAGGAGATGTCAACAGGAATTCTATTTGTATTTAGTGGGCTAGTGGAAAGACTTCTATTCAATCAGACTTGTTTTAGCAACCAGAGGAGTCGCCCCCTGCTGGACATTAGAAAGAATGCAAGTTTGTGACACTTCCGCATTGGCTTCACCGCAGGTTAACGCCTGCTACAGACCACTAACCTGCTTGCTTGCACAGAGCCCATTTACCAGTTAAACATCATCCATTACAGCAGAATGTTGTAGGTATTTTACCAGGAACCTCACCTAAAATGAAACCAGCTATCGGTAGTCACTCTATCACTACTCCTGATAACTGCTCAGATTATTTTTCTGGGCACAACGTTTATGAACCCAACATGTTGCTCACATAGTCTTATATCACAAAGAGGTCCTTAAGTTTCCTGAACATCTTACCAGTTAGTTTTTCTGTAATCCTGCTCAAAAACAGACAAACAAACCAGAATCTTTATCTTTTCACTTCAAAGATCGTGAAGTATTTCTGAAACAGTTTGAAACCAGATGCTCATTTGAGCTCAGTGAAAGAAAAAAGCCCAAAAGAAACCTAAAAGACAAATTGCCGGCCGCCTCCCACCGATTTTCTGCGACGCAAAATAATCCACCAAAGTGTGTTAAAGCGAGGACGTAACCAGAGGTCTTTGCCATCTGGCTCTCTCTTTAATTAGCCGATGTGCCGTTTGTTTTCCTACTCGGTGGGAGTCTTACCTGGCACAGGTCTGACACATCAGAGCCAAGGTTAGATCCCTTTGTGGAAAATAGATTACAAAAGGTGCAATTTCACTTGCATGCAACAGCATGAAAACTACATGAAAGCCTATATTAGTGCAGCTTCTCCACATGTTTACGGCCTTCATCTCGTGTCTGCTGGAGATCATGAAGACGAAGACAACTTTTCATGAGAGGGAGAAAAAACATCCGCTCGGATCTAAATGTGCTTTTTTCTTGATGGAGCTATTTATGTGACATCTATTGTGTTTATTCCTCCCTAATATTGATTACACTCTCTTCTTTGTGACAGTCAAAGTTTATGACTAAATATACTAAAGGTGGGTGTATTCTTACAAATAAACCTTGCTGGTGTAATCTCATACTTCATAAGGTCACTGCGTTTGGTCTCCTCTGTGAGGATAATTAATGCAGCATTCTGACTTTACCATTTAAAACTGTAATTAATTGTTGTGTCCACGCATCCTGCTGTCTTCTTTCTGGTTTTAAAGGCCATTGTTGAAAGGAAGCTACAAATGTGTTTTATAAAAAAAACAAAAAAAAAACACAAAAGAGCTTTGAAATACCAGAGAAAGAGAAGAAAGGAAGTAAAAAAGGAGGATGCATTAACCTCCTGCACCCAAAGGCCAGGGAGGGTCTCCAAGAGGAAGAGAGAGGGGGAGAGGCGAGAGAGCGATAGGGCGATCAAGGGGAGAGAGCAGTTTTACAGTGTTGGAGGAGGAAAGAGAGGAAAGGGGGGGGGCAGCTGCTGGGCAGCAATACACCGACAGGTCTCGACCTGAACTTCAAATGCTGTGCCAGAAAGACACAACTCTGCTTCTCCTCTCATTATATCTCTTCACATTCTTTGGGTTTTCATGTGATAATATATTCTTTAAGTAAAAAAAAAAAAGAGACTTACATTACAACAATCTTTGCCTTCATTTTACTTATCTCCCTTCTCCTCTCCCGCCTCCTGCCTCCTCAGTATTAATGATGTTGACCCTGGAAAGAACACCTGAGGGATTCAGTCTCTAAACAGCCGTTACAGGCAAGATGAATGGCGCGGCAGCCGGCACCCACCTGGGCACCATATTGTTTCCAGCGCTTGAGGTTGCATTTGATTTATTTCCCCTTGCATGTGGTCTCCTTACGTCAGCGGCAGTTCAATAGCGTTGAATCGACTGCACTTCCCGTCGGTGATGCTGTTTGACATGGAGCCAAACATCGGCTGAACGGATGTAAATCGACTGGATGTGCTCAAATGTTTTGAATGCATCAAACTTTTCTTTCCCCCCCAAAGACTTGGGCCAGAATTCAATTTAGCTCTGGATACTGGAGAAAAGCAGCACTGGGTACGATATTAAGATACAAATATATCTTCTATTATCATTTTAAATCATTTAACGGCACCGCAGAAGACGACAGCATCTCATCTCACCTGTCCAGCAGCTTACAATGATTAACTCTTTACCACTCGAAATGTAAAATGTAAAATCTCTGATCACATTTATGTCTAAAAGACTGATGCTAGAGTTATGTGTTGCAGGCAAAAAGTAGTCATCCTCAACAGTTGATGAGCCATGTAACAGTTTTCCACATAGCAGCAGTCACTATCTGATAGATGAATAATCCCCGAGATGTTCTGACTCTTCGGTGTGTTTGACAGACGCGAGTAACGGCTCCACCCACCTGCACCACCTTCTGTGCTTGAGTATCGACGACCAGCAGCCGGCTCAGGAGCGGCTGGGTCACGTAGATGTACTTGTCCCTGATGTTGACTGCTGAGGACCACACGCAGTGCTGAGGTGACACCCCCTCACCTTTAGGGCACATCTCCTCCTGGGGGAGAACCAAACAGAGAGCAGAGAGCATGATGGGAGGAAGAAAGAGAGCAGCAGAGGGAGGAGAAGATGTCCTGGTGTGTCATAGATCAGCAGGATGATGCTCTTTTCATTACTTATTTGTTATATACATTCATGCAGATTTTATTGTGACATTTGATGTTTTAATAACCACTGGAACACAGATCATTGCATTGGAGAGCAAGTTAATAATTAAGCCTATTTTTGCCAAATTAAGGGGTAAGATCTGGATCTATCAGTTATTTTAATTATTGATTCATGTTAATTAATTAATTGTTTAATCCATAAACTTAAAAAAGGCCAAGCGCACAGAGCCCACGGTGTGGATTTATTATTCTGAATGAGCCTCAAGATGAACTCATTTGATCACTCAGTGCAGCACTAATGCTGTTAATATATATTAATATTGAAAAACTGTTTTTATTAATGTGAAGTAAGGCAACATTATACGTAACACACCTCCAAACAAAGGGATAGTTCAAAGGGCTTTATATGATACATAAAAGATATTTATAGACAAGATATAAAGGAAACATATACATGGGATTTAAAAGGAGCAAAGTATAATAAAAGATACACATAAGATGAAATAGAATAAAACAAGTTGAGCAGGGGAATTCAGATCACCGTGCAGCTGTAAATAAACAGCCCCGAATAATGAAATAAAAGGTTTAAGCCAAACGAACGAACAATTACAACGATAATGTTGATTTTCACCATATTACCCAGTCCTACCAAAGGCACGCTTCATTCCAATAACACTTTTATTATTGATGCTACTAAAAATGTTTCCCCTCGAAAGTTAGAAATCAGATTTTAAATCAGTTGAAAACTTCCACAAATTCATAAACTACGACTGACTCGAGTAACATATCGCCTCTGCAGGCTCTGCAGCCTGCTGTCTTTGCTGACAAGACATTAATGTGTGCGCACACGCAAACACACACACACACGCACACACGCACACAAGCAAAGGTTATGTTTCAAGAGTTTCCACCTCACCAAAGTGGAGAAACTGCTGTTTACAGCAGGAACCGGCTAACACACGGCTTATTGAGTTTGTATTGATCTCTGATACGATTACAGGGTCCTGTAAAACCCAAATCCCTCAGAGGAACAAGCAACGCTTACCATCTAAAGCCCGTTGCTCTGTGAGAGGGATGTTCTCCAGAGGATTAAAAACCTCAGGGTCCGTGGTACAGACTCTACACAGTCTATACAGTTGACTAATGGACACAAGTAATCCCATTACATTAGTAAGGTGAGGAGCCCCACGCTGACAACAGGGAGGGGCAGAGGGGGAAGGATGGCCTTCATTGTGCGGGCAATTTCCTTCCACCCTAAAACTGAATAACAGAATAACACAAGATGGATGGTGACGATCGACAGCTCAGTGATTTATCGTGTTTACATCGTGTCGGTGAGCTCAGCTTGGACCTTCAGAGTCCAATGGATTATGGGATGCCCCCTCCTCGATTTGTGGACTAATCGCTCGTTGACTAAGATCTCTTAATTTGACCCGTCGTTCTTTATGCTGATTGACTCAATTTCAAGAAAATCTCTGATGAACACAAGATTTAAAGTGGTGCTTTGTGGCATGATTGTTTTGTGGAGAAACAGTTTTACAAATCTTCAAACGTAGGTTAACATTGTATGCCTGATTTAAGTTTAAACTTGCAAACACACTTACAATAAGTTCACTTATTAAAGCACTATTTACATGTCTGGGGATTTTACAAAGAAGGCCAATTCACTTTTAAATGCTTTAGAAACAGGAGGTCTTAAAAAGCTTCATTTGAGTTTATACTGTGCAGCTTACAGACTGTTTACAGGATATTCAACCTTTGTTTCTTTATAAAGCTTTTAATACTTCACTTCTTTCTTTACAGAGCTTGTAGAAAGGCAATAAAGTAGTCCATGAATATGAGATATGAGTTTACAGTTAATTACAATCCCTCCTCGGCAATGTGGATGTTGGTTTATTATGGCCTTTTGCCGGTTACACCTTCAGTCTATAGGTTACACCTTCAGTCTATGGGTTACACCTTCAGTCTATAGGTTACACCTTCAGTCTATAGGTTACACCTTCAGTCTTTGTGTTACACCTTCAGTCTATGGGTTACACCTTCAGTCTATAGGTTACACCTTCAGTCTATGGGTTACACCTTCAGTCTTTGTGTTACACCTTCAGTCTATAGGTTACACCTTCAGTCTATGGGTTACACCTTCAGTCTATGGGTTACACCTTCAGTCTATAGGTTACACCTTCAGTCTATAGGTTACACCTTCAGTCTATGGGTTACACCTTCAGTCTATAGGTTACACCTTCAGTCTATGGGTTACACCTTCAGTCTTTGTGTTACACCTTCAGTCTATAGGTTACACCTTCAGTCTATAGGTTACACCTTCAGTCTATGGGTTACACCTTCAGTCTATAGGTTACACCTTCAGTCTATGGGTTACACCTTCAGTCTATGGGTTACACCTTCAGTCTATGTGTTACACCTTCAGTCTATAGGTTACACCTTCAGTCTATAGGTTACACCTTCAGTCTATGGGTTACACCTTCAGTCTATGGCTTACACCTTCAGTCTATGGGTTACACCTTCAGTCTATAGGTTACACCTTCAGTCTATAGGTTACACCTTCAGTCTATAGGTTACACCATCAGTCTATGGGTTACACCTTCAGTCTATGGGTTACACCTTCAGTCTATGGGTTACACCTTCAGTCTATGTATGGGTTACACCTTCAGTCTATGTATGGGTTACACCTTCAGTCTTTGGGTTACACCTTCAGTCTTTGGGTTACACCTTCAGTCTTTGGGTTACACTCGTTGTCTTTTTGATTTTTCGTAGTTCATTTAATTTGTTCGCCCTCATGCATAAAAAGTACTGTGGTGGATGTAACATGTCCTTTCTCTTTGATATGGACCTGCATTCTTCAAATCCTTCGTTAGGCGTTCCTCGATGTTTTTAATAGGCGTGGTTAAATAGTTTCATATAAGTTTGGCCCAACACAATTCCATGGCTGGAAACAAAAAAACAACCGATGGAGGAGTTGGATGAGGAGACGTTGCTGTGCTCAGAATAAATGAGGCGGTTGTTGTTCTGAGCATGAAACCTCGTACCTCGCAGAGCTTGTTTGGAATATGGCACCAAAACCTAATTAGACCTATTACTGACTAAGATGCTCTAGCGGTGTACCTGATGTGTCTTGATTGTTTGAGTGCATGCCTTTCTTAATGTAACAAACTAAGTGACATCTTTCTGCTTTGCACATGATTTGATTTTGAAAGGCAGCAGCTCAGCAGCCACCCTAAAATCTATTTAGGAATATATGGAGGGATTTTTAAACTGACATATAGGCTTCTCAAGCCAATACATGGCCATTCTGTAATCTACTTTAATCCTATTAAATCTACTACACTTGACAGTAAAAGAAGAAAGACATAACGTGCACTTACATAGGTAGCAACAATCCTCTCTGTCCGCTTCATGTGTCTGCGTATCTCACATTCGCTGGGCTGAAGGACGGTGACGCCCTCATCAGAAAACACGTAGAACATATTCCCCACACTCAACCCTGGAGGAGAAGACAGGCAGACATGGAACCGTTGACAAATGTGCTTAAAAAAAAGGCAACAAACACAAATTAAAAAAACAGCAGAAAATCCCTGCTCCCATCTTATCTGACATTTGTGATGGACATTTCAATTTCCCCCGCTGGAGGACATGCAGCGAGGATCCTGTTAGCATGCTATCGCGTCAGCGGGGATGGGCAGTGTGCGGCTGCTAGCCGTTACAAAGGGCCCTGTCAGCAACATGTCCACAACATACTGTAGCAGGAGGCGTCAAATTAAAGGCGCCGTCTCTTACAGGGAGCGATTCACATCTCGCTCTGAGTTAGCGAGGATCAAAGTCTGACGTTGAGGCATTTGGATGAGCAACACGCTCTCTACAGCTGTCAGGGATTCATCACATGAGCGTAAAGCACATTAACAGGCTCGCGGCATGCGTGGACTAAAACTATCATGATGATTGATTTGTTGGGCGGTTAAGACATATTTTTGCTGCGAGATTTACATAGGGACACCGGAGAAATTCAAAAATATATATATTCATGCGATCCATGTGTGAATTACAGAGACAAGCTCAGACACAACACACACACATTGTGTTAATGAAGGAGCTCACAGCGCTCACACCGTACTCTAAACCACACGGTTTGCTTTTGGCTTAAAGCTGTTGTGTGATGTATACAAAGCAGATTGTGTTTGTATTGCACTCTAAACCGCAGTGAGGTTTCCAGTGCGGTAGCACAACTGTTCCTGATGATGTGGTAATAGCCTATATATATTTATATATATATGTATAGTACAAAGACAGGATGGATACTGCTGACAACCACAAGGTTGTTGTTCTTGTGGTCACCACACTGGGTAAATGCTTCCTCCCCAGGTGATCTATGAGAGCGAGCGCTCGCAAAGCAACAGGATGAAACACCGTGGGCACGCACGGAGGAAAGATATTCTTGAAGTAAAGTTTTTGCTGGAGAGAAAACACCTTTGTGATCCTTTTGGATAGCACGGCAAACATCTTGGAAAGTGTATAGGTATCAAAGCTGCAGGCCCTGAAGAGCCACAAAAACATGCCCACCCATATCTTCTACTCTTAACGAGAGCACAAGAGCCTTTTGAGGACTGTAATGTATTACCTTCTTCTCTCCACAGAATGTTTGCAACTGCAGATTCAGCCATCGAGGAATAGAAAGGGGAAGAAAAGAGAGGAGGACATGAAATCACCTTGTGGGGAAAAAAAGAGACAATTCCTCCAAGAAACAGAGGAGGAGACTTCTCTCGGACAAATCATATCTGACAAGCTACAAAATGCTCCTCGCTGCTTTTGACGGGATCATATTTCTTCCTAAATCGAGAGATCACTCAGAAGTCATCGATGATTCTGTTTAACTTCATCTGGCCCCCATAAGCTCTTTCTAGCTGGCGATGGTTAACTTGGGACTCGTCACAGTGATGCAATCCACTGAAAGACCAAATATCAAAGACACATCAAATATGTGATTTGAGTGCCTGTCCCCCGCTATGAATTATGGGATAAAATGAGAAACTAGTGCTGCGTGACTCCCCACATCTGTTAGGTTGGGATATTGTCACGCTGATATTGTGTAGTTACTAAAAGAGGCTTATATCTTTGTGTAATTTTCGCTTTCTGGCATTCTCTTTGACAGAGATAATGTTCTTTATTTTGTAACTTTCCACAGTAAAAGTTGAAATCTGACAATGACTCACGTGTCTTCTTGGCCGAGTCTTCGACAAACAGAGAGGAGATATCCTCGTCCACGCCCACCTCGTTCTTGGCGATGCATGTGTAGGCGCCGGTGTCCTCGTACCGGACGCTGCCAATTAAGAGCTCGCTTCCGTTTGCTACAAGAAGCGAGGAAAGAAAAAGGAAAAGAAAGCACGCGTTACTGTGACAGTATGTTGTTGCTGCATTATTTCAAATCCTTATCGGGTACATTTCTTTTGGAGATAATGTAGTGAGTGAGATTAATTATCAACCGTAGATGCACAACAAATATCTGGGCGAGACTTACTGGAAATTATGCTTTTTTTTCACATGAAATGTAAAAAAATAATTCAGGATTTAGAGTTGTAGCTTTTATTTTTCATGTTTAGTTAAAAAAGGGAAATTTTGCCAATTTTCAATCAGTTTTGGGTGATATGTGCACCACTGCACTGAGTGGTTGTGTTTTTGTCACGCAGTGACAGAAACACACTAACCGATGGAGGCAGCAGCTTCCATGTTATGTGAGGTAACATGACTGTTGTTGTCAGTGGAGTGTTGTAGCTTTAAAGGGAGCATAGATGAAAATAACAAATTCAGATCCTCGACAGGAAAAGGCTGTCTGACAGCAAGGCAAAGCTGGTAAAATATTCTCATTACAGCGTGCACTGAAACTGAGGATTGATGAAGAAATGAACGCGGCGCAAATTTGGCTTAATCATGTGTCAAAAAGTATCAACATCTCACAAAAAAAAAGTGAGAAACCTGAAATATTTTACTTCAACAAGACGATTTACGCTTTGCATTTCTTACATACGACTACAAAAACCTCTTTGACTTCCAGTTGAAGTCTAGTTTCACACTTTATTTTCCACGCTGTAGAAAGCTGCATTGTTTGCAAGATGCAGCTGTGAGTGAGGTTAGCTGGAGGCGAAAGGTGGCGTTGGCTACGTTGAGGTCATGGCGGGAGGCTGTAGCATCGAGCTCTGTGATGTACAGCTGCACTCTGATCTTCCCTGTACTGCACGGAGCACTACATTGAACACAAAGCACTTTACAGCAATGATGTTGTGACAGGCTGTGTTGGGTAAGAACATAAAAGAAAGCTTCAGTTTTCCTCTCTTTCTGTCTCTTGAAGTATTTATAGCATCACCTCTCACCGCTCTTAGTCTCTCCATCCTGTTGGATTTCTTCTTTTCTACTTTTAACTAAAAGCTCACAAACTGAGTGCTCGTCTTCCTGCAGGAACAATATTTACGGTAATAAAGCTTACGCTTGCAAATGTTTTTTCTCTTTTTTGGCGTTGAAAGTGATCACTGCCCTCTAATTTATGCCGACTGGGTTGTAAAATAACAAGACGTTACAGAAGTTGACGCAAAGCTTTTCACATTAGTGAAATGTCTTTTGGGTTCTGATAGTAATTCTCTTTTATCAGAAGTGAAATGTGAAATGCTTTGAAGTGAAAAGTGCCTTGAAGCAGGCCTTCATAGAATGAGACACCGCTTTAATTAGTTCTAATTCATAATTATGATTACGATGATCAATTGTTATTGAAAACCACTGAATCAACCATTCATTAAATTAGCCTTTTTATCCTTTTTTTGGAAGCTTGTAGCAGTTCCTGAGGACGGGGAATTTGAATTGGAGTGAGGTCGTCTTTACTGGCTTATTACTGAAAAGTGTGCCCGGCACACAGGAGTCAATGGGGGTATAATACATATATTTCTTATTAAATAAGGATCAAGACTATTTGTATGGGAAAAAGGGCCAAACCCACAGTTAACTTACTCTTGAACTACTATCTGACACTATTGGAATCTGCCTCAGAAATCCTGTATTGGTTGGTCTCTGCATTATGGTGTGCGACTGCGTATTTGACTCTGTGCTATTGTGCGCCCAACTTCTTTGTGTGGGCAAAGACTGCTCACCGTACCCCGGCCCGTAGTTTGTCCTTAATTCTACTTGACGTATTGTAAATTGCCTTCATGAAGCTTGAGATGGTTTCCTCTTTGGCTTCGGGACGGGCATCTGATTATCTCTGGGAACTATCAGAACATTCTTCGAAGACCGGCTGCAGCGAACTGCATCCTGTTTTGGGTGCCCAGTTCTGGCTGCATGCCGAAGGACCTCTTGGGGTTTGTGGTAACACCTTTTATTGTCTGTTTTATGCTGCCACTGACACGCTGACTCCTCATTCTCTACTCCTAACTGGCCCCCGGCCGGTAGGGGCAGCTATTGATAACACAGCTGATCGTCGCCCCCTCGGCCGCTACTCTGCACCCACACAGTGGAGAGAAAACAGTTTCCTCGCTTTTAGTGTTTAGGGTGGTGGATCTGGCTAACAGCTAACAGCTAACGGCGCTACCAGTACACACACTGCTGAGTACGTTGCCGCCACTCAGTCGCTGCTACGCGGGCAGACAGCTTGGTGAGTTCAGTTTTGTCTTTGGCAAGATTGTATGAAGTGTCTTGTATGATGACTTTAAGACAATTTTCTGCATACATCGCCTCTTGTTTTAAAAGTGCATTTTAAACCGTCTTACAGCACATTAGTGTCCAGACGGGAGCTTTGATAATTGTGGGTTGTATTCATTGAATCACACGATACAGCAGTGGTCGTTGCAGACACACCTGGCGGACATCTGCACTCTACTGAGTGCACCTTCCTAGTTTAAAATGTAACGACCCATCCCTACTTCACAATTACTAATTAACCAGTGAAGGCATTGAACTCAACGTTTTCACTTAACAGCCACAACTGCAGCTCGCAGCGATCCGTTGAACTCGACTAACGAGAGGTGTGATTATAGTGGTTATTAAATGTGTGGCGCCTTCGTCCCACAATGCACGTGGGTCAGAAAAATGATTTATAACGTCACACATCAAGGCATCCCCGTAGCTGTGTTAAGAACGTTTCAGGCCGAGTGTCGTTTAGCTGGTTTCAGCACCGCGGACAGCTCCAGAACACGGCTTCATTCACTCTGCAAACTCTCTTTACTGTTCAACCGCGGCTCACAATCAATACTCCTCACTGTCGACTGTCAGCGTGTGATTCAGATTTCACAGAAGCCAAATGTGAGGAAAGAGGCAGCACTTTTTTTTCAGCGTCTTTATTGCACTGCTGACACTATATGTGATGTGTGGAGATGAAAGCGCAAATCACACCTCGTCTGTGCTTCGGATCCTTTTGAATCATGGCTCGATAAAAATGGTAATACAAACTACTTAATCTACAATTTCCACTGTAATCCTTTCACTTAACTAAATGTTGTTAATGTAAACACCGCAAATAATGACTCTCAGTAGAACTCCTGCCCCTTGCCACTGCCCACATCTGAAACCGTAGCCCGGCCCCGGCAGTGTTTATGTGCTGGTGAACCTTGCAGAACCTCCCATGTTTGAGTGTCTGAGGGTTGATAACAGGCTATTACCACAGGTAATGACCCACACACAGCCAATAAACTCTCCCTTAATGAGAACTAGGCCATAAAAAGAAAAGTCATGCTCCACTCTGCTCCTCTCTTATATTGTGAGTGTGACTTCTAGCCTGGATGAGTAGTTGCCATCTCCTCACAAACAGTATATTTCCTTTTATTTTCACTCTCTTAATCTCCCTTTTCATTCACTTCTAAAGTATGTTTTGTCAAGGGAACAAAACAAAGACAGTTGAAGAAGGTCACCGCGATCTTGCTTTTCATCATCTTGGTATGGAATGCAAATGAATGAAAAGCACAACAACATATTACCGCTGGCTTTTTAATAAAAAAGGAGTTAGCGCCACAGAACACCAGCTCGATTTTCAAGCTCCAATGTGCACCGTCTAAGTTGATAAAGATATCTGCAGGGTTGGCGTACTGCAGTGCTGTTGGTTCGTAATCCAGAAAACACTGCACCAACGGCGTGCGACATACAGAATGTGCTAAAACGTATGATGTGCTGACAGCACTTCCCAAAAATAATCAAAACCTCCTCACCTATGAGAGAGAGCTGTTTGGAGGATCTGGGCAGCAGGTCCATGCCATTCTTCAGCCAGAGGAGTTTGGGGTTCGGGATGCCGTCGGCGTGGCAGTGGAGGCTGGCAGACACGCCGGGCTCCTGGGCCTGCGTCTCTGGATAGACCAGGATCACTGGAGGGACTGGACGCACAAACACAAAACAACCAACAACACAAACAGAGAGAGAGAGAGAGAGAGAGAGAAGAGGGGCGAGTGAAAACCTAATTACACACTGTTTCATGGTAACTCCTGGGGGAATACAGCACAAACACCCACACACGCAGCGGGCATGGAGGAATTTGTCTCACCCCAGCATGAAATATATATTCTCACATAACAAGAATCCCAGAGCTCTGGGGCTGCTTTATTACGGCTGGAGTCCTGCATGAAATAGATGTTGGACGTATCTACCACTTAACCACCTCCTCCGGGGAGAAGACCGCAAAACCAACGTGGAGGAATCGAGGGGGGGGATGAAACATGAGGTAATAGTTTACAGGAACAGGTAAGATGTCGTTTTCTGGTTTTGATGAAGGGCACCTTTAAACACCGGGGCCGGCGCCAAAATCTTCGAAAAGTCCAAAATATGAAAACAAATGTGTGGATAACAACTTAGCTTTTCCTTCTTCCCCTCTCCCATTCATCACCTCAAGACGACAGATCAAGAACTTCTTTTTAAAATGCAAAAATGATTATGTCACCGTAGTAACTATCGTTTATCTGTATCGGCAGAAAAGAATCCATATGGTGCATATAACACCATAGAACAGAACCACACGCTAACAACAGAAGCATGTGTTTTTCCTTTTAATACAACACGATGATAACCGTCTACTTAGTTTAATGTGGCACTTGGCTTCCTTCCATTCCACCTGATCTCACCTCGTCCTATCTCGCATGGAGAACCTTGAATCCCACACAGACATTTAGTAATTGTCCTCTCCTCAGGACCCGAGACTGTCTCCATGACTCCCTTCCCATCACTCTCCCTCCTTAGTTCAAGGTCTAAAATGCAGCCTTATTTCTTTTTTTAATTAGCATCTCAGAACAAACAAACAACTTAATCATATTGTCACTCTTTAAAGAGATTTAATTGAATACATGTTTGTCCTCCTTTGCCACCGTGAGACAAAAGTACAAAGACTGGAAGCTGTATCTTTGATTTGTTATGTTCCAGGTAGGAGGGCTTTTAAAATTCTCCCTCACTGGATTTTACTTAGAGAGATGCATAGCAATAACCCTCAAGCAGAGGAGAGGACGGCCCTTATCCAGATGATTCATATGAGCAAGACAGTGTGCTTTGATAAGTTTAGCCTGCCCAAATCAGTGTGAGTGGAGTTTTCAGATGTCTTTTAGCTTAAGTAGCTTCTCTCCAACTACACAGAATCGAGTGAATGTGCTGCATGCACTCAGCCTCATGTATATGCAGCGATGTTGTTTTTCATGGCACATGATTCACTTTGATGCAATGCTTTGACAGCTGTGATCTGCGGCTATGAACAACACAGCTGTGTGGATACTTTCTGCTCGTTTTGACGAGCGACGTCTTCCACCGAAGCACAGCTTCATTACAGAGGAGCATCTACGGTACATATGGAGGAACTGTAGAACGCTAAAACAAGTGTTAACACAAAATAAATCTGCGACCATTTTGATAATGAGTGTCTTTTCTTCTTTTCTCCATTTATTCTGTGGTTTGTTCTTATCTCTCCCTGTTGTTGTAACTACTGTGTTAATTAAACAGCGCTGTATAAAGAATGTTGACTTACTTAAAGACAGCGTTGGGAATCTTTGTTATATCTGTTGAAATTGTCATTACATCCCAAAAGCAATCAATACATTTAAATGCCTGGCCCCCCCCCAAAAAAAAATCCGGCATACAATAATAAGCCCGCCCAATCATTTCATTGGGCCCGGATTGAGTTGAATTGTGAGTACTAACAATAGCCGTGTTCGGTGTTTACGTTCTTAACGATCATTTGGGGGGCGTGGCTTCAGAGGGACGGTCTGTCAGTGTTGCCAACTTGGAGACGTTTTTACTAGATTTAGCAACGTTTGGAGCTAGTGCTGCTAGCTGCTTTGTTTTTTAAATAGTTGTCAACTCTGGGCTGGGTTTTTCCGATGGATGATTTAAAAAGATTTGGCGTACTCTTTGTGTACGCTAGAACACGTAGGTAGGAAACAAACACACATAGGATTGATGGTGAGTATATGTTCTGTCATGGCTAAATGGTTAAAATGTCTGGCTTTTGTGGTTTTTTAGTGGCAGTGATACAGACGCACAATTGGCCAAATCTACTGAACAAACACACGTGAAGCCTATGCACCAAATTACTGTGTCTTGTATGGATTTATATGTAACAAGAATCAATCACAGCAACTGTGTTGTTTGCTGTTGTTTGTGTTTTGTACAGCATACGGATGGGACACAATAGGGGCCCTTCTAAAGAGGCGGTGGGAGTATGCCTGATTAAAAAGCTTGGGAACCACATATGACAACGTTGCACTCAATAAATCTATGGTATGCTTTTGTTTCCAGACATTTCAATCAGCATAATGTTGGCTTACTGGCCTTGGAGACAGACACAGGCGTTGAGAGTAAGTAGGTAAACATCTCCTCACAGATAAAACTAAAGCATTTTGTCCACCACTGCAAGTAAGAAACGAGCCACTACTGACCATTCACCTGCAGCACATGTGTCTGATAGAGGTCCTCGTAGCCGTAGGCATGGCAACTGTAGTTCCCCATGTGGATGGTTGTCACCTTGGTGATGTACAGGGAGCCATCGTCTCCAAAGTCCTGAAATACGGGAAAAGAGACGGAAAGAAGGAAATTAAGTAAAGAAAGAAGAGGCGGGGAGCAAGAACACGTGGTGGAGGGGAGGGAAGAGCGGTGCACGGAAGAGCCACGGGGAGGGAGGGAGAAATGAAGGTAGAGTGATAGAATACTTAAGGATGCTTGGGAAAAAAAACAGCAAGAGGAGGCGCACAACAGCAGGGAGTGATGGGAGGAGACAAGAGAGAAAAAAGAGTGATGTGAAAGGGAAGAGAGACCATGAATCAATGGTTTCCCTGTTGAGCCGAAGCAGGCGTTGGGGAATTTGATCCTCCTCTCTCTCCCCTCATCGCGCTGCCTCAGCCTGATAAATGGCAAGGGTTAAAAATATAAAGCCCATTAGGTTGATGAATGGAGCTGGTTGTTGTTGGTGCAGCATGCGGCAGTCACCGGGGGGGTTCCAGCCACAGCTTAGGGCGGATTAAGGCATTAAATAGTTCGCCGTCCCACCAAGTGGCAGAGCAGATGTCCCGATGCAGCTCCGTCGTGACACGGAAACCGCGAACGGCCGCTTTCGTTCTGAGGGGCTAGAAGTTAATGTGACCCGACAGAAGGTCGCTCTGTGACGGGGAAATGTGGAACGACCTTTTTTTTGCGTAAAATGGACGGGGGGGATTTAGGGCAGCCTTTAAAAGTTCCGAATTTACAATTAAGCTGAGGGATACAACTACACCAGTGAGGGCAATTAAAAGTGAATTGGGCCATTTGGGCTAAAAAGTATGAGTTTAATATAACTGGCAGGTTATGCAGAATATGCTTTAGTTTAAAAAAAGCTTGTCTCTTAGTTGAGGTTCCTGTGAGAAAAGGGGAATTCAGCAGGGCCGGCTACTGAACGGAGATTATTCGTATCATCAATCGAGGTGCCCCCGATTCTAACTTCACATTGCGAGTTGAATCTTCAGACTTTTTGTGAGCTAACTAACTTCAAACCAACGCGGTGCCTCTGTTATTACCCTTACCCTAACAGCGGTCGGGGTCGGCTTCATGGAGAAAATCAAATCATCACAATGTTTTTGACCAAATAGGTCAAATATCGATATTGCAAACGATATTGTTTGGTTAACTATTGGTGCTTTCACAGAATATATTTAAATATATGTTCATGAATAATCACCAGTAAAGTGGTCATAATGACTAAGTGGGTAAATAAAGGATCTAAAATAAAACTCAAATTAGTTCAGAAAATGACATCACTTTACTGTGACGCAGCCCTTCAAACCTGGAAAAGACGACAGTTATGCTATAAATCATGTGGTCGGGTAGCACATCCACGCTTTTCAAACCTTTCATCTTCTTCATGCTCATCGGATTTTTGATCGAGGACTCCGTGGTAAATCCAATTGATAAAGCGCAATATTAATATTGTAATAATAACAATAATACTCATAACAGATTCATTATTTGATATGATTGTGCATTTGACTGTAGTGTTACTGGCCAGAGGCCACTGATAATATAGTTTTATCTCATAATTCTGAACAGGCATGTTGATTAAGAACCAAATTGGGAATTTTGGACAATTTCTATTTGGGGACATCGCTAATATCAAAAAGGCAAATATGAAGATCGATAGATGAAATTGCCCAAATTTGAATAGTATATAGAAGAGTGAATGCAAATGGGAGATTTTGGTTTGCTGCACAGCTCCTCATAACATAATGTTGTTGCTTTTTCATTTTGACTGATGAAAATGTGCTGAAGGTCTCAGAGGAAAACTCATGAGAGAAAATGACAGGCTTTTCCTTTCATCCAGGTTAAATGATATGCTTTTAAAATGTAAAACGAGCAGTGGAAGAATGATACGTGATTGTGGCTTCATTCAAATAAATGAAATTAAAGTCATTCATTGACATTTTGGATTTCAGTTTCAGCACTTAATCAACGTCTCTTTTGACCTATTCTCAAATAATCATTATTGCCTTTTCATGATAGGAATAATGCCGACGCAATAAACATCAGACTGCAAGTTAACAGCCACGTTCACTTTGTGTTTACCAAGTGGCACCAATGTACACGCAAATAAAAGTAGCTGTGCAGTAATTGATTTTTTTAATGAAAGAAATAAACATAATAACATTTTGTAAAAAAAAAAAATCAATAGCACTCTTTAGATTAACTCTTTGGCTGATGGACGGCAGCAGCTACAGCGTCTGTCTGTAGTGCAGCCTGAGTCCTTTTGCTCTCAAGCAACCACACACGGAGGAACAGGTCCGAACCCTTCAACACACACACAGTGCTTTGACTTCTTTTGAACGCAGCTCTTACTCAGAATGAGAGTAAAACAGAAAGGCGATGAAAAACAATACGCTGGAGAGGAAGGTGGGCAGACAGAGATGGACGGAGAGCAAAGACCAGAAAGAGACTACGAGAGAGCAGACAAATGAGACTGATTGTAGTGGAGGCTCAGCTCTCAGCTTTAAGGGTTACTGTATATGCCAGAAACCACAAAGATTTCCATCACTGTCGAAGGAAGCTTGTGAAAACAAGCCTGTTTCCGCTCAACACAGTAGAGGAAGATGGTGGACTGAAGGGACTTTGACAGGAGAGCTGGATCCCGTCCCTCCTTCCACGCTGACGCCACTTTGATCTGCATTGTTTAAAGTCGACTTGTAGAAAATGTTGGCTGCAAAATAAAATTAAAACAACTTTTCGGCCTTATTTTGCAGATTTCTTTGTCCAACAGATAAGGTTTCATAGATTTTTCACAGCAGTAGAGTGCAATGTAAGGTTTAATGAAAAGCTGTCAAATATGCTTTTGAAGGAATTATGTATAATTTTTGCTGACTGGTCAACGTCCCTGTTAAATTACCTACATATAGATAAATCATTCATGTGCTATTGATCCTGTGTGTCATATTAGCTTTTATAATATATGCTTAAGAAAAAATTATGAATGCACTTTATACGTATATGGCATTTGCATTAACATCTTTCTTGAATTAAACTTTTAAGCATCCATATGAATGGGAAACGAAGCACCCACAAGGATATTGGACTTTTACGGTAATTTATTTGACTGTCTACATTCTTATTAGGTAATGTCTTATTTATCTTTTATTTAGACAGGAATTAAACTATATTACAAAATCTTGTGTATCAGAGAAAGTTATAATTGGCTAAATTGACCAACTAGACACAACGACTTGATATATACTTTAATCATCCAGGCGGTAACCTTGGGCTCTGAAAAGTCAATGCTGAAGTGCCTTAAACCTGCATTCTCTCTAATGACCACCAGGGGGCGACTCCTCTGGTTGTATAGAAGTCTATGAGAAAATGACTCTACTTCTCTCTTGATTTATTACCTCAGTAAACATTGTAAACATGAGTTTATGGTCTCAATCTCTAGTTTCAAGTCTTCTTCAATACAGCATGATGTTCATTTAGTAAATGATGGTCCATTTAGAGTCAAACAGACCATAAAGCAGGGGATGCTTTAGGGCGGGGCTACATGGTGATTGACAGGTTGCTACCACGGCGTTGCCTGGTCTGGAAGTTGTCTGTGTATGTCTTACAAATTTCACCTTTTCACAGTGTGTTTTCAGCATTCAGTTTTATTGAGCTCCACCCTCCCTTGACCTTTTTTGGGTTTCAAGAAACCAAGATGGCGACGGCCAAAATGCTGAACTCAAGGCTATTATATGACAGTACCAATGAGTGACGTCACGACTACGTCCGCTTCTTATATACAGTCTACGGATTCATCTTTGATTTGTCTGAAACAGAAAGTCAAGCCCAGTCGGGGCTCCTCTCGTCCTCTTCCACTCGGATCACTTTGCTCTGTGGAAACTCATTATGCACAGTCAAGGAGCTGAGGGACCTCAGGTAACATCGCCTTTCCTCAAGTCTCCACCTTTACACTTGACATTGTTTATCGACTCATCATCACAGCGGACCAAACAGGGCCGCTCATTAACATGCAATTAGCGAATTGTGATCCGGTGGCGGGGAAAGCGAGGCCAGCGCCGCGCTGTCACCTGGGCAGACGTGTCTTAACAGGAGCCGTACAGTTCATTAAGCAATGAGCGAGCTACAATTCTACGGTGTCATGAAGAGAGCTGGGGAGTAAAGCTTCTCCTGTAGTCTGATGCCCCATCCCACAAAGATCAGCGTGGACCCGTGTGGACGTCCACGGGGACCAAGATCACCCCGTCACCCCACCGTCACCAACAGCGGTAAAGTACAGTATCAACCATGGTGAAGAAAACAACCACATGCACTCACGTTGATATCCTCCAGGTCCAAGAAGTTTAGTATGATGCCGTTCCTCTTCCAGATGATTGGCGGACGCAGCGTCCCCTGGATAGCACAGGTAAGGACGGCACTAAGGCCCACTGTGACTGTGGAGACGCTGATCAACTGGTCCTCCGCCAGGCTCAGCTGGACTACCTCTGTTAGAGCGAGAGCATGAAGGGACATGATTTGAGTTGGAGAGAGAGAGAATGGACGGCAGAGAGGCAAATAACGGATGATAGTAAGAAGACAAGAAGAATGAAAAGATGGAGAAAGAAGGGGAGGAAAAAGGAAGCAGAGAAAAATCACAAATCAGAACGAGTGTGCTGATGTAGTGGAACGGTGGCCAAGCTGCGAGCATCCATCTCATTATTAGTGGACCAGGGAGGATAAACAGCTGTCCAGGAGTGAAGGATATTCAGCATGAAAAAGGACCACGTGTCAGAGGACACACAGCTAGCCAAATATCATTCCTCTCATTAGGGGAAATTTATGTTCATTGAAATGGCCATCCAATTCAATTCACCTTTACGGCAAATTAAGAATTATTCTTCAATGGTTCCCCTTGGCGCCATAAACAGCGACTGTCGCCAAGCTGTGTGGCCAAGCACGAAATCTACAGTCACAGTTACAGCCTGCAAACTTTCTCATCTACGGAACATTTTTCTTATTGTCAGACTAAAATTACATTGTGCTCAATGATTAAACTAGACATAAAATAGTGTTTTTGCAGCAAATTGTGCTACGCTATATATACAGTATGAGCACTTTATTCTCACTATTATATCTATCCTAAAACCTTGAATTGCGTAACAATACCACCACGTTCTTTTTCCTATTTTTCTTTTCATTTTCTCTGCTAATGAAAAACACGACAGAATATGCTTAAAATCATTCTTGTTTTTGTTGTATTTTAAAAAAAAGAAATCTAAATCGTATACAGTTGGGAGAGGAGTATAAACATGTCAACAGTGAGATATAGTGTGAATGTGGAGCTCAGGCACGCCAGCACTGACATGATATACGTCAGTGTGTGTGTGACCTTGGGTCAATATTGGCCGGGGACAGGATATACTTGGCTCAATAAATGGAGAGACACAGACGCCTGATAGAACTCTAAACGGAGCCATCAACACTGAGCACATCTAAAGAGCGCCTTTACTTGATGGATACTTCAGCATTAACTGCCCTTGTTGCATGACTTTTCAGTAATTCAAAGGTACACCATTAAGGATCTAATTAAAGCAAGAACAAACTAGAATTACTGTCTCGTGGTTTTATGCCTCCGCATCCTGTCCACTTCGTTTATCCTAAAAGGTTGTTTTTTAATGGTCATAATTAGCATATGAATCATTGAGTTATGGCCAAAAACGTGTTTTTGCAAGGTCCACCAATTTGAATCCGTTCATCTCGGAGTCTAGATCGACGTTTATGTCAAATGTGAAAAGATTCCCTCCAATGGTTCCTGAGATATCACGTTCACAACGATGGACCGGACGGATGAAAGTACGAATGGACGAACGGACTGGCAAACACGACAGTCGCCTTTGTAGAGGCATAAAAATAGAGAGAGCGAATCAAGGGTATTTAAATCCGTCATTAATTTTTTTAAATGAACATCCACCGGTAATAAAAACGCTGCGATTTACAAAGTGAATGCTAATCCATTCAGCGCAAACAAACGAGTAACGCAGACAAATGAAGCTCTAGCGGAAGTTCAGACAGGAAGACTGCTGCTTATGTCCCATCCGTCTGCCAATCACTCCTCACGCATGCTCGCTCATTATTTCCTTGCTGCCGTTGCTCAGGGCTGTTGATCATATCAGCTGTCTAGATCAGCTGGTCTCTTTCCAACAGCACAACGACACAATCACATCGTTAGCCTTTCATCTTGCTGCCGTCTTCTCTTAAACATGATCGTCTCTCTACCTTCTGTTCATGCTGCTGTTACGCAACCCTCCCCCCCTCCCCATCTCCGCCCAATCTTCATCAGATTCATCAGCTTCATCAACTCATCGTTCTATCGGCCTCATCAGCCACCACCAGTGTGTGGACTCCACGAGGGGATTTATCTTGCTGCTGCTCCATTACAAATCTCCCTGTAGAGTCAAAGCGCCAAAGACTCCGAAGACAATATCATCGACATATCATTTGTTTCACAATAAACAATCATCTTTTCTTTATTTGACTTGTCTCTCCTGATTGAAATTAAGTTCGGTGAGCAATTCCCTGAGAAACCTGAATACGAGCAACACGGGAAAAAACAAACTTCATAAACCACGTCTGTTTGTGTCTAATCAATAATATTCCACTATTTAAGATCAACATAAATAATCTCATGTACGTACTGATCATTTAGAATAACTGAGCTGAATGATATGCATACCACATGTCCTGCCTTTTCAACTCAATCAGCTGATTTGGGCGTTCCTGCCATTCCAGCAAAACTAATCTTATTTTGCCACAAACTATATTAACCATCATCTTGTTACTGTCAGACTCAACAACCGTCCATCCACAGCAGGGGTTGTTTATTCCTTTCAGCTCCCATAATTAGCAAAGCAGTGCCGAGCATGGCATCTGTCCAACACGGAGCTGGTCTCAGATCACAGATGAAGTGGCAGAGTTGTTTCAGACTAAGCTACACTGACTCTGTTGATATATTTTTGATGTAGTTAACATGAAATGTTCCACCCACATGTCTGTGCTGAGGTACCCGACTCCTCTCTAGGCACCGCAACTCTATCAGATCTGACCTATAACGGAGCATAAACCTACACGAACAGACAGATCTAAACATAAACATCGTCCTTTAAGACTTGCAGTTGATGATTTAACAACAGTTATGAAGCCGGTATCACAACAAAGTTCCAGCTCAACACCCACATGGAACGATATTTCATCGTCTGAACGCACTTCGAGTATAGAAGCCGAACAGACTTTGAAATGTTTGTGGGGAACTTCCTGTCCAGATACAGACTTTGACAAACGCTGTTGTAACAGACCCCTGGCTATAGCTGTCCGTTTCCACATAGCTCTCCAGGTGATAGATATATCCGGGTTGACAGCTCGGTCTGTCTGTGATATTTCAGAAGGCCTTGGGTACGGTGCGCTGCCAGTTCCAACAAAGTTATGAATCAGCAGAGCAGTAATTTGGGAGGCAGAACAGGCTTTGAGTGCCATGTGGACGGATGAGGGATGAAGCGCATTGATCTGACATGGCTTGGAGGGGTGGTTCCAGGGTGGTACTGTGCGTTTCAACAAGACCGCATCTCACAATGAATACAGTGCATGGAAGTAAGACGTGTGGTTTGCTGTGTCTCGACTGTTGAAATGGACATCTAGTATGACTTGATTGCTTTAAAAAGGTATTAAAAGTAGGTAGACAGTAGACACAAACGTTGGCGGGCAATGAATGTCTCTTCAAAGTTCTGTCAGAGCAGAAGTATAAACTGTTATTAAAAGTCCTTGGCAGGTAAAAACCACTGGCTATGTGAAGGATGGGGCTGCTAAAACAAGAGAAAATAGGTTGCTATAAACCTCGTGAGTCATCTTGAGGCTTCTCTGCACCTTTATAGGGGTGACTCACATATATAGCTTCAGAGAGCACTGTGTTTATCTGATTTAGGAATGAATACCTTCATGACAGCCCCCCCCCCCCCATCACAGGGCTGGATCACTGCCGTCTACCTACCAAACCAAATAGGAAATGTTCCATCAATTCAAAATGGGCAGCTGTGTTTGAACATGTCCAGCAACAGCCTGCCAACCCTTCATATTTGGTCAGTCTAAACTTTCTGCTGATGTATTAGTGCGCTCACTTTTAAATGTCTGGCTGAAAGGCCACGAGAAAAAAAACCACATAAATAAACCACATCTACCTTCGTTAAAGATGGAACAGAAGTGAAATGAATCCTGACTCCATCCAAACTCAACCCACTGAGGTTACAGTTATGAGACCAAGAAAACCGCCTTTTTACATGATGAAAAATGGGCGTGTAAGCAAGAAAAAGGTGTTGATTGCACTTTCTTTAGGTCTATGACATTTTAAACGTCATTCAATTAAAAACAGCCATCTGTTTATTGCAGGTCGGCCTCTAGTGTTGATCTTCACAAAGGTTGAAGCTAATAAAGATAATGATTGTCACTATTCAACATACACCTTTTAAAAAAAGAGGCAACCTTGTTCAGCCCACTAGATCGGACGACAGAATCCCGTATCAGAGAACTACCCCGGGAGTAGTTGATCAGCTGATAGAGGGGTCTTGTGGGAAAACACAAACGGATGCCCGGGTTGTTGGCTCCTTCCTTAGTTCAAGTTAGCTCACTATCTGCGTAGAAATATTCTTAGAAAAACGTGCACGTGCAAAATTACCGTTGGATTCTTGACGCGTGCCACCGGCCAATGTTGTTCGTACGAATGTGCTCGTGTTAGTGAATCACAATCATTCTCAGCTGACAGGCTCATGCATACTAGTTGCAAACCCTACTAATTCTCCCTCCGAGGAAATATGTTTGCCTCGAGGTTGATCGTGGAGAAAGCGGCCAAGTGGTTGTGAAAGAGGGAAGCATATACCCTAAAGCTAAAAAGAGGTATTGTTTTCACAGGAATGATGATGATGATGAAAAATATTTAAACAAAAAGAAACTTGAGGCTGCGATGATGAATGTTGTGTTTGAGATACAGGCTGTGGCTCAGGTTTGATATTAAATATGATGGAAAAAGAAGGAAAGAAGTGGAGGAGGAGGAGGAAGGAGGAGGAGGAGGAGGAGGAGGACCGACTGATCTGTTTTAGAATCTTTCTCATTTATACAGTTTTTGAAGAATAAATGAGCCCAACTTTTAAAATGCATCAGCGTTGATTCTTGTCTCAACACGAACACGCCAAAGAGGAACAGCCCTACACAACATACTGATACAAATGATCATTGAATAAATAAAGAAGAGGGAATCTGACAAGCTTTTTGTCAGTTCAAACATCCTCCCATGTTCTGTGTCTTCCTCAGATGACCCAGACAAGTTGCATATCCAGGCAGCTCCTGCTCTGCCTTGCTGGCTGGCTGAGGTTGTCAAGGCATTATCTAGTTAATGATTCCTACAGTCCCCCCCCCCCCACACCCTTTCCCGAAATAGCTCCAATGTGCAAGTTAGTAATTGACTTTCAGGGGAATTCAGGAGCTCCACTGATCGATCAGCCCTGCTAACTGAGCTATGGACGGGCTGACAGGGCCAACGGTGAGGATTCAGCAGCTCTGAACAGTACAGTGAGTACAGAGAGGAAGAGCGATGGAGACGGGAGAAAGGAGAAAGGAGAGGGAGCAAAGAGAAATATAAAGAGAAAGATGTAAAGACTTTTATGAAATAAAAAGCAGGTTGAGTGAAACAGGTGCGAGGAGAAAGAAAAGACAGAAAAAAGGACGAGGATGAATGAATGAAAGCCGTGCCGAAAGACCGGCCGAGGCGACGCGGGGGCATAACAATGTGGGCGCGTGTGAGACGGAGAGAGGGACGAATTTGATGCAAAGCACGTAGCAGATCTCCCAGGGAATAACTAATGTGGCGAGCTTGAGACGGCAGCTGAGAGAGTTGTCCCTTTCCACTTTTATGAGACCAGCCCCTCGTGAGCTGGAGTAAGACATCAAGCCACAAAGCAGAGGAGCAGAACACCATGACGTGTTTTTTTTTAAAGCGTAGGACGGATAACATCCTGAGCAGAGAGGTAGTGGGGGGGCAGAGAGTGAGGAGGAAAGAAGGGAAAGAAAGACAGATGGAAAGGGTTGAACGTAAAGGAGTGGGAGGCGAGCAGTCATTTGGGGGCAGGAGGCAAGAAAACAAGCTGACAGGCATCCGTTAAGCATCAACAGGTTGGCTGATTTGTGGGTCAAACAATCAAGCATCCAGTACGCTTCATTGATGAACATTAAGAAAACAGAAAATCACTGAATCTCCCTCTAAAGGGACTTGGCAAGCTATAAGATAATAATATGATGCGTCGTAATCGGTGCAAAATTAAATCAAACACTATGAAAATAGTGTAATCTTAGTGTAATTCTGCTTCCTCATCAACGATTAACATCAAGATTCCTGGTAAATACTTTCTTCTCCAGTGGTTTAGTGGCCATGTTTTTGCAGAACAAAATAATTAGGTTTCAAACAATCCAGTGTAGTCCAACTTAAACACGTCTCAGCAGTTCTATGCTTAGTGTACAGAATGAATGGCTGCTGAGGATCGCTGCCTCTGCAGAGGCAGGTGGATGTAATATGTTGTTTGTGTGCTGCTTGTCAGAGTGACAGGTTGAGAGAGACACTTACAACATTTACATTTTAATCAGTACTTTAGTGTCTGCCTGAAGTTAATGCATGTGTGTTTAACTTTCAGACAGCTGCATTACTAAATATGGCCCAAAGCAATAGACCCTCCAGCTGTAGACATCTCTTCATAAACCAGTACCAGAGGATAAAACAGCACTTTGCATGTCAGGACACATCCCGTCCCGAGCTTTCCTAAGATAACCCTCTCTCTCTTTTGACTGATTTATGTGTTGCGCTCTCTCGTGACACCACCATTACTGTGATGGCAGCTTGGCACACTGAAGTCAGTTTGACTGACGGTGAAAACACATGTTTGGATTGATCATGAACTGCAGTCACCGCCTCGGACAGAATCATCGAGGAGGAGGAAGTTGTTCAGTATGAAATTGCTTGTGGAGAAACATGCTCATTTTAAAATGACCAGAATTGACAGAATATGGTTGTTAAATGAACTGAAATAATCCTGCGGGTTCAAATTGTAACACGAAAAACGCGACCTGTCAAACAAAAAGTAGCCCCGCCCTAAAGCATCCCCTGCTTTATGGTCTGTTTGACTCTAAATGGACCATCATGTACTAAATGAACATCATGCTGTATTGAAGAAGACTTGGAACTAGAGATTGAGACCATAAACTCATGTTTACAATGTTTACTGAGGTAATAAATCAAGAGAGAAGTAGAGTCATTTTCTCATAGACTTCTATACAACCAGAGGAGTCGCCCCCTGGTGGACATTAGAGAGAATGCAGCTTTAACACATGAAGCTTTGGCTTCATTTTTTTTAGATCTGTAGGTTAAAGCCTGCATACACCCTACATTATAAAAACAGAGTGCTCTCTCTCTCTCTCTCTCTCTCTCTCTCTCTCTCTCTCTCTCAACAACTACATCCGCCCCCCCTTCATGTGATGTATGCAAATACATGCATGGCACATTCGCGAATATTCATATTTGACCCTCATGAAAAAAATATCCTCATTGGGTTTTGTTCGGTAAATTAAGATTCAGGCATTAATCATGAAGCTCATGGCTGAGTGGAAAGCAGCCACAGTGAATGGGCTTTGGTAGCCAGCCTCCACACTTCCTTCATGTTTCTGCAAAAGCTGCCAAACTACTTAGCAAACGGAGACTTGTAGGATTCAGAGTAACTCCATGCCGTCGACGCGCTTGCACTTGGGCTAACCCTCGACTGAAGGCATGTTTTAACAGGCAACAAAATCAATTTTTCTCATTGTTGCTACGCAACCACAAAAAAAAAGTCATGACAACAGGCAATCTTAGACCACCAAGCAATGCAGCACAATAGATGGCCGACTGCGTGTCAGGCTGCGGTTAAACACAGGTTCCTCATCAGAGTGCACCTCCACTCACAGGGACACATGCTGGCATCAGGAAACTTGAAACTAGCTGAAGGCTCAGGGAGTTGATGAGAGGGTTGGTTCCAAAGGCAGATTTTGGGGGTTTGGAGGGTAGCTACCTCAATACAAACAGCAAAACTAAATCTTTCTATCTGAATCCTAAGACGCTCACGTTACACCTTGTTTTATTTCTAACGCAGCTGATTCACACTGAGATTGTAATCTCCCTTTGAAGCGCCACAACACGACTACATGTGATCGTGTCCTCTCTGACTCTGCCTGGTTTGTACGGTATACGCGTAGGGCGACAGGACCCCCTGCCGAGAGCCCATGGTGAGCACAAATGATCTCGGTGTGTCCCTGTGCATTCGGTACGAGGGCTGCTCTCTGCAGGTGGGCGCTGCAGCTATTAGAAAATACATCATCTGTGTTTCAAACACACCGACACGCTGACTTATTGTCATGTTGTATATTGTAGTGGGCGTGCACATGCATTTTTTTTCTCAGTCGATCAGTAACTCTGCACTCCCGCAGCGTTTAATTCTCTGCACACACTGTATATCACCCCACATATTGTGCATACATACTGCTTATTTACTGTCTCTCATACGCACTCTTATCTATTATGTACACACAAGCACTAATTCTCTCTGTCTCTCACACACACACACACAGAGGCGAACTTGAGCTCTCTCTTTGAGAGTGCTGGGGTGGTGATTATTCACGGGAGGGAGATGGGGATGAGCAATCAGCGGCCAGCTCATTAATCACACTGGATGCAGACCCTTAATCTCCTCCACAGGTACAGAGGAATCCTCTGCTGCCGCTTCTCGCTGCTTCTCTAACTTCACTCTGCCTCCGTCTCTTTTCCTCCCACCGTATCAATTTTCCTTTCTGATGTTTTGTTGCATCCTAGGCTATTTCTCTCCGTCTTTGTCCTTCTCAGAGTCTCTCAGCCTCTAGTTATTATTATTTATTTTTTTTATCTCTGTGACTCTCTGACTGCCTGTCAGTCTTCCTTTCCTTCTCAGCCTTTTTTTCCCTTCTCCCCAGTCTTAATCTGCCTCTCTCTCTCTTTTCCCTGTCGTGCTACTTAAAGTGCCTCCTTGCCTGGCCGTCTCTCTTGCCGGCAAAGCCGCGGTGAATGCTTCTCCTCTAGCAGGGCCTCCATAACTAGGCGGCACGCAAGCCTTGTTAGGCTCACAAAGAAGAAGAAAAAACCACAGAGCGAGCCAATTGGAAGAAGTGTATCGTAGGAGTGCGTGCAGGAAGAAGTATTTTAAAACAACGTGTTCCATGCTGTATTAATAAGGCAGCAGCAGACGTTTGACAGGCGATCTGGCTCTGCTCACTCTCGCTCTGAGGCTGCACACAAAAACAAGGTTGAGAATATGCTTCACTTCGCAAACCGGGGATATCGGGGCCGATCAAGGCATTATTTGATCTGATCGGTATTGGATACATTGAGCTATTGAGTCTGATCCGATCCTTCTTTTTCCAGTGAAGACTGTACAAAACATTACTTCACCCATAGGGTTTCTTAAGAGCCAAAATGAAGCTCAAGGTGGGCGGCTCCCGCCGTCGCCATCTTGGCAGTGACGGCGCAGCCTAAAAATCTCAAAATGGGCAAAGAGGTGGAGCCTGGATGGACGCGAGGTAGCGCCGAATGAAGCCCGGTTGCTGAAACACACCCAACTAGCTCGAAGCTGCTAAGCTAGCTAAGGCTGCCGAGCTACGTTGTCGCTAACCGGCTAACGTTAACCCTGTGGTTTTGTTGCTTCTGTTGTCAATTGAGAATGAGGTCGCACTTTTTGTTTGACTGTCCTACATACGAGGACATGAGGGGCGTACTCTTTAGTAAAATGACTTCCATTTATGTTGATTTCTTTTGGCTGGATGACGATGAAAAAGTTGAGTTTTGTTTCATGAAAGGAACCTTTTTTTGTAGCAGATTTTATTTGCCAGACCTGTGAGAGAAGGCAGAATGTTTTGTTTAAGATCGAGCGGTGAAGTAACCTGTCATTTTGTCATTGAATGAAACTCAATGAAACTCAGTGTGTCCACTGCAGCTGTATCTTTGGGATCTTATAAACCCACGAGGGTTGAGCATGTTATGTGCATGACACGAAAATAAAGATATCTATCTATCTATCTATCTATCTATCTACTATCCTGTTGTTGGGGTTGTGCTAAGGTGCTAACACAAATAAAACAATACTAACATTAGAGTACATGACTTGTGATTCAATCAATCTATTATTTTCTAATAGAAGTAGTACAAGGGAACTCAATGACAATAGATCAATCTGATTGGGACTCCGTATCGTCAGATACTCAATATTAAAGAACTCAGATCTGATCAGGGGCAAAACAACTCTGGATCCTTATTGTGAAACCAATAAGGCTTTTGTGTTGGTTAGAAGTCGATAAGAACCACTTGTGCTGTTCTGCCACTGAATTAAAACACTTCATGCTGAGTGCATGATGATTTGATCAAATTGCCGTCTCTTGCTTTGAGAAAAACAACTTCTACCATTCCCCAGAACAGAACACAGTGCGACACGATGGACAGGTAAATTACACTCCTAGCTTCTGGAAAATCACAGGTTTAAAAAAAGCAAACAAAAATGTAAAAGCCGTCGCAAAACGCCTTAGAAAGAAAAAGAATCCTGCTGTTCTCTCCACTATGTGTTACTCAAGATATCTCCCGCAGTCGTCCTGGAACTGCTGGCTTCTCTGGCTTTTTTAAACGGAATAATTGTCTTCCCCCGAATTACTTAATGACCAATTTGGCAGGAACAGGCTGCTGAAAACAGAGCGTGTTTTCTGAGGAGGGTGTTGCTGCTAAGCGCCTGAGCTCACTGCAAGGTGACAGTGAATTTAACAGAGGACGAGGCTCAATAATGAACCGGCATCAGTTGGGTAATGACAGGGCAGAACACCCTTTACTGTGTCATTCCGTCCCTGAGGGCAGGAGAAACCTGTCGGGAAAATGAACAGATTAATTGTCCGTCTGGAGGGTTGGCACACATGTTTATCGTTAAGTGTTAGACCTCTAAACTCTGCAAATACTAACTTCTGTCTTTGCGACTATACATTCAGCATTATGTTGCTGCTCATAGCCGGGTCCTTCATTTGAAATGGACTCATTAATTAACCTTTTCTGCAAAGTCCCTTTAATGCCAAGCCTGTAAAGCAGCACATAATGAAAGGAAAGCTCAACCAATATTGGCTTCTCAGCATGTCACACAGCAAGAAATGTCTCCACAACATGTGGAATATTTCTTGTGATTTGACTCGTGAAGGTCAAAGATACTGCGGTCCTCTTGCATTGCATCGGCCGAGATGAAAGAGAGCTTTTCGTGTAATTCTTAGAAAGATACAGAACACATCTGTGTTCTTCCGACCTTGACACTTCATACGGTGTTACTGTAAAACAAATATATATCAGAATAAAACTAAATCAATCAGCTTTGACTTTCATTGTTAACTATATTAGTTTACGGTAACAAGCTTTAAAAGAATCGGAGGAATCAATCTGACATTGAGCTTTTGGGGAAAGGTGTTCCAAACTAACACATATCATTATTTCACATGGAGGTTATGAAGTCATCTGTATTAAACACTATGAATGAAGAGCACAGAGTTAAAATGTGTGTCTTGTATAACTTCAATGTCCGTTTCACGATCCATTTAAAAGTACACAGTCTGAAAAAAAAAAATGACAGATGAAGAAGAAGAGTCAAAACGGAGCATTGAGACGCAGCTTGGATAAAATGTTATCTTCACACCCTTTGGTTTGATTAAACTGACATTTTAAGTCTCAGAGGCCAAAAAAGTCAGCCTGCTCTGAGAGGCTTAATGGAAACAAGCTGACAGTGTGGAGCTAATCTCCCATCCTTCATTTGGCCGGATGAGATCCAATTCATTATAGCCGTACTCTCATCTGATGGCAGCATAAGATCTCTGACAATCTGGATAATCTTTCATCTTTATGGAAACAAAAGAAGCACCTCCCCCCCTCCCTCCTCCCTTCCTCCTTCCCTCCTCCCTTCCTCCCTCCCTCTCTCCCCAGCTATGCCTCCTACTGCATACGGCGGAGGCTTTTTCTGACAGCGTTTGCTAAGTGGTCTTTCTCATTTCAAAGCCCTCCCGGCCTTGGGGAGGAGGAGGGTAAGAGAGATTAGTGGCCTGCAGCAGAACTCTGCACTGCAGGAGCCACAGCTTGACCTGACCTCGGGGTCAACCTCGATAGCAACAGAATGCACAATGAGACGTCCTGAGAGCTGCATGTGTGTGTGTGTTTGGGTGGATGCATCCGCACAGGATTGTTTGTGTTTTAATGTAAACATCTCAACTAATGTGCAGGCAAAGAATACAAATCCGTGCAGACACGTGTACGAAACAACGATAGTCTGATTAGAGCTGCGGCACAGATGAATAGAATGGACGATCATTTTCGTTCACGTAGCTCTCATGAGGGCTGTTTATAACCGGGAACAACACTCCGGGGTCAGAGAGGTCAATGGACTCTTAGGTTCGGTTCAGAATGAGAGCGAAACACTAGATACTGTTTTGTGAATTTCATTTGTTACAGTACAATTTAAAAAGGTTATGCTTTTTTTCTTCACAGAGAAAGAGAGAGGTCAATGTTTGACGAGGCTGAATGTGAGACAGAAACAGAAGCTAATGAGACTACAACTGTAGAGACAAAGGAAACAGAGAGGCATTGTTTCTCTGCATTATTTCTCTTTTATGTGCTCACTGGAGCAAAGTTCTGTGTTCTGTTCGTACATCGACAGCATCAGAGTCCGAACTAACGAGTGCTGTTTTACAGCGTGACACATTAAAAACACGTATCTATCATCAGACTCCTGCACATATTCAGTGGTGAATCCAGTGGTTCTTAAAGAAGAGGCCTACACATGCTCATCCGGCTTTGGTACTGCAGCCAGGACACTGAATAAAAGTACAGAAGAATATAAGTGGAGGGATATTATTCACCGTTTGTGCTATCAGTTAAATGCATTTTAAGAAGTGGGTTGCATACACCTCAATTGCAGCTGAATTGCTTAAAAACACCTCTTAGGTTGCTACCGCTTCATAAAACACTCAGATGTGCTGCAGCTCCAGCACAACGTACACTCGCTACCTCGACTTCTCAGAGATCAGACAAGCAGCCACAGCACCACGGTGTCTCACATCCTGATACAACACCAGTGTAGAGGTGTGCTCAACTAAAAAGGAATCTGAATTACTGCATCACGGTTGTATGCCTCCACCAACCAGTCGTGTTGCAGTTTACTTCCATGTCTGTCAAAAAATGTCACCGCTTCTTCATTTGATCCGTTAGACATTTGTATGAACTTGTCATAATAAGCCATAACTTCCTGTTGTCTTTTCACACTCTCACGTTATCATTCGACCAGTGTTAAATATCTTCTCTCCTTTATTTTACATCTCGGTATAAAATGTGGGCTGATTAATTAGCAGAAAAGTGAACTAAGCAGGCATTGTTACATGGCACCATTAAAACAACTAACAGGGTTTCTAAAAAGCTGCTGATGAGTTGATGAAGTTGATTAATTGCTCCGTAATTTCCCCCGGAGTGCTCCGCTCTCCCTCCCCAATGTGCAATGAATTATGGGAGAATAAAGTTTGTCTACAATATGCATACACCACACTAGTACATTATTACGGATCCTCCAAGCATGACAAGGGTTTTGAAAATAATTACGAAAGTTTCAGGCTAAATTCCTGCACGCCTAATGATTAAACTGTATTCAGGCAGCACACATGCTGGAAGGTGGACTGTCGGCTGAAAGTGAGAAAGACTTGGATTTGATCCCCAGCTGGACTCTTTTAATACGGATTTGACCTCAAGTTACATGTGACCTGCGTGTTCACAGAAGATAGTAAATGCTAATGCTTGTCACACGCTGGCTGGCACACTAACAATGCAAGTGTGCCCAATTTTTTACCAAAAGGCATATTTTCTGTCCAACAACTCTGCAATGCTGCAAATGACATGATAGAAGCTCCGCCGAGGCTGATTCAGACCTTTTAGTGATCGTAGTCCATTATGAGACGTGAACGATGAGGCCGGACACGTCCGTGCGTTGGTATTCGCTCCGGCTCTTCTCTGTGGTGTTTGGCCATCGGCGCTTTCTGCCTGACTGTGTGGAAAAAAGTCGTGCAACCAAATGCCGCCAGCACAAAATGTGCTAAAGAAGCAGCTTAGACCTTCATCAGACAATAAACAATGCAACTAGAAAGATGCAGTAAGGCGTCACAAAACACAAGCGGTGATGGATGCAGGCAATAGTTTCAATTGTGCTTCCCCAAAACATTTAATGTCACCTCTACTCTGTCATCAGGTGTTCATAGGTTTGGTATTAATCAAAACCAACTCATCAAAATTCATGGGTTAAACATGAGTTTAATAATCGTTTGTTCCAGCTGCATGTTCATCTTTTGTCTGTTTGTGAGTCAGCTCAGTGTGTTCATGGCTCTGTGCCGACAGCATGATTTCTGATTTGGACACTAGTTTACAGGATGCCAGTGAGAGCTGAATTATTTTGGCCTGTTAATTATTAAATGTGTTCATATTTGAGTTAACTGTGGGACATTTGGGTAAATACAACCCTCAATTGTACTCTCGTGTCTCTTGGCGCACAAAAAATGTGCAAAGGCAAAAAAGCTGTAACAATTATCTGAAGAAGTCCACCGTCGTTAGATTTCACTCTCCTTTGCATCCGTCTCACCTCGCTGCAGTAGATGACGCTCTATTTATTGAGAGATTTATGTCCCTCTTCCTCCCAACCAGTCTGCTATCCTGACAGTCACGGCTGTATTTATGACATCGAGGCATCAAACCTAAAAGCCTCTGAAGTTTTTGGAGGATTCTATTTTTTATGTCTGCAGCTTGTAGCTGGGATTCAGCCTGGCAAAACAAAACAAAAACACACTGCATCATCTCGGTGCACAGAAAGCCTCTGAGCTTTAACCCTCGAGCCAGCTCAGCGCATGTTGTTTCAGAATGCCGGGTTGTTGCCACAGGAGATATTGAGTAACACTAACACTCTGCTGGGAGCGTGCAGCATCGAGCTGAGCCGCAGAATCAGACCTCACCCCCCCCCCCCCCCCCCCCCGAGAATAAAGACTTGAGAGATTTGGGATTACCTGCTCCTCTATCATCGCCTCCTCTCTATCACACGCACCTGCGCCTCGACATGTTTGACTGTTTCAGCTTTCTGGAGCTGTCAAAGCTGCACTTTCAAGGTCTGCTGAACTAAAGAAAAAAAAACTCTGGCTTTGGAAATTCTGTGAAAGCGGCTAAATGATAATGGCTGAAAGTGTGGGCGCTCTTCAAGGAGCGATGTAATTCTAAAAGGCTCAGGCCTACTGTATGGTAACTGTAAGAAACCTGTCTCTGTAACGATGAACTAATCTGTCGGGTCTCGTTCAGTCCGGTTTGTCCATTAAATCTCCTCCAACTCAACCACAAAGGATCGCGCACGCAACTGATCCGCCTCAACGACTGACAATATACCTGCGTATCAGTGAGATTTGGTTTTTATGCAGTTTTGTTGTGTTCGGTGCCGTTTGTCCCGTCCTGTCGTGCTGCACAGCTGTCTTTTGTGGATTTGTCTCCTTACAAAAAAATGACACGCTTGGATACCTGCAGTGCGCCACAGATGCAAATATGAATTATTGGCTTCCCTTTATTGCATCTGGACCCTTTGTGTTCAAGACAAACATGACTGAGGAGGCGTGCTTGCTTGTTTGGAGTGCAACAGCGTACTTAATTATACAAAATTCACTACTTCAAACGGCACGACGCTGCCAAACTCTTGTACGGCGTCTCCGAGTGCTACTGATGTACAACCTGACACGTCTTACTCAGGGAGTTGAGAGGAACACTGACTTATTCACTCTCCTCACTGAGTTACTGTTGCCCCAAATAAAGGTAAAAACTGCAAAAAAGATGAGTATGTGATCTTCCGTTCCCTCCATCCTTCCTTTCTCCTTGTCATCTCTCATAAACACCCTCCACATCTTCCCCACACAATCTTTTCTGCTGCCCTAAACTACACATAGTGTATTTCCTACATCTTGTTTCCTCCTCTCTTCCCGCTCCAGCCTCCTTCTCTTCCTCAAAGTCCCTGATTGCTCTTCACCCTGCTGCCTCGCCACACCTCTGCACCCCGCTCGACCTTGACAAACACGCGGAAACCTGTAATTATGCATCACCTGCTCTTCAAAATCCTCCCCGTCTGTCTCCTTTCTCCACACTTTTGGCCCTCGCCCCAAAATCCTGTCCTCTCCTTCCTCCCTGGTAAAACACATGTAAACAGGCGGCATCGCCACGCTAACGTTGGGCCTCTTTTGCAACTCTTTTGGAAATGGAGGAAGTAAAACCCTTCAGGGATCCATCGACTCCCTCGTACTCTCATTCTTTCTCTCCTTTATCCGGTTCCATGTTCTCTCATCCCTTTATAAGATCTCTCTGATCAGTTCCACCGTACAAACAGAGGAGAACACAACTCTTATTAAAACAACAACCTTATCACTGTAGTGAAGCCAGCTGGACCAACTCGCTGGTGATTTACACAGAACAGATGTTTGCCCGAAGAAAACAACACTCGAGTGCGTCGAGGGGATGGATTTCTTACTTTTCTCTCACAGGAATGTTGCAACAACAGAGTACCCAAAAGCAAAGGTTATCCAGCCATAACGGATTATGTGCTGGTGCTCTAACCTTGTTGGGAGGTTTTTTTTCTTCTTCTATGAATCTGCTGCTATATTCTTTTCTATTCAAGAAAACCTTTTTTCGTTCCTTTCCTTTTCTCTGCTGTGTTTATCTCCTTTGTTCCGAGAGAACATTTTCAAAGCTGATGAAGGTGGACGCTGGAGGGGATTTCACTGAGGAGATGAGAGGAGCAAAAAAGGAGGACGAGTACCACTCCCATTCCAGCACGCACACAAACGGAGACGCAAACACACGGCCATATGGACACACACTTGTTTGAAATTGAAAAAAAGAAAAGGAGAAAAAGGGGGGAGGGGGGGGGGTTGTTACACCAAAGAGGCAGGAGAAAGAGCAAATCAATGGAGGCATGATAATGAATTATTTCCTCGCCAGAGAGGGAGTTGGAGGAGGGAGATAAAAGCAGGCCACATGCTGCGCCACTAACAGCCTGGGGGGCTGCTGCCTGTGAATTATGGCGCTTTGGAAACACACTTGCCGCCCTCGGGACCCGCCGGTTGCAAAGGAAGGGCGAAAAGGGGGAAAAGTAGAAATGAGGAAAGCCGCGAAGAGATGGAGAGGGGGGGGGGGGGGGGGACCAGGTCAAAGCAAAAGCCCCTCGAGTGCCCGCAAAGCGTGGTTTACATGGCTAATTAGAGACTTAAAGATGAAATTAAAGTGGTGGAAATGAAAGAAGGATGGATAGATGGAGATCAGGGCAATGGAGACGGAGGCGTGGTGGTGGGGGGGGGCAGCGTTGGATGGGATTAGGCAGCATGTGTAATTATGAGAGATATTAGATATCTGGTAGAGAGCAGCGATCGTGTCACCAATGAGAAGTCATGTCGTCTTAATGAGCCTTACATGATGTTCCAGATGTACCGTGACATGTTCTCCCCCATTACAACACGATCTGCATTTAGAAGTTCCCAGATCACTCCGCCGCCGCGAGTCGCAGATGACGAATGAATTACGAGCACACTTTACTGCACCGGGTTTAACATTCCCCCTCGGCAGACATTTGTCTAACTCCTCTCTTTGTTCTTCCTCAACAAAGACGTCCTGCTGAGATTTCCCCCAATTTAGGTGCTTGATTTAGATTAAGGGTTACAGCTAAATAAAAGAGTTGTGGGAAGTATACCAATATAAATATATATATATACTCAAATAACCTGTTATGTGAATTATAGGATAATTTAATACCCAATCTGTGGCTGCAATCTGCTTGCGGCTGATAATTTTAATGATATTCTATTACAAGCAATGGCACAATGGTAACCTCAACTGAACTTATTACTTTTTTAAAAATTTCTCTGCAACTGTTACAGTTTTATACATCATCCATCTGCGATGTTAAATACCTTTTACTCGCTGTAGTAATTTAGATTTTGGGTGCACTGGCTTTCCCCTAACTTGCCTCATCTACTTCATTTATTAATTCACCATGTTTCCTAAAATGTGTTTCGATATCCCTCAGAGAACAGCCGTTGTTTTTAAGTCTAGTACGAGCAAATGCAATGGAGCAGTAAGAGCAACCGAGTTTTGCCAGTTGAGCAGAAATCTCGGCATCATTTGTATTCCAACCCGGAAGGAAGCATTGTTCCTGGTTCCCTCGACTCAAAGCCAAAGGGATTTTAACATTGGATTTTGGATTATTGCAGAAAATAAGCTCTGTGGCAAACACAGCCTACTAATACTTTTGATCAGCAAGATAATATTCACATATGAACACCACTTTTATGATATTTGAAGCAAGAATGCAGATATCCTGAAACGAAACGTTCTCTCCAGCCTTCATTTCAGGCATCTAGTTCACCATCAAGTCACTTTGAGACGAGGGAACCGGAAGAACAGAAATGCAGAATCATTTGCGGGTTTTCGGACTCATTCCTACAGCACGAGAATAACTTTAACATCTGACCAACATTAGTTGTTCAAGCTCGGAGAACTCATCACGAAACCATCGTGAAACAAAAGGCAAACCACAGTTTGGGCCGATGTATAATCTCATCCGTTATTACTGACGCACAGGTAAAGGTATGAACACCTGGTTTGGATTAATATGATAATGAATACTCTCATGTTTATTGTCAATGTGAAACCTATTGTGATGTTTCTATGGTGCAACAAAAAGGTGGATGTCAGGATGCGGGTAGAGGATGTTTTACTCCGACACTAAAGGGTTTTACGTCTCGTCTCTTACCGACAATGAAAGCTGGTTTTATGCAACATTGAGGATTTTTTTCACCTAAACTGAACCGCTCTATATTCCTCAGAACTAATAAACAAAAAGAGGATGTCACCAGGAATGAAGGAACACCTCGACTTAAATCAGTGTATGAGAAGATTGATATCGCTGTGTTACTGATGATGGAGCCAGAAGGGATCACGATGATCAGCCGACTCTCTGCTGTTTGCCTGGCAACCTCACGGTGATGACGGCAAGATTCCAAAATCTCTATGCTAAGCTAGGCTAATCGCCTCCTTGCTCCAGCTCAATATTACATTTACGGACATTAAGAAAGACATTCAAAAGGATCAAATGTATTTTCCAGGTTTAACAAGAGTCCAATAATGCCGACAACAAAGTCAACCTTTCCCAGACGCACTACGCTTTGTCTTCCTGTCACACTTGTGCCGTGCACGCGTCTAATCTAGCTCGATGTTTACAAAGCTCGGATGTCTCCGCTGAGGGCTTCACTGAAGAGGGCTTCACAATGCCTCCGATGCTGCGCACATTTGCGTGTATTTATAATATCATAAAACAAATTGATGGCCCACTGTCTCCAGATGCCCTTTGAGGAGCACTCATTGTTTTGTTGTTTTCACTTAGGTGCAGGCTATACATCATTAGCTTCTTTGTTTATCAAGGGCCTCAATAAGACACCGTCCGCATGTCCTTTTTATGTTGCCATTTTTTACAGCCCCTTCGCTCTCCTCTATGCACAAAACATTTGTGTTTATAACACACAGACTTTATCTCACAACACAAAAAATCAAATCTTTAATAGCCGAGTGTGCGCGCGGTTCATACTTCACCGCCGCTCTTTCTGCACCTCCGCTCCGCTCCAGGGAATTACAGCTGCGTCAGCTAAGTGTTGTGCTAAATAAATGATTCGGACATTAAACAGACAGCCACAGTTGCCATGACGACCCACCGGGCTTCTCTTCACCGTTGTATTGTGATCGGTGTGCGGGATGACCACCGGCTGGAAGCTGTTTGTGTCTGTTTGTGTATACGTGAACACACAGCGAGTGAGAGTCTGTATCTGTGAGGCAAATTATGCAAAAACTGGCAAGAAATATTAAACAGGAAGCGGCTAAAAATAAGAGATGAAGATGTAGCAGTTTATACTATGACACATTTGCCCAATTAGAAGTTATAATCCGTTACATCAGCATGTAAAATGGGAATGTTTCCAATTTCTATCGGTATTGATTGATATTATTTCAAACTATATCTTGTCGATGGAAACTGTTTTATTGCTCTGAACAGACGGCAAAAAGCTTTTTTGGTAGCAGCAGTGGTTTATGTTTTGATAACGGAGAAGATCTACGTGGTCACTTGGAGAAGCAATTAAGGATGAACATACAATGAAACCTGCAGGGCACAAAGGTTGCTTCTTTTCCACTTTTTTTGAGGAAAAATCCTTCGCAAACAATTCTGCTCTCTGACCCGACCGACTACAGACCGCCTCGGCTTTACAGTTTGCTTCATGTGCCATCAAAACATGTGCTTTCCACAGGAAATAGATGAAGTTAAAGATGCCAGATACTGTTAATATATTCTACATTACAACTGTGATGAATATAGATCAAGCCCAATCCCAGAAGCAAACTAGATCACAAGTATCCCATAATTAAACTGCAATACATCCCATCACATACACAATATGTAGTAAGAAATCAGTCTCTCTCTCAGTGCAGCATGGGAAGGTGCGACCACAGACCAACTGTCCGTTACCTGTTGCTGCAGCTACCTGACTCTGGGTAATTACCCAGGAACAGAGATGGCTCTCGAAAAGTGCCAGAAAGACGCACATCGGCAATTAGCGGCATAGGTCCATTGAGCGGTAATGAGGCGTCAAGACACTAGCTAGGGGAGAGTGGGCAGGAGGGGAGGAAAGGAAAGGAAAGGAAAATGAACAGTAAACAGGAAAACGGAAAAAAGGAGCGAAGACGAGGCTGTGGTGGGGATAACGTGGACAGGAAACAATAGAGAGCAGAGGGGAGGAGATGACATCATGTGGGGGCAGAGGGAACCTCCGAGACCTCCGCTTCAAACTCACTTTGCTGTTAAGAGCTTAACTGGAGGTCTCTCACCCTCTCGGCTGTCAGAGAACAACAGGCTCCCCATGTACTGAAATCTGATCTCGGCGAGATCATTTGTGCAGATTAAGGGCAAACTGGAGAAACATGAAAGATCAAACCTTGACGGGAGGCTGCCAGGCATCCAAACGCAGAGATGCTATCTCGCTGCCGAGGCACCGGGACTCTTTCAGAGCTTCATTGGATACATACAAGGTGTAAAACGGAGACAGAGCCCAGCGGGAATAATAGTTTATCCCGTTGCACCAGCTGCACCTGCGCTGTTATTCAATTCAGACGAAATATTTCAATTGTGATATGTTTTGTGCTGCTGACATGTCAACCCTGTCTCTTCACATAAAACTACAGACATTTGCAACAGTAAACACACTTTTGACTAAATGTGATGCCGTCTGGATTTCTTAACTTCTTAACCTTAACCAACGGGCTATAGAGACAGAGAGCACACGGGAGGGGAAAACCATCCATTGCGCTCCATTTACAGTGAATAATGAAGCATTCCTGGTCACTTTTGTCTGCTTACAAACAACAGAAACACACCTAAAAGTTACTGTGTGGTGGGAAGAACTAGCAAGAGGGTAATGAACCCAGAACATTTTTATCAGCTGCCGAACCGAAAAACTGAGGAAACAAGCGATAAGACGTCAGGCGTCGGGAAGAAGAATGGGAAAACTGTGGATCAATATCATTTCTACAGGAAAGGTTTGGAAGTGATGAGTTAATTGTTCCCCATTGATTACAGGGATGCACTAACACATGTCGATCTTATTATCCTGTATATGAAGATGCAGATGCATGCATGTGGTTGTAGAGTTCATCTATTGTGTGTTCCAGAGGCATTGGCAATGCACACACGGTGAAAACTCATTTCTCCCTTTGGAATACAGTTTTACTTTGACAATATTAGTTATTATCATCGACTAATCTTTAACACCAGACCATGTGAGATTACATCATCAGCTCAAGGTGTGGTCACAGTTCCATGCAAAGATTTGCTTTCTTTTCTCTGTTTATCATCAATGAAAGCGGACATCTTTATCTTTTTTTTGGAATATTTATGTTACCAATTTAAAAGCCACACTTTGAGCAGCTGGTTCACCAGAAACTCCTTCAGCTCAGACTCCAGCGTCTCCTCCTCTGACCCCCCGCTGGACCGGACCCGGGACGTATCGCTGGGCCCGCTGGAGAGAAGGGAGGCGCGGGAGAACCAGAACCGGGAATGAGCGGGGCCAGACTGTCAGACCCTGCTGCAGTAAGATGAGAGGTTTCCTCAAGAATCTGGTGCTCGGAAAGGAACACGACCACTTTAATCCACAGGGACCGCTAGAATCAAGGCACACTTACACATTTAGGTGAACAAATGTGGAGCACAAATGCATCCACATCAACGTTTGTTTTCCTTTATCTGACACTGGCTGCTCTTCGTCTCTCACCAGCAGAGCAAATACAACATTTTCATTTTCTTTACTGTATTTCCACTTTCTCTCGTTTCTCCCACTGGCCATTTCTCTCTCGAGAGGCACTTCTCCATTCTTTCAGCACAGACTTGTATCAACACTTCTTCCCTCTCCTCCTCGTCTCGTCCCCCTCCTCCATCACTATTTTTGCTACTTCACACTCTCAATTAATCAAACCTGCCGAGTGGCCCCTGCCTGTGTAGCCCAGAATCTCCATATGATTCCACAATTATAAACTAACAGACTCACAGTGGAGGAAGAAAGCAAACCAACCACGGGAGGGGAGAGCTGCATATGGGGGCAAGGTGGAGAAACAACAAGACAAAACACTCGCCTGGTCCTAATTAGATGCTCACCAGCTGTGTGCTTTCTGCAGTTAAATCAAAAGCCGGACTACTGGCTCACTGCGTGGCACCTTAACAACTAAGGCATCTGTTAACATGCACTAACAAGGTCTACAGCTGTATAGAGACACGCTCAAGTAATTCTCTATAAGTCAAAACAATTTAACTTTATGAATCAATCTGAACATTAGCACCCTTGACATCAAGTTTGAAGCCATCAAAATACTTCAAGAAGCATTTTATATTAAAGAGAAAACAGGGATCTATCAAAAGAATTAATAAAAATCTTGCCAAAGAGGGAACTGAAGGATGAAGTCACGAAAGTTTCTACTTCATTTTCTTCTCTTTAAAACATCCCATCATCTTCCTGCCGTCCTTCTGCTTTCCCACATGTCCTCTTTCTTCTCGTGTTGTTGCTCCTTTACTCCTCTGTTGCTCTCCCAATTTGCTGGCTTGATGACCCCGAGTCCATCATGAAGATTCAGTGAAATAAACAAGCCAGTGGGCTGACATCGGGGAATCGGCTCCGGAGCGTCGGTTTGTATTCATGACCATCATTGTTTATTTCTGTTCTGCTGCTTTTCACGCTGGTCTCTGCAGGATCTGGAGGGTTCCTGACAGTCCGAAAGTTTCCGCATTAGGAACTTTTAAAGCTTTTGACCAAAATAACACAGTAAGGCTTCCCGGTTCCATGGCGGCAAATTAAAGGGCAGCAGCTGATCCTGACACGGGTGTAATCACACTCGTGGAGGTGCACCATGTGATACACAACTCAGATAAGTCTCTCCACCCATTCGTCTGGAGAGCCTCTAGATGGGACTCACAGACTAAATCCACTCAATAACCTGGTATCATATGAGAATATTACTGCACACGGCTACGGTTTCATCAATTACTACAAGCAGTCAGATACATATGAACTCCCTCTGACTACAACAGTCTGTAATATAAAAAGCTGCATCTTTATCTGTGTGAGCCACTCACAAAATAAAAAAAAAAGCTTTGCACATAGCAGCTCTAAGACTTCCTGAATGCTTGTAGCAGAGCTCTCCTGACTCAGAGCTCTTCTACTCTTACTTGGTTTAAGTCACTGCGTCTTTTGACAGGTTTAACAAAACCGCGGTTGAATTTCTTCCTGCTTCCCCCTTTTTGTTTCCAGTCTAAAATTGTTAAAACAGAGCAGCTAATACTGGTAGAGAGAGCAACAAGTTAGCTGCCTCATTCATGTATTCATTCATTCAAGTTGACCTTTACATCAGGCAAAACTCAAACATGTAGAATAAAACTCTCAATAGGATATTTTTCTAGTTTGTAATAACATTTGTCTTGAAATCGTTTCCTTTGAACAGCTGACTTTTGTAAAACGAAACGAACATATATCATCGCAACACAACACCAGAGAAAGTGGATGAGTAATATTGAATCGTCCCCCTGCTTCTAACTCCAAGAATAAATAAACACTGTCCACCTTGCAGCCACGCAACACATGTTCTATTAAAAGCTAATTCAACGAACACATGTTCTGTGCAAAACTCCAGAAAGGTGTCAAAGCCAATATTATGAAGTCAAGCACAGATAACTCTGACTGCACATTTACAAAAGGTTGCTCGCCCAACACAATGCACACGCAGCCCATGTATCACCGCAGGGCATCTTGTTACACACATGTATCCACAAAGGAGCTCTGACATTGTTTGACCGTGTATATTAGAACTGCAGGCTTTAGATATCTCTCAATAAGCCTGCTCACCTGTCAGCTTCGGGGCTTATGCACTGTTGTCTTTCAGTGAACGGTTAATTGGAATCACCTCGGCTCCGGCATCAACGCCAAACGTCCGCGAGGCAATTTCCTGCACATGTATTATAGTGTAATTACAGTGGTTATAATTCGGATACAAAGGGGCACCCGTACAAGCCGTCCCCCCTCCTGCACAATGTTGACACCGTAATAAATGTGAGAAAGCGGAGACCTGTGAAGCCGTACAACCTTTAAAAAAGCCACAGAGCTGATTCACAGCCATTAGGCTGTCATCTCTGTCCCCGCATTACGCTCTACGGCCAAGAGAAGGTTGATTACTCCGTCCTGCTGGAGCACGAGGTCGCTCTCTCTGTCTCTCTGTTTGCTTTATCACTAAGCTGAATAACATCGGGGTGTTGGACTGTTGGTTGGGACTAAACAAGCAAACTGAGGATGCCATATTAGGCTCTGGGAACCTGTGATCGCCATTTATCAAAAGAATAAAAAAACAACTAGCAACAGATAAATTGATGAATACCCACAGCCCAATTCCCCAGATTAATTAAACACACTGATTAAATATTGCAAGCATAGCATTTTGGAATTAATAAATATAACTGATAGAAATAAAAAATGCCAATCGTAGAAGAAGCAACGTTTTCAAAGAGAATTCCTCTTGAGAAACATTTATGAATCATTTTGTGACCATAACCTTTAACAACACACTGCTGGTTCCTTTTAATACTAATAATTTAGGAATGAATCTTTGTTCCACGGCTGCACTGATTGGATTAGAGCAGCGTCTAAATGCCTGAGACGCAAATGTAAATGTGATTGCCGGAGACTACATCAGTGAGATTCAGTTATAGCTTTATTCTTTGATTGTAATAGTAAATCCATACTCGTGGATCAAGAAATGGCTGTTTGAGTAAAATCTACTTAACAGAGGAACTAAGGAGGCAGTGAAAAAAAAGAAAGGCCATAAAAACAATCTGCTGGTCTTGTTAAAGGTAGAATATGAGGACAAATCGATAAGAATGCAATCATCTCAGGAGTATTCTCCAAGCAAATTCGCCTCTATTAAATTCCTGGTAAATCAAATAAATAATAGAAGATGCATTTGGGTGGCAACAAAACACAGAGATTTGCAGAGCGGTGCGCTCGACAAGGGTTTATACATTGAATAAAGCAGAGACAACAAAGAGACCAGAACAACACAATCTGCACTTCTTAACAGCGCAGGTTCAGTGACTGTGGGAGTAACACAGAAGCTGGAGTCTTCTTTTTGGGGAGCAGCCAGATGGATTTGATTCTAACATCAAAGCTGCAGAACAGAAACAAAGTACAAACACAGGACAACCGTGGAAACCGAAGGAGGATTCCAGAACACATTTCTAACCCCTGTGTTTTGGGTTGCGGGGGGTCTCCAAAACATGAACACAGCTTGGATTTCAAATGTATTTCGCGAATGGCTCATCAGTAGTATATCAACCGGGCAAAATCAATAATAATCCTCACATGAGTCTTCTATTTTCTCAGCTTATGACCATATTGCAAATGTTCACCCTGCTGGGCACACCTGTGATTCCTGGCTGCTCTGCTTCCCAAACCGCTCACCGGGAAGAGCACTGACTGCGTCCCAGGAAAACACACACACACACACACACACACACACACAAAAGCTTATACAACTCAACACCATCAACATTATCCAGAACACCAGATGCGCCACTCAGGAATAATTACTCCCTCTTGGTGGCGCCTTTCTGCAGCCCAACAGTTAACCTTGAGCGTCACCTGATCAATAGCTTGTTTTATTGCTCCCAGCCCATTTCTTCAACTGCTTGTCAAACATAAAATGCATTGACAAGCACGGCCTGGAGCCCCGCAGGCAGGCCTGTCGGTAGATAAATAGCGCCGTGCGATGTCTGCTCACCGCCCATCTGGAAGGTAAGGGGAGTGTAACGGAATAATAGCAGGATGGTTCCCACTAAAACCAGTCATTAGGAGGCTAAATCAGTGGTGAGGCTTAATGGACCCCACACAAGCTGAATGTATGGAGCCTTAGAAATGGCCACCTGCCACCGCTAGCTGCTGGGATTCATCAGCTTCATCACCGTTTTGGATTCAGATGCAGGTTCTTTCACTGCAGTTTGATGTGAGAAATGAAAGAAAACGAAAAAAAAAAAAAAGCGAGCCTCAAAACAGGAGCCGCAGCAGGTTGCCATGGCGTCCAACACATTTTTTGATGCCCGAAATTTGTGGTGGAATTGTGATTATTGGTCTTAATAAGGTGTTCCACCTTTACTGTGCTCTCAGCTGCCGCTCGGTCTGAAACCCAAAGGCCATTACGGCCGCTCCAGATGCTGTAATCATGGCCGGGTCTGGGCACAGGAGCCGCTGTGCGATTATCAATATATCCGCGGCTGAAACACTTTTGTCCTGGCGGCTGCTGTGGAGCGGCTGACTGGACAGGAGGTCAGCAGCTTTCTATATAGCGATGACAGTAATCTGTGTTCTTTTTTTGTTTTTAAAAGCATGCCATTTGTACTGCACGATTTAGGTTTTAAAGATGTTAAATTACAACAAATGCATTGGCAGACTGCACAGTTTTACATTTTTAAAGGATAACATGGACAAACACTTTGTGTCTTTGTGTTCTGACGAGGAAGAGGAAGAAAATGAGGATGAAGGACTCACGGAAAGCTGTGTAGAACTCGTGCAGGCTGAGGTGTCCGTCGTTGTTGTAGTCGTCGTAGCGCAGCAGGTCCTGCATGGTGCACTCCAGCAGGCTGTCCTCCAGGTGCTCCTTCATAGAGATCTAACACACGCAAAACACACGGGCTGAGTTCATGCACACAGCTGGACAAAAGACATGTGCAGAGGAACTTGTGGGAAGACCAAGTGATATAGGCAACTATATCATACCAATACACACTGTTCTCACAGCTTATCATATAGCCTTCACTTATCGTTTCCCTCTTCTCATTTCTATTCTGAGCTATCTGCTCTGAGATTATGCACATTCGGTATAAATATAAATTTGACGTTTTTAAAGGCAGAGATATTACACACATTTAACATTTCAGTATTCTTCTGATAGGGTTTCCTTGGTATTATGTTATGAACATGAACAGCTTCATTCACAATCTTAAAGGTGCTAAATTTGATATTCAGAGCTTTAATACGGCTGCAATGTAAAGATAGAGTGGAGTAATGTCTACCTGAGCAGAGAATGAAGTCGCTCTCCCTCCGTGTGCTGTAATCTGAGCTTCTTAGCTGTTTTTCTGTATATAGCTGCGTTGGCCGTGCATGCTATTAGCGCACGTTAGTGCATGTGAGCGTGCCCCACTGGCCAGCTCACGCTCGCTGCTCTGCACTGCGCTCATACGGCGGTTACCGCTTATAACGTTGATCCAACCGACAGCATTGTAGCACCAATCAGGTAAACACTATTAGCTCTGTCAGCTCCTTTTTCCTTAGCGCTGTTAGCACCGTTAGCTGCAAGCAGCCAGCTCAGCAGTGGAAGTGTGTAGCACCTTTAAGATACAGTAGTGTTTAAAACTGTCCATGAACATTCTGTATTTTACATATTTGTGTTTATTGAATTTGATTATTATATACATTTGACTGTTACTGCTCATTACAGTACAGTCTTCATGAAACCTTCAAATGTTGCTGTTCCAAGTGCTAAGCACTGATCACTTGGGTTTCCAGTAGATGCAAAAGTGATTTGAATTAAATTGCCAGCCTGAATACAGTTAGCATTATAAGTAGTGTTTAGAGTGGGCTTTTTTATTCCACCAATGATTACAATATGATTTCCATCAGACGGAAGATGCCTCATGTACATAAACACCCGAATCACAGGAACTGACTCATTCTGAGAGTCATTCCATTCTGTGTGAAAGAGGCGGGTTAAATATGTAATCGGTCATGTAAGTGCTGCTTCTGATTGCTTTCCATTTTAGGAATATCTCTGCTTTTACTGCTAACGCTGGTGCACGTGGCACCTGCGTTAATTCAAAGATGTTCCCCTGGGAAGACGCAGCACTCACTCCTCCATTGTTTGTCATTTACGAGCGCTCTCTTCCACTTTAGTGGTGCGTCTTCCCCGGGGAGCCATCTTTGAAGAGGTAATGTGAGGCAGTTTTAGTGAGATAAACAGGAGGCTGAGCTTCTGCTCAATAACTCCAGTTGCACTATATTCTGTTAAAGATGTTCGTATTTTTTGTAAGAGTTACAAATATTTACTGTATGAAATAAAATAAAAAGCCTATTGCTTGAGTATTATAGATCTTTTAATTTTTTTTTTTCTACATGCAGTTTTAAAGTTTTAAAAAGAAGAAGAAAGTTTTTTTTTAACATGTTGTCAGGCTGAAATGTTATGAGGTGCTGTAATGTAAATCCAACGTTTAATTCTTTCGGCTATGATTTTAAAGCCCCTTAGATATACCCCCCCGTGCACGGTCATCTCCCCCGATTGATTCTGCATGGAGCTGCACTTGTGACATGGCAGATAAGGGGATGTGACACACTTGTTTCCTCCTCTCGCTGCCTACAGCAGACTGCAGTCATGTGTTCACTGACGCACTGATGTGTCTTTGGGCATTTGAGTAAAATATTTCAGATCCAAAATACAGAGCTTTACCCTCTGAGACCGTCTGAGGGATCCCAAAAGGGAAACATTCTGGATGGATGACTGGAAACCATCTCTGAATTCCTTTGGTCCTTAAAAGCATTATGTCTGTGAAGCTGTATTTATGAATTCCTCCAGGATAAGAATGTCCTATCTACAGATTTCCTGGCAACATGTCAGCATTAGTAATTGCCAGCTGTGATTGATCAAAATCTTTTGTTGGATCTTGTAGTGCAGCTCTGTCAGAGAGGGATTTTATTTTTCATTGCTGCAGCTAGAACTAGGCCAAAAATCACTCAATCGTTGTTCATTTTAAATGGGGACAAAGCGGGTTGCCATTCACAACCGCAGAGATGCGACAGAAGATGGATTACTGTGGCATTTTTGCGACTATATTTAGTTTCACTTATTAATCATCAGCTTCTAATAAGCTTGCTATTCAGCGGCATCATAAAGCCATTCTCTTTCCACATAACGAGAAAGAGCTACAGCACATTCAGATTGTTAGAGATTAAGACCGCAAAGCATTTGCCAATTTACTCATCTGGTTGCAGTCCGCTGTCGGCAGCGACACTAACACGGTTCACTGCATTCTGGCAGAAGTCACTGAGACCAAAGCATTGGTTGGGAGGACTCTCATTAACACCCATCTCTGATGCCCATTTCCCGACACCAGATGATGTCTGCAACATTTCAATTCCCTCGCCTTGCAAATGTCAATGCCAATCCTTTCTACTGTTCCCCACCCGGGTCTGATGGGAAGATAACCCCGGTAAACATGTTTTAATGTTAAACAAGATTAATTGCATGTTTGAGCCACATGTCCCTCTACTTTATAGTTTAAGCCCGTGGCCTGGTTTGAAAAAGCATGTTTTCTTTAAACAAAATTGCCAAAAATACACCTTTCATCTAAGCCATTACAGTTCAAGGAACTTCCCGACGTTCCTTGAACCCATCATGTGTGACGAATGCTTCCGTCGGGAAAAGCAGCCAAATTGAAGCTTAAAACTGGGATATTTAATCAAAAACACTTAATTCTACATGACTCATTTAAAATGTCACCCCAAAATAAACCGTTTGCTGTAACCAGAGGAATGCTGCACTCCTCAGCGCAACTGGGAAGCCATGATTGACTCGGCTGAGACAAAAAGTCATGTGACAAAGACTGTGAATCTTACACAGCTTACACAAAGCAGAGCAAAGAGGACAGGAGAGGTTGTTCAATATGTATGGCATGGGGAGCATGCACAGTTGGAAATATAGATTCTATTGTTCTCCAGTTTGATTTATGGCATTATAACTGTGTTGTACTGCTCAAAATACATGTTTGAGTTCTAAAATGTGACAGGAGCAAAACACGTCCCTAAACTTGGTTGCGGTTCAGAGAGATCTGATCGACTGTGGTCCAATGTGAGAAGGGATCGGCTCCGTAAAGGATTTCATCACAACAAATTAGTTCAAATAACATTCTTATCCCTGAACATCAAAATGTCCCGGCTGAGATTTGAAATCTGTGTCTTAGTCGAGGCCACACAGGTTCTCTTCACAGTCTCACATAGAAAGACGAAGGTAATAAATGTTCTGAAGAAAAAACATGCCACCCATGGATGACATACGGCGAACGCATCCCACAATCAGACACCCTTTGTTAAACCTTCACAGGAAGATATATTGCAGGCATATCCCTCCCGTGTCTTCTTTCTCAATCAGTCTTAACCATCCATGTGTCCGTCCACACAGCTGTTAATCAGGCCATCTCAGCTCCACACCCACCTTCTCCAGCTCATCACCGACGAGCCGTCCGTCCTCGTCCGCGTCCAGGTATTTGAACATCGTGTCCACCAGCGCTCGCTTCTCCTCCATGTCTCTCTGCTGGTTCTGCTCTCCAGCTTTCAGCGCTTTGGGCTGCATATCCAGCAGCATGCTCTTCAGCCTGTTGTACTCTGACATGGAGCATGCGTTGCCTGCGGGAGGAAACACACAGATATGGAAGAAAAGACATTTGTTTAACCTCAATTATACAAGCCGAAGCCTTTTGATTGTTCCTGTAAAATTGGATTTAATGAGGAGGAGAGGAAAAAGAGTGCAAGAGGGAAATAATGTGTGTATTTGTGCATGCATGTGTGTCCTAGAGTGTTTATTCTTTTAAAAAATGTTAGTTTTTTGTTTGCATAATTAGTCTGACAGCTTTGAGCTGCAGGGGGGGCAATTAATTACAAGTAATCCTTGAATCCACATAAAAACAAAAGGTAACCATTTAGACCCTCTCAAGCTCCTGTTCCTCCTCTGTGCCATGTGATTAGAGCTCACGTCTCAAACACGACGAGGCGTCTAGCTGCTGATTTTCTGCAAGGCTTTGCCTGACGGAGATGTGCAGAGGAAACGAGAGACCACAAATCAATCACTGAGCATTTTTTTTCTTCACACTTTAAATAAATAATTATGCAAAACACGTCCGTGCCATGCTGTGAGGGACTTGATACTAATGGAGAGCAGAGAAGCAGCTTTTCCTCTTCTTTCCTATCATGTCCCACCTTTGCTTTAGTATTACCCGAGTCTGATGACAGCATGAGAGATGCTGGCAGGAGGGTACGAGGCCCACGTGTAAGTCAGAAGCATGGTGACGAGAACAAATTGTAAAAAGAAAACCTTTCCCAAATGAATAAATCATGAGGCGACGTCCCGAGCAGGAGACCCCCCTCTGAGCGTACTCAGGAACGGATCTAATGGCCTAATCTCCTCCGACAACGCAAAAAAACATCAAAGTTGACAAATGCGAAACGAGCGGACAGGACGGACCTAAAAGAAAGACTCTAGAAGTTTAGTCCCAGCATCTCGTTCTGGTTTTAAAACTCGTAGCAGTGGGGAGTGCTGCCAAAGCACATCTACAGATCTATAGCACTGTAGCTGTCCACAGACCAATCGGTGATGTAACGGATACGTCCACTTCCTATATACAGTATATGGGCTTAAGAGAAGGATAAAACATGACTTGTTTTTATTACACGTACTGCTATCCATTTATGAAAATTGGCATTCTGTCTAAAATCAATAAAGAAAAAAAGAAAATGAGACTTTCTGGAGAAACAGAAAGGGAGAGTGGTTTGTCCAAACAGCTGGAAACCTTCAGATGGGTGACACATTAAAGGAAAATCCGCCAGAACAACTACAATGTGTCTTTTCTAAACACCTACAATCTCACGGGTCATTCTGGAAGGTAGTGACATCTGACCTGCTTTGTCTTTAAGGTATGAGGCCTCGTGTTTGTGACACTCATTGGTTCCTACCAAAGACATACATTTGGGTTGTAAATATATAGTTTAATTTTTAATAAAGGCTAAATGAGATCCTAAAACAGTTGGAATTTGTAGTTTTTAGGAAATGCCACTCAAACAGGTGTAAATTATTTCTTTATTTGAGACTATTTTGAGCTGCGAATAGATACTTATTTGCTGCCCTAGTTTATTGTTTTATTATAAAGAGTCAAAAGAAAATTTCAAGGCCGTTTGAACACAACTTTTTCGGCCATCCCTGCTTTGATGAATTGCATACCGGAGGGAGGGACAGTGTGTATGGAATTATGAGACTGGACTTCTTCATATGAGGCTCTAATTTGTAGAACTCAGACTTGGTAATCAAGTACATCTATCAAAGTGTTTGGATGTGTTGCTTGGTGGCAGATGTCAAACCCAGAAAACAGCAAGTAATGAGAGGAAGTCATCAATTCAATAAATCTCAGTTATCTGGGAGGATTGCACAATATTTGACATGTCCTTAACATCACACATGAACGCACACGCAAAGACACGAACCAAAGAAACCCAGAATGACGCACACATTACAACACGAAGACTTACACACACCCCCACCACTAAGACAATGTGCAGGCTGTCAAGTCAAGGTCTTGGCTAAATCCCTGTTTAATGTTATTCCTGCAGGGGGAATGAGGCGTGAGATGGATCAGACATGAGGGATCATCACCTAGCTGTCATCCCTGTCCCTGCTCTGGAAGGACAGAAACAAATGAACAACCCTCAGGCTGATTTGCATCTCGTCATATATGGAGAGAACAATCCTCTCTTTGCTCAGCCCCCACAAGTATCTCTATACGGAGGGGGAAATATCATGAAAATACATTTCAAAGCAAATTCTACTGTTTTACACGTTAAAGAAAAAAAAAGGCAATTTTAAGACGTGTGTAGGAGGAGACATAATCCGCCAATGTTGCTGCACTGACACAGGCTGGACCGGACTTTTGTTATAACTATTCAACACAAATAATGTCGAACATGATGTATGTATTGTGTTGCGGATATATCTACTGAAATGAACATGCTAACGACCTGTCCTGTCTTGTAATAATACGTCTACAGAGAGAGGCGAGACTGACTCCCTGTAGCTTCCAGTCTGCCCTCATGAGAGGACAAAGAAGTATTGTTAGAGTATCGTAGTATCATTCAACAGAGCAGAATGTGGTTCTCTCCTTTCTTAGTTAGTCTAATCATTAAATTAAATTAATTAAATTGTATTTATTAATTTAAATATTTTATTTTATTTCATTATATTTTATTATATTTTGTATATTTTGTAATATTGTTATAATCCCTCTCCAAGACTTCACCTCCGCCATGGCAGGTGGATTACTCTGAGTGAGCTGGATCTATAGGGCCACAGTGGAGATCACTGTGAGAGTGTGGAGGGAAAAACGGGAAGAGAGAAGATGGATGAAGGAATAAATAAAAGATGAGGGCGAGAGAAGCGTGAGTGAGAACCCGAAGAAATGAGGGGAAGTTATTGCACATTTATGTATTCATGTACCAACGGTGGATCACTGTGGTGTCTTTCTGAAAAATAGCAAAAAAAAGAAAAGGATCCAAAACGAGTAAACGACTCATATTTTTGTTTTGTCCTCAAAACCACCAGGAGATGACTTTACCGGGACAATGGCGGCTCTTCGGCGGTAAGCTGTAGCACAATCCCCAGCGCCGGGTTGGCTCAATTTGTGTTCCGGTGGCCCCGCTAACTGAAGGTTTGTCTTCCGCAGCTGACCAGCTGACCAATAAACAAACTATGCAAACGTACACAGACGGTATACAGCCACCGGTTTGTGGAGCAGTAAGTACGAGAGATAAGCCGACGGCACACACAAAGATCAGAACATTGTTATTTTCAGTTTCAGCAATGTGCTACAATGTTGCGTTTTCTTGCCCCGCTGTTCGTAAATAGTTGCCTTTTTTTTATTTCATAACCGATGACTGTAAACGTAGCTTGTATGGACCCAGAGGAGAAATGCCCCCCCCCCCCCCCCCTATTTCTTTGGATGAAGTGTCTATATCTTGTTCATTGCACCTGTAATGCCCTCTTCCTACACCTTCTACTCTATTCTTCTTCTATGTTACAGCTGGATGTTACAGTGAACGTCCTTTGATTCAGTCTCTTTTTATTCTGCTGAGCACAGCAGCTGCTGCAGTGGCAGAGAAATATCGGTCTGTATTACAGTGCATCCACCGCTGACTCTAACACTGTTTTATTGTTCTAGAGGGAACCACACTCTCTTTATTGCCCGTTTGAAATGTTAGCTGCTTAAGTGAGTGATCCGAAGCTGCTCGCACCGTGGACGCCCAATGTCCCGGAGACGGAGCTCCTCTTCCGCCGCTCGGCGCATCCTCCGAGCTCACACTTTATAAATGTCAGCCAGGGGAAAACACACAGCGGGAGAAACAACCAGAGAAGGAAGTCTCTGTAACGCTAAAGGGAACGGTTTGTATGGGGACAAAAAGTCATGGACGTTTAAAGGGTAAAATCTCTCACGGTGGAAAAAAACTACATACAACATGAAATATGCAGGATGTGTGTATGTGTGTGTGTGGAACCAAGTATGTCAACGTGACTTTTTTTTCCCAATGAATAAAATCTACCAGAAAAAAATAAAACTGTAACTACAGAATGTACTACAGAGATGTGACTATTTCAGAGTAACACATTTAAATTCCTTTTTTTTTCCTCTTAACTTTTAATTAATTATCATTGTCACTCAAGATGCACTAAGTGCAATTTTCCTAGCTGAGTTTGATTTCTGCATATTTAAGAATCTGACTTGCCTATTCAGATTGTATTTTGAAGAACTACAGTTGACAGCAAGGCTCCAGAATAACGTGTTTACCACTAACACAGCTATCTAGCTATTCTTTTATTCTACTGGGTATTTTTATGTTCAAATCTGTAAAAGAAAAAACTGAAATGATGACCTTTAAAACAAGTAAGAGTCAGGAAAGTTTATGTTGTTCATCTCAATGCACAAATATCTTACGTGTTAAAACCATGACCTGAGCCTGACCTTGTGCTACTAAGAGAAAGTAAAACGGTACAAAGCAGTCATACGACCTTTCAAATTCAGATGTGTGTGAATCAAAGAAGCTGTACTTCTTGGTCGAGTTCTTGGCTCTGACTAAAAAGCTGGAGGAAGTGCGAGGGGGAATCCACGGCATCAATGCTTCAGAAGATGAAACCTCCCTGCGATGCCCTCCAGGATGTGAAAGTGCTCTGCGTTCAATTTATGTCTGCCTGACCTCCTCCAGCTCAAACGGTGGGATTATTTCCCCGCCATGCCGTCTGTGTGCCGCTAATATGCGATGGTGATAGACCTCCCTTCCACATAATTATGAATATGATGGACACTCTTTGCTCCTCAGGGCGGCAAGGTCCAAGAGGGCTGAGCCAATCTTGGAAGGTTGACACAAGTCACAGGAGAGCCTCGTATCATAATCACTGCTGGCAGCTGCTTAAATCGGCTTACTGTGAGCTTCATTGTCCACCCAGGATGTCTTCTGTGACTAAAAACACTTAAACCTGCAACTTCCTCCATCTCAATGTTCACCGCTGTTTAAAAAGTATGTTCAACTTGTGAGGAAATGTACTTTTGTACGTACGATTGGGCAAAATAAACAATCTGAGAATTAATTTTTGAGTTCTTGGAATTTGTGCGACAGACTAAACGAGTGATTTAAAAAAAAGAAACAAAAATTAGAGTTAATCCTCAGCTGCATCCTAAAAATAGGTCAACACTGTAGCAGCATTTATTAGAGCAAATGAAGCTAGCATTCGACAGAAGAGCGGCCCCCTGGTGTATCCAAGTAGCGTGTGAGATATTCTGCGGGGAAGTGTAATAAAAAAACCCATAGACACATATATATATATATATATATATATATATATATATATATATATATATATATAAAATACATTGCACGAAACCAACCAGCCATTATTCGAAAACAGCTTGCTCAGCATCCATCCACAAAGAGTAGCAGGAGGAGGCCGGGGGGAGGAGGTGGAGGGAGTGTGCGGCACTTGGGTCAACAGCAGCAGCATGAATGATCAGCAGAGAGAGAGAGAGAGTGTAAGCTGTCAAGTTATTAAGACCTCACCGGATGTTTGACTGTGGCTGGGGGGTCGGAGGAGGAGGCAGCTGATACCATCAGCTGTGAGCTGAGATATCGCCGGTCAGAGCGATGGGCTGAACGACATTCCTGCTTCCTAAATGAATATCCCAAACGGGACAGTTCTTGGGAACTTGTTATTGATAGCGTGAGCAATAATCCCGCGTGAAAAGCAGTAAAAAAGAAAAAAAGTGATGAGTCACGGTTTAAAGTGACTCCAACACATTTCCCAGCTAATACATAACTCCCGTTGATTCAGAACGACGTCTCTAGATTTTAAGAGTACGGGCGAAGCGGTCTGCCAGCTTGCCTCGCCGTACATTCAGCGGAGTGGATCAGCGTGTGCTCGGGAAGCCTTATCAGAGTCTGTGCAGCTTGGCGCAGACTAAATGAGAAACCCCGTCGCAAACACCAAGGCTATTGGCAAAGCGGCGAAGGAGAAATAGTACAGTAGCATTCACTCCCCGGCCCGCCTGTCTATCTGCAAGCCTATCGTCTAGAACCGCCTTCTCAAACTGCACATCAGCACTAAACACATCAGCCCTATATCTCATCCTCCCTCTCTCTCTGGATCCGACTCTCTTTCGCTCTTAGTTACTCGGCGTCACAGAGAATCCCGTCAGTCTGAGGAGAAGCATAGCTTACAAGGGGACATGCAGAGTTTAGTAGCTGCATTGGGCTCCAACAACTGCACTTTGGGATGAAGTTCCCCTCCGAACCAAGTAAATAGTAAGTAAATCTTAGTATTATAAAAAAGACTGGCGTGATTGTTATTGCTGACGCTGCTGCTGCTGTTCTTTTATTAACTAGTGTTGTGACAAAGCCTGCTGAGGCCCCCGTTTCACATTAAGTGTCAATACATTTCACACTTTTCTTTTTTACCCTTTAAGTGTTAATGATCACAATATTAGTGGTTATCATACTGAAGCTGATTGACTCAGCAGGTACAGCTGTTCTTTTAAAACAAGTTGTAATTACTCACCTAATTAGCATGAAGTGCACTGCATGGAGGCTGTATTGGTTATGCCCACGATGAGGAAATTCCTTTCAACTCATTGCACTAGACATCATATTTCAAATTTCGTGTGGCGTGTTGTTCACAGTGTGGCCTCCAAAGAGACGCCACAGAGGCTGGGACTTAAAGCAGCACGCCCCCAACAGATCGCACTTTATATTTAATAACTACGTTACCATCGGGCGGCTCTTTGGCTCTAATAAGATTGAACGCACACCTTGTTAGGTGGTCCAACGGTTTGGGGCAAAACCATGTAAAACATCTGGATGAGGCGTTTGAAGTCATAGTATAGTTTTCTCTCTTTGAAACAACAGAAAACTTTTAGATTTATCTAACAAAATGATGCTACATGGACTCAGGAGTCTGATGTATTTAAACAGATTAGTGTAAAATCTTATCAGGCAAATCTCATGAGATTTTGGTGACATTGGTTGAGATGGGACACGGAACATTAACGGTTTTAACTCCCTTCAGCCGAACTGATTTGGAAGAGAAAACCAATAACTACTCAAAACGTCCAGGGTGTAGTTTACGCAGTGACTTCCTGATGCACTTTGACCTGTTGCAGTGACAGATAGTAGTAGTATGCACACTGAGCGCGATTACAACATCATAACGGATAGAAATGATCGCCAAATGATAAGAGTTTCAGGGATGTTATCTGCTTTAAGTATTTATAGTAGGCCAACGGTGGAAGTTAGCATCAAACTTGTTTCATCGACAAAAAGAAATATCGAATTCTTTAATTGGATTTTCGAATTTTGCAGAAAATAATCTCTCTGCCAAAACAGGAGTCCATGATACTCGGTGTGACGGCGTTTTGTCGTCTCATTTAGCCACTTGTTAGCAACCGCATTTTTTTGATACACTTAAAAGCTTCAAAAATTCACAAGAGGGTCATTTGCTGACGTATTTCATAACTGAGAAACTGTTAGAATATTAGAACCATGTGTTAACCACAGACCTTATTTCAGGCATATAACCAAAAACCCATTCAACAAACCCATCGACTTTGAGACGAGGGAACCGGAAGTGCAACGACGCCGACTCATTTTAGATGTTTAGGACTCACTCCTGCAACACTCTATAAAAGACCCACGTTGTAATCGTGTTTATACACATTTGAGTCTTTTTTAAGCTCTTTTCAGTCAAGCTAATGATGAATACATTTAAAACCAAGTGAACACTCCAAACATGCTTAGTTAGCACAACATCATAAAGAGAAAACAGATTTCCTCTATTTTTCACGAGTAAAGGATGAAGATATTCGGTCTCATCCAACGGCCTTCATTTGCTTCATCCGCGCTGGACATTTTGCGAGTTATTTCCTGCAGAATTCACAATGCCATAACCAAAGTCAATGCAATTTATTATTTTCTGCTTTACATTCTTCATGCTCATTAACACAACATGTGGTTTCTCACAAATTGCTGTTGTCCACTCAAACAGCAAATTTCCTTCTACCTGCATGCGGTTTCGGGCAGTAATAGCATCACACTACTGCCTAATGGTACTCAAGTGGCCCTCGGAGTCATGAACTACATCACGACCTGTAGGACACATAACACAAATAATGACAGAGTTGTTTCAGTGCCAGGTCAACAACAATAACAGAAAGAATAATCAGACCCAAAATATAAATACAGATGCACTGGCACCTTCGGCCCCGGTGAAGCGGATTTGGCGAAAGAAAATAATTACCAAGCCTGCACTCTCGCTAATAGATTGAGACTGGGAACAGGCTCAGGCGTTGATTACATTTTTAGCATCCATCCCTCCTCTCCCTCCCACACCTGCAGTGTAAGTTACAGTAATCTCGAGGCCTTTCACAGCCGTCGCTGAGGCCTGCAAGCTGCTGCCGGATGATCCCAAGAGTATACAGCTTTAAATTGCCTGGGTGTGGGGACCGGAGGAGACGGAGCTGCCTCGGGTTGTATGCGGCCCAACTGAACCCCCACTGACAACAGAGAACCCAGGACCAGCATCCTACATTACCCTGCCCAAATACTGCAGTGACCTTGACGGGGAAAGTTTCACAGAATGGATGATTTTAAGTAACTCAAAGTGGGAGGTAGACTGAAACAAGCAAACTCTTATCTCTCGCTGTACGTTTCCATACATTGCCACAGGGATGTGACAAATTTAGCATTGTTTCCCTCAACATAAAGTCAATGGGGTTTTTCCCAACTCTGTGGCAAACACAAGTTCATGAGACAAATTTTGTTAAACAGGGAAATCGTCACAAATTAACACGCTAAAGTAAAATGCTAACATTAAGCTATAAACGCAATAAACTCATATAAGCGTGAGTATACACACCGAGGCTGTAGAAGTGGACTAGATGGTGTGATGTGTGTAAAGGAATGTGCATATGTTGTCTCCCTTACATGGATGTTATGTAGTTCAATGCATTGCTGGATTCACCTGTGCAGTCCATGACACATTTGCAATTAATCAAATTACCAAAACCAATTGACATGCAGTGAACTTTTGGGCCACCCCCCCCGGGGCCGTTGTCGGCTTCACTTCAGTTGCACGCAAATATCACGCTAATCAACGAGGATGGAGGCGAAGGATTCTGGGCAAGGGTTTGTTCTTCATCGCCCTTACCATCCCATCATCAAGTACTTGCAACACACAGCAATGACACAGCAATGACACAGCAAGCAGGTCAAATTGTTAACCACTTGGCCTCCTTACAAAATGTTCAAAGAACTCAAAAGATTTCCAAGACAATTCCATTTTGTTGGGGAGTCATCAGATAATTGGGCATACGCTAAAGCACACAAGCAGGAATATTATATATTATATTCAACGGAATAAGAGGATAACGGAGGACCAAAATGTTGCAGCAAGTAAAAGCTATGCTCACAGTTTCAGTGGGAGTGATCAGGTAGTTGGCAGCTGTTAGTCTTTTTTTTTTTTTTGCACTGTATGTTCAGATCAGTGATGCAGAGTTCTGACACTTTGAAAACAACAAAAAAAAAAGAACAAGAGGAAGACAGAGATGTACGCTGAGAACACGGCTCTTATTCTTTCTTCTCAGTCGAAGAGGAAAAAGCCTCGTCCCTTTTATCCGAAGGTTTTATCTTTCATCTTGATTCTGTCTATGAGCGTATGCCTTAAGAAGACTCTTCATCTTTCATTCTTTTTTTTTCTTCTTCTCTATAGGTCACAACTTTGCGTCAGTGGCGAAGGCTGAAGTGTTTTGCGTGGGAGTCTGACAGGAGACTTCAACATCTCACAAACAGTACATCAACCGTTGCTGGAAGTGCAACAAACCCTCAACACTGAAGTGTTCACACATCTAATTTACCCGTTTTATTTTAGTATATCTTTGTCAACGTGTGGAAAGCTCTGGCTTCCTGAGAGAGATGGATGGAGGTTCCCCTGGCCACAGCCATGCTTTTTCATCCATTCATCCCTTTAGTTGGGAAGCCCAATATATTTTCTGGTTAACCCCAATCTTTGCTTTACTCGCCAGCGGCTGGAGGCGGGCACGTCACGCCAGGCAAAACATTAAAAGGAATGAAAGAAAAACAGCAGTCTGTACATTGCAGTGTGAAATGGTAATTGAATAATGCTATCACATATCTCAGTCAAATTGGCTGCATACAAGAAGCGTGTGATTTTTCTTTAATTTCAACCAAATTTCATCTTATCAAAGGGAAATTCATTTAGTCTCCGATGTTTTCCCGAGATGAATCGGTCGTCATTATTTGATTCCCTACAATCATGCAACAGCAATGGTGTTTCCATTACCATCAGACGAGGCAAACATAGGGAGCTAATTTCAGCTTTGATGACGGCCCACAATTATAACGAGTATATTTCCCCCTGAGCTAATGAGAGACAAAGCAATCAGTTGATAATGTGGTCATTTATTTCCCTCCCAATAATTACAGTAGTCATTTACTTGTTGGTACATAAAGGTTAATATATTTCGTCCCCTCTTTTCATTCTTTAACTTCATTACTGTGGCCTTTGGGGGGACAGCTGATTGATACACATTGTTCAGGTTTTCTGTATCAGTGCTGCAGATTAAGGTAATTGTGAATATGTTGGTGTGTTACATTTTATTGTTTGATGTGCCGTCATATTGTACTTTATCAAATCAGTCCAGCGAGTCTACCTTAATAACCACAGACGTTATATGCTTCTATAAAAGGTCTGTTTCGATAACCCTAAAAGAAAACATGTTGATATTCAACTTATTTGATTCAGCAATTGCATTTTAAATGTAATGCTTCCCAGATAAGGTTTTCAATAACTCAACTAAGCAACGATTTATATTGAGCCAGTGGAATGTTGAAACGTTTCTGTACTGTAAAACTCCCAACGACTGTTGAGATGAGTATTGAAATCGTTAGATTTTCAAAATCACAAATCCAATCCCTTTCTGTGTCCCACTTTCTATTTTCAGGGAAAATAAAATGGATAAATCAAACAGAACAAGAAGTCAGAGCCCATTTGATTGCACTGCATATCAAATGGTTTGCCCCAAGGTACACTGGCAGCAGAGGACCGATATTGACTCATTAGAGTTTTACAACTGGAGTCCTTCTCTCTGCCAGCAGGTAGAAACAGTAGTGGAGCAGGCCATTAAGCAGAAAACAGAACTAATGAAGGGGGAAATTAACAAAAACACAAACAGATATCACGTGTATTTCCCTGCCTGGCCTCTGTTCATATGGCTTTCCTGTTTCCTGCACGTCGCCTCCTCGGTTCATTTTGTGAAGCTATCTGGGTCACACACACATCTACCGCCGTTCGGGGAAGTCATCAAACCAAACGCAGAAAGAAATACAAGAAATGTGTTTTGTCAAAGTGTTCCCGTGAATAATGAGGTGACCTGGATGAACGATGAGTCGTCTGACCTTTCAGCCTCCAGAATATTTATAGAAATGACCACAGTACAAACGTAAAACAGGTACATTTATCATCAGTGGTGCGTATAAAAAGACTAACATGTACCACATTTTAACTGTGTTCCTTCAGAGAATTGCTTGAAAAAGAATAAGTGCTTTTTAGTCTAGTCGGGATATTTCTTTCAACCCTTTTCCTAAATGCACTCTTTATGAATTCATTCTCAGGGATGAACGGCTTTCCGACATAACAATTTAAAAAACAGCGGGAGCCGGTCCTTCAGTCAGCAGCTTGTCAACGAGAATGACACATTTCAAAGCCTTGGATCCTGAGCTATTTAAATACCCGTTGGCTTCCTGCCCCCACAGGGTCCTGGGCCAAGCCTCCATATCCGTCCCCTCATGCCAAAGACTGTCACTCACCACACAAAAAACCCCAAGAGGAGCTGTCTTTGAGCTCCGATGTGTTGATTTAATTCATGGTATGCCATGCTATGCAATTCTCAAATAAATGACTACTGCTGTCCAGTGATGTACTCGACATGTGAACCAGAACAGCAGAGAGAGAGAGAGAGAGAGAGAGAGAGAGAGAGAGAGAGAGAGAGAGGTCTCAGCTTTGTTCAGAATAAAGGCCTTTATGTTCACTGCAACTTACTGCTGTTGTATATTATATCATGAAATTCATGTGCAGGCTTCTGCTTTTCACGCCTACATTTGGAAGATCACTGTTGCAGTTGTGTGTGAGTGACGCGCTCTTATTAATGGCTACTATACAACAGGCAACTCTGGAGATGTAGACGAGTGAGACGACCCAAGAAACAGAAAAATAAATGAGGGGAATTAAACTGGAAGGGTATATTACAATATGTGGAAGCAGTGGAGCAGATTTAGGCCAGTCGGTCACATGTACAGTACAGCACGGTGTAACACGATGTACCCTGGAGTACTCCTGCTTGTAGCAGTGACTAATTTGAGAGTGTTAGGGAAACACAGTTCAGCGCTGTACTTTCTGTAATTACCAAAGCCCCTGTGCATGATGAAAGATGGTGGGTAAGCTCAATTTCTCCAGAACGATGTGACAGCTTCAACGGTAATGAGACAAATTCAGATTATGTTCTAAGTTATTGAATAACTTTGTCCGGACAAAACAAGCAATGTGAAGACGTCACCTTGGACTATTGTCTGGCATCTAATCGACTGAACAGTTAATACAAAGAATTATAGATGGATTCAATTACGGTGACCATAATAATTAGTTGGAGCATTGTGTTACATGTTTGGATTCATTCTTCCTCGATTGTATTCCCTTCTGCACTTCCTTCCCTCCCTTCGTCCTCTGTTTCATTTATTTTTTCTACCATTCGTCCATTTATTCTGGTGTGCCTTCCTTACACCTCTCATCCAGATTCATGTCCTCCTTTTGTTTCCCTCTCTTATCATTTCTCCTTTCCTTTTGTAAATGATCTGATAGAACTAAACCCTGCTTCACAATGAGTACTTTGACCTTGATACCGAAGTACATTTTACTATCTACTTTGACATTTACTTCCGCTCGATCAAAACGTTGAATGGGAACTTCTTCTTTACATCATGGTATTCATCCTTGCAGTTACTCTCAATGGATGAAAGCGGTAGTGTTTCTGAGCACCAGACTCCCTTTTATAAAACCTTTCATTTTACTGCTACAGGGGTCTGACAGTCTGCCCTGGTCAGTCCTGGTTCTGGTTCTCCCCTACCTCCCTTCCCTCAAGCAGGCCCAGCATTACGGCCTGTGGTGTCGGATCCCAGCGGGGAACGGTGGAGCAGCGAGGAGAAGCTCTACTCCTGGAGGAGGAGAAGCTTCTGCCGGGAGCTGAGCTCTCCTCCTCCCGCCGGAGCTCCGACTGCAGGTTTAAGGTATAGCAGCACAGCCAGATCGAGGTCCGTCCATGGTGGGCTAGCTGTTGCTGGAGTTTCTGGTGAAGCTGTGTGATCTTATCTAATTTCGTGCACAATGAGACCCGTTGGCACCGATGTGAAGCATGAAGAATAGCTATATAGGGTTAGACGGTCTTCTCGCTGATGGTTTAGTTTACTTATGAAGGTCAGATAGAGCTATCAGTATCAAATCAGACTGTTTCATAACCAGTTAAAAGTTCCTCACAGTGACTTAAAGTACAGAATCTGAGCACTGTGTGCAGTATTTCAGAGATAAGAGTTATTTCAGGGTTTAATTTGGAGTTTTACCACCAGACACACTACGAGTAATTATACCATAAATTCAACTCTCTCTGAACCTACAGTGCGACTACAGGCAGCGAGAAACTATGAAAAGAGGTCTCATTAAAAATGGTTAGTGGCACCCCAACACTTAGTAGCTCACGCTGCAGCAGCAGCAGGGAGCCGTGTTTGTTTTGGGAGCTCCGTCGTTGCCCGTATACGGAGGCATGATCTGCGTTTACTGCAAACTCTCGTGTCTCCGGAGCTTTTTCATCATCTGGAATAATTAATCGACAGGGAGCAATTAATGAATAATGAAGAAGGAAAATCTGAGCAATTACTATCCCAAACAGTGGATTAACTGCCACTGTCTCTAGGGATGGAAGACAGAAGTACATACCAATAATTGTGCGCTCAAAGCCCTCAATAAGACGAGTGTTATCTGCCATTTGAAGGCTCAGCACTTTTAGAAAGTAATGTTGTGAAATTCCAAGTTAATTATATTAGTTCATTGATTCATCGACTGTATTGTGAAACCTTCACGGTCACATGATTTATCAAAACTGGGACTTTCTGTCATTTTTGCCCATTATTATTTCATAGGAAAACAGAAAGAACAGGTAAATGTTGCCACATTTTGTTCCTCTAATTAATACATATTCATGGTCTGTGTCAGCGTTGCTTCCCCAGCAGCATCCATCTTAATATTGCTTTAATTAACTACCCAAAATTGCATTAAAGCGCTGCTCCAAATTTGATCTAATTTCCACTGTATCCTACACAGACAGACATAGATTATGTTAATCCAACACTCAATGCAGATAATTTGGTGTTCTCGGCAGCTCTAATCAGATTAAGAGTCTTAATGAGACACGCTTTAGTTGCAGGTGTCAATGGAAATGAGAGTCTACTTATCTCAGCTCAGAATTTATTATATTCTTGCTCAAAACAAATGCTTTTCATTTGCTCACAGTTGGCTGAACTGATTACTTCAGTAATGCTTTATCAAACAATGCATCTTTCTACTCTGCATTCAATATTTGTTTAACCACAACGCCGTCTGAGGATTTGGAAAACTGATTTTCCTCCATCATATTTAAAACGCCTCAGCAGATGACTGTCAGGTGTTTCATTGTGCCGGATGAATCAAAGAAATGAAGTTCACAGTTGGACAGACTTAATATTTAAGATTGTTAGACGAGCCAGACAAAAAAAGAGTTGAGTTCAAGAAAGTGAGAAAATCTTATTTCCTAAGATCACTAAAGAACTTGCTGACACCAGTTAAAAAAGCCTAATTGGCAGCACTCTGTCTCCCGAAACATGCTTTACATGAGATGTGAAGTCAAATGTGTAATTTAGTTGCATATCAATTTAGCTCCCTGCTGAGAAGCCTCCCGTCCTCCTAAATGAGTCGTAGCTAAAGACGAGCGCGGTAACGTCTCTGTGGAATCCGTACAGTCGTCTCATCTCATCAGGAAGGGGAGGAGATGTTGTCAGTGTCAGGAAACAGATGTTCCAGAACAGGTAGGATTAGATCAGCACAAGGACTAGGTCACATGAGACTAATGAACAAACTAGGTCACATTTTAATATCAATAATCATGAGATTCCCTGCTAATATCTCTGGTGTGAAGGGGAGGAAAAAACCCCGTACATATCGCTGCTAATCTCTCCATCATCCTCTGACACAGCGGTTATTCAGCCTCCACCCGGCCGTCACACGCTCTCTGCATTTGTTTCTTATCTGCACCCTCTCCTAGGAATGAATGCTCTGCCGCAGGAAGAGATGCGCTCGATTGCGAACACAAGAGCAGCGTCATAGTACTGCATGACCAACGTATTTGACAAACAAGCCATCTGGAAGGTTCAGTGCAACATTGTTGTGGCCATTCTAGGTTAATCTAAAAGGCAAATAACAAAAATCAGGTTTGCGTGCAAAGCTATAGAAGTCTAAATTGAGTCATCTCTCTTTTCAATAATTGAGTGCATGAAAACAAATGAAAACTGCTTTTGTTTTATATAAAGTGAGGCAACAAAAGCTCCTTAGAAAACAGAAGCGACTGATGTTTGAGGATTAAAACTGTACCAGGATAAGACCTGCATGTGTCAGCCCGCCTGTTTTGTGGGTCATCTATAAACCGCTGCAGGGAGAGCGGTCTGACAACCTGGCCGTACAGCCTGCCCCTAGAATTGTGTGATTCTGGGTTTGCATGTAGAGATTTAGTGCCATCTGATTAGTTTATGTGCAGTTTGAACTGCTTATCTGACCTAAAAAGAGGAAGAACGTAGAGAAATCTTTGTTTCTGTAAAATACAGGCAGCCTTGATGTAACAAAAACCAACATACTTCTAAAAATAAGAGTTGGGAAGTTGATAGTCTCGCATCGCCAGCCCTCTCTCCACAGCGCTGTGTCAGCGCTATAGAAAGGTTTCGCTCCACACGTTATCATTCTGGTATTGGGGGACAAAACGACTCCTGCTTGTTTGTCTTGTGGGATACTAAAACCAGGACGCAGCGTCGGTGGCCTTTCAAAATAAAACGCGCAGGTAGCCTGAAGGGGAGGAGAACGCCGCGTGAGAAGCCAAATGCAGACTTCTATCCTCAGTCTGCATTTAGAGACGGTATTAAACGGAGAGACAGCAAATCAGAGAGGCCATTTCATATCGCATGTCATATTGTCATCGCAACATTAAACAACGTTATCGCACATCTTCCTCGTATCGTGCCGGCCAACTTTCTACAAACAGAACACACTGAAATGTCTGTTATTGTCTCCTTTTGGTTTTTATAAAGCCTTAAAAGACTACACCTGTGTTTTAGCTCATCGACTACAAAAAATGTATGTTCACATCACCTCGAGCTATTTTCAAAGTATGCCATTAGTTTTTAGATTGATTTCCTTCCTTCCAGGCAGCGATTGGTTTCACTTGACTGCAGGACAGTACGGCATAAAAAGCATCAACTTACACAGACTCCATTGTTTTTCCTTTTCAAAGTTACAGAAGTTGTTTGGTGACGCTGCTGCAAAGTGAGGACTGTTTGAAAACGCAGCGCTGTGGCATTCAAGGACACAAACAAACTGACAAACGGAGAATTAAACACAAAAGACATATTATAACAACTCCCAAGACTCTGGTTCTATTCTGTCCTTGAATGCAACAAGGACAGTTTTCAGCGTCTCACAAAAAATGACAACCCTCCTGCTCAAAGAAAGAATAAAACACATCTCTAATTTGTGTTACAAGTGGGGGCGGTAGGATGCATTTATGTGCTTGTTGCAGCATTAGCAGAGTGGAGTTAGAGTGATTCTGCCTGAAAATCACCTTGGCTTATACAAACATACTGTCCTGAAAAGGTCAAAGTGGCAGAAACACAAGGCTGCTGGTGCAAAACCCCGACCTGACAGGAGACCAAATGAGAAACAGGTTTTCAGGTTATATTCCCTGGAGAGAGCAGGAAAAATTGGTTGGTTTCAGAACATAATGAGTAATACTCCCCCCCCCCCCCCCCCCCACCTCCCCCACCTTTCCTTCAACCAGTGCTGTCAAGGTGTCCTTGTGCGAGGCGCTTAGCCACCCACCTGTTCTACTGGAGCCGTTTAGTGGATTTGGCTGAGACTGTGCCGAGCGCTTCCCCAGGGGGAGTGTTACGATAAATAAAGGTTAAAAAGAAAACTTGTCCATGTTCCAAAGGCTCCAAAGTCCAAAGATGTGAACTATTAAAGATGCAGACATTACATTACCGCCCTTCCTATTCTGTGTCCGTAAATAGAGAAGAACCGATCGATCGGCTGCCGATAGTTCTATCTCGGCACCCTGTGGTGCACACACACACACACACACACACACACACACACACACACACACACACACACACACCCACACACACACCCTACACAGTCCTTGTATCAGCTAATGTTAACACAGGTTACATTAACTTGCAATGATGTTGCGCTCAAGCTAAATTCAGTAAAAGTATTGGTGTTCAAATGTCATCTTGTAAAATATGTAGTTGTTTTTCACAACAATAGAAGTATATCATAGACAACAGAGAGGGAATTATGACCTGTTTAACGGCCTAACACTAGCTCTAAGCAGCTTATAATACATACTTAAAACTTATAATGCCAGGAGTTTCTTTTTTAAATCAAAGCAAGTATAAAAAAACATTTATTTGCTGCTATTTTGAATTGTTTGTTCTGATGCAAATAACGAGTATAGATGACAATATGAAGTAAAAGAATAACACGAAGGATTTCTGACGGTTTACACTGACTTCACACTGATGCTTGGTGATATATTCGGGACAGTAGTAAAAAGAAAAGTTGCTGTCGGGTACAGTTCTTAGGATGAAAACTGGAACCGACAGGTCAAACTTTAAAACAAATCTGAAAATGAAAAAAAGAAAATTGCATCTCTATCTGTAATACTTCAAAGTCAATTTCTGCCATACCAATTTGTTTGTTGAATGTTTGACTACAAAGTCACATTGACTGTGTTAAGACAATCTACCAGACACATTACTCAGGATCCCTCTGAATCACACAACAGGTACACAACCTTTTAAAGCTCTCCCAGATTCAATTACCACCACAAAAGGTAGATGTTTGATATGATGACACCAACGCCGGGGCGAAATAAAATGAAATAAAACTGTGACTTATTGAATGCGTAGTCAAAATGGAAATGTGCAGCGGGGTTTTTGGGACGCGTGTGAGATGCGACAGATAATAAATCAGGTTGTGTTTGTTTGCTTTTGATGGAGTGCTACTTGAGCAGATGAGAGACTGAAGATGGTAGAAATCAGACCACATACGCACACAGTCCTTTCACAGCATCTCTCTCTATTTGTCCGTCTCCCGCCCACCTCTAATTTCCATCGCTGAAGCACGTGTGATTTCTTTCTCCTCGGAGTGCTGCAGTGCTCGGCCATGATTTGGGCATATGCCCGCTGACTGCTGCTGCCACTGCAGCTACTTTATGATTTAATCAGCATGAGGCACACTTTGACTTTGTCTGTTTCTCTGTGTGGTACTCCCCCGTTGCTTTCCTGCCTGCACCTTCCTCCCCCTCCCCCCCTCCCCCCTCTCGTCTGCTGTTTCTTCCTCCTGTTGTCCCTCACCCAAATTCCATCTGTGTGTTCTAGTACTGAGGCTGCTGGCAGAACAATTCTCAGTGGCTTCTTGTAAACAACATTCACATCGCTGTACACAGTCACACAGTCAACACAGTCATTTCTATGCATGTGCACCATGCAGCCAGATACAAACGCGATGATCTATACCCTTAAGGGAATCTCACAGATGTCTGGGCACCTGGTGATCCATTCTGAATGTTGCCAGTTGTCATGCCAAAGATCTCGTTTACAGCCCGGGTAAACAGTTTCAAACCCACTTTGTTGGGGGAAATGGACATCAATCTTTGGTTAATTGTTTGCTCTTTCCTCAAGGAGTCCAGCGTCACGTTCAGTGGCCGTCTGTGTTGTGCATTGAAACAGCATGTGTGTTTTTCATTGACAAACTCTTTTTTCAATTAAGTGCTTGTTTCTTTATTTGTGGTCAACTATTTTATTGCTTTTTTTCATCTCTAGTTCCCCCATTAAAGGAGTAAAGAGAAAGGATGATAGCAATGTTCTGCGTTAATAAGTCAATAAGTGATTTGGAAAATATATATATATATACTGAATGGATGAGAAATCCATTACCAACCCTTGTAGGGAGAAAATGCTTCTGAAATGGCCACAACTCTCCAAAGAAAATGACACATCTTACATTAAACATTAGGTTTTGAGTCGTAAAAGAAAAGATGGAACAATCAGTTCAAGTGAGAAGTTTAAGTCCCAAAAGGAAAATCGATCTTTATTTGAGTAAAACCTGAATACCTCCCTCGACTTTACCAGTTGAATCCGCGCTCTTGTGGGTAGCCGTGCACTTTGTAAGTAGGCCATCTGGATCACATGTTCTTCTACTGTGAGAGAATCTGAATGTTACATGTGGCATTGTGATTGATGAGCAGTATTCATGAATGCAAGGCTTCCCTCTTAAATTACCATATAATTGCCATGAATATATGCAGATTGATCAGTCCGAGAATCCCAGATCTTACATCTTCCAAGGAAACATTAATACTAAATGTCATCAAACGGTGCTTATGAGCCCATTTTACATGCACAATGCAGGCTCAATCGTCAGCTATTAAAGGAAACTGGAACCTTTTGGCCCAGGAGGAACGCACACAAAGCTGAGAAGGTGGCAGTGATAATGAGAGACGTCCACATGAAATATTTTGGAATAATTTCTTTGACGGGTTAATGCTTTTCTCAAACAGCCATCTGTTGAAAATATTCCATGTCTGCACTTGGTCACAGACATCATTTATTCTGGGGAAGTCATTTACAGAAACTAAGAAATTATCAATTTGGCTACTTTGAGGGAACATTTTAAAAACAACACTGCTTTTATGTTTTTTAACAACTCATTGAATTGTTGTTTTTTTTTGCAGTGTTCCACGGTGTACATATTAGGACAAGATTTCTAATTAGTGCAGCTTAGTGAAAGCAACGGTAGAAAACTATCTATGACCAGTTCACCACATTATGAAGAATCACTTATTAGAAAATCTGAGCCACAGCAAATTCACTGAACTCCTCTGATAAGAGAATAATACATTCATGAAGAGGCAAAACAATGCAGAGGAAGGAAAAGGATTTACTAGCAGCCGTTAGAATTTGAAGGGGAAAGGAGATGTGACGTAGCTCGTGGTTGGTGATGGTGATATGAGATGCGTCTTTGAACGCTCCTCTAGTGGAGGATGCGGTGTGATTGCAGCTTTAATGGAGTTTGAAGGTCATTTCACCGTTGGGGACCGAGTGGCGTGACAACCGGCCTTTGTTGGGCTCAGCTGCTGGTGGTGACAGAACTCAAATTAGAGGGTGGCAACCCAATACCAGCAACTACAAGCAAGCAAGGCTATTTACTTTGAGAGACTGACTTAAGGAGAACCTTGTGTGGGCAAATTTGAAATTCCGAATGTTTGCAGCTTGATTCTGGTTCATTTAAGTAGCTGATAACAATGCCATTTGAACTTTGATGACACCAAATTACTGTATTGATTTAAACAAAACTGCAGGTTTGGGTCTTGTTTAAGTCTGGACCGACTACAGGAAGCAATCCCACAGAGCAATGATTGAAAAGGCTCGTATAACGTGATCTGAAGGCAAACTTAAAGTTAAGATGAAGTGCCTGCTGCCTACAAACAAATTCTAAGCGGAGTCAGGTTATGTTGATATTACAGCCGACCAGTTCATCGTGCTGCAGGGCCAAGGTTACAAGTGTGGGATCTGTGTCTAGTGGATTGCTTGGAAGTCTTTCCCTGCACCTGGGACAAAGTAATACATCTACTCAGAGAAGGACAAAGTGAATTGGACTTCTTGCAGCTGACATCCTTCTTTGAATTCAGCCAAGATAATGAGTAAGAATAAATTTGCCAAAGTAGCTTCACTTTTAAAATATCAAACTCCAGAAGAAATATGACTCTCGAAGTAACATTAAACCAATACTATTACTGTACCCTGTCACTGCATAATGACTTTCCTCAAACAGGAATTATAATGAAAGTCTCTCAAATGTCACATTGGCTATGCACTGAAAATCAAAAACGGCAGAAAGTGAGGCTGGAAAGAGGATAAGTGCAAACTCAATTTTAAAAGAAATGCCTCTAATATACAAATGAGTCATTTCCATTAGTCAACTAGAAGGGTGAACTTAGTAGAATGCAGATCTCTGCCAGGTGTGTGAGCAACGACCACTGCTGCATTTATTGTATTTGTAGATTTTGCAGGGACAATGCACACCAATCAACAGTCAAACTGTAAGTGAGCCAGAGTTCGCCAGAGAGGCTAGTTTTCATCTGCTATCCCTGTATTATGGGATCAAACTCAACAAGCTGTTCGCCGGCGTAGTTGCGGCGTAGTTGCGGAGAGGTAAAGCACGATGTACTGTTATCCGTTTACTGTTGCCGGTTAGCCAAACAAACCCTCCAAAACAATAGGCCTGAGCTAACTAACAACCGGGGATGTACGCAACCAATGGGCTGTAAAGTGTTGTAAAACACACTTTAACTAAAAAACAAGAGGCGATGTACGCAAGCAATCTGCTCAAAGTACCAAGCTGTCTGCCCGCGTAGCAGTGGCTGAGTTGCAAAGAGGTACAGCAGTGTGTGTGTGTGTGTGTGTACTGGTAGTTCCGTTAGCTGTTAGCTTCTAGCGGCTAGCCAAACACGCCGTACAAAACAATTAAAGTGAGCCGCACAGCAGCGTCCGAGGGGTACGCAGCAGTGTGTTTTCACTGTAGAAACAAAAGCATGAGCTATCAACTTATCAGCAACAAAAATCACACTGATGCATACAGCAGCTCTCTGGGAAACAGCATTTGAAAAAAAAAGAAGCAGCCCTTTGGAAAACATGCATTCACACACAAGTACTCTCTCTCTCTCTCTCTCACACACACACACACACACAAAACACAGACTATCCAGAATAACGCTTTCCAAATATTGTCCCAGTGCTCTATCAGCTTGCCAGCGGGTGTATCATGATGAACAGTGTTTGCCTAGTTGGAGGCCGTCATTAGCTACCCAGGGAAGTGTTCAGAGCTCAGAGGGGCTGCGTCCCGGAGTCCCACCTGCTCTTTGGGAAGAAACATCCTCAGGCAGAAACCACCAGTACCTCCTTTTCCACCCACGCGAAAAATCTATTCATCAGCGGCTGTAATGAGCTCAAGGCACTGCCTTCCCTTCTGTACATGTGGACCAGTGCACACACGCACACACACGCACACACACACAAACCTTTCACACCAAGGCCGACACAAATATTCATGTTCAGTGCATTCCACTGAAAGCGAAAGCTTTGCAGTGTCACAAAATGATTGATTTTTTTTTACTATAATAAACTCACACTTAAAAACAGACGGGATGTTTATTCCAAGTGTGCAAAACTGTGTGAGAAAAGTTACAATGTGATCGCATTTCCTATGAAGGATGTTAGTGTGACGAGTGTAAATGATGAGCTTCATTGCACTGGTTTTCATCAGCAGCCATGCTTCATCGTTTCCTAACAAGATTTAGTTTTATGGCAAGAAAAAGTTGAAAAAGAAGCATCCGAGGTCTTGACAAGCAATGCTATTTTGGGCAATGTGTGTCCTACAAAAGCTGTGCTTCTAATAGGTGTGAAAAATCCTACACTGTATTTAGATTAAATATCTTGTCTGACTTGCTTTGAGGATGGAGTGGATTATGCAAAACTGTAAATGTAAATGTCACCCGGCTTGTTTCAATTAGGGAATGTATCTTTTATCTGAGGGTTATTTTTAGGAAGATACAAAGGACTTGCATTTCACACATCCTCGAGAATGCTTTCACGCTTATTTTAAGATCTGAAGTGTCAAACAAAAACTCTTATCTGTCTTATTTTCGTTTTTCTCACTTGCAGTAATATAATTTCTCGAATTTCTTGGGTTTCAGAAAAGTGATTTCAAGCACACGTTTTTCAACTGATACGAAGTATTTCTCCACTTTCTATTCCAAAACAAAACATGTACAGTGAAAACACCTTCAGTCCCTTTTTACAATGGGCCTCATAATATTTGGCAGACAGCTGTGTGTGTTTGCTCTGATACAACAACACACTGCTGTAATGATAGATCGAAGGAATGTCAAAGAACATTCATCTCAACCTGCATCTCATTCAGGCAGCTTTACAGGAGAGTTAGAGACGACAGAACGACGAGGCAGTTTTACTTTCTTACAGAAAACTAAAGTTGGAAAAGAGGATTGCTTTTTATAATGATAATGGCCTGTATGGGATAAGAGTGGACAGAATGAGAAAGATCAAAAGCAGTCCAACAGATAAACAAGGGATCAATGGATGTTTGGATTTAAAGAAAGAAAGGAAGGAAGCAACCTCAGGTAAAGAAAAACCAGGGAAAGGCCAGAGCAGCCTCAAAAAGGACAATAAGGAAAGGAGCTCATGAAGAATGCAATCGTCTAGAGACTTCCCATTATTGGGTCCGGACATTGATCTTCAAAGAGTGCGAGACCTCACTGTTCTCTCACAGATCTGTCGTGAGTTACTGATGCTCTGCGATGCTCATTTTTGAAGGATTTCTTGTCTGTTGTTTGTATTTTTTCTATATACCTTGAGCCGGATTGAGTTTTCAATATTTTCCCAGAGATAAAGTTCTTAAATAAATTACAGGATTACAAAGAGTAGTGGGTGGTTCCCAGAAGATATTTTCTCCGTATTTGCCGCTCACTGTAAATCCTCCACAGGGGTCTTCCGACGACAGGCGGCACAGAGGCCGACTCACAGATAAGCCCCACGTCTCTGGACTCAGATACAGATTTAACAAGATTACGATGCCGCGTATGAAAAAGTCACGGCCCTGACGTGAGACCCACAAAGTTGGCTGAAAACTTAGCGCTGCAAAGTGCTTATGAGTCAAGTTTAATGTGATCAATTCTTTACTTCTCTTTCACCCACCAGCAATTTCTTTTCTTTTCTATTTTTAATCTTAACCGCCTCCAGAAATCCCATACTTCATCGGGCTTAAATGCAATCTATTTGATGTACACTGCAGAAACGGGTTGGACTTCTTTGGCATGTATTAAATGGCCTGCACACTTACTCCTTTGCTCTTTTCATACCTCCTTTTCTTCCTCTGGAGGCCTTGATAAATCAGCATTTTAAATGCTATGTATCATACAACAATCTGCCATTTCAGAGGAGAAATGTAAATCCCTTACATAGTGACAAGAGTGGCCTTTTGCAGTAACTGAGGCTCTAGGCAGAGTAAAGATGTCCCCATGTTCAGCAGTTAGACTTGTCTTATCTTTGACAAATCTAAAACTGTAAATATGCTCTGTGTGAATGAATTAAAGAGCAGTTATTCAAGCACATTATTAGAAGCTATTCAATGCACATACGAATATGTTCCTAGAACTGGAAAAGACGGAGTAGCATACAGGCTCTGCAATGGTTTCAGGATAATGTCAAAGGGGGGGGGGGGGGGGGGGGGGGGGGGGGGGGGGATTGGCATATTATGTAATATACTGTGCCAGTAGGAATGCCAACTTGTTTCTACACCTGCTGTTGAGATTCTGCAATGCACCAGTTGTTGGTGAGACATTAGGGAGAGACACGAGGTCGGGTGGTGGCATCCCATTATACGATGATTATAAAGTGAAGTGTCCCAACAGAGCAGAGACACTTAACATTAAGCCTTACTTGTTCTATACATACACACAATGTACTGCAGGGCGATCAAAATGAATGCTGAACAAATATAACTCAAGAAAGTCTATTAAGTACATTATCTCACAATACACGTTCCTGCCAATTGTTCCACACTATTCCACTGATCTGATGGTATATTATATATATTTCCATGTCTCTGAACTACCACACTGGCTGTTGTTCCCCACACAGACCAATGCAGTGCATCCCGTTGTTTTGCGTGTGCAAACACAAGGTGTTCCTTCCTTTTTTTTTTTTTGTCATTTGCATCTGTTCCCATGGCAACAAACCCATGGTAGCAAAGGCACTTTGATATCTTGCTGAGAAGGGAAACATTTTCATCGTTGCCCTTAAATTCCTTCTACATACAGCAGGAGTATCGATTCTACATGATTACGGTCGTGATAGGTCTGACTTGAGGGAAATGGGCTGTGATGTAGAATGCAAATGTCTGTGATTATTTGAAGGATGCGAATGATTTTCCTAAGTTGCTGTTGCTTGTTTTCGTTCTGTGTGAAGTCCATTTATCCATTTCCTGCTAATCACAGCCCAGGTCGCGGTGGTGGCAGGCTCTGGCAAGTTGATCAAGTGTCCTTCTACCCCAACAGTGTCCTCCAGCTCTCTCTGGGGGATTGCAAGGCATTCCCAGACCACTTAAGATCTGAAATTGCTTCTCCTCATATTTGGACAACAGAAACATTATCTGGGATGCATCCTGATCAGATGACCGAACCACCTCAACTTCCTCAATGGCTGCTTCCAACGTAAAGCAGCTATAGTGGTGGTCCGGTCCCTAACGGTAAGCCCAGACAGCAAATACAGAAAGCTCATATTGGCTGTTGGTATCTACAATCCCAATCTCTAGGTCACGACTCAGAGCTTATGACCAGGGGCGATAGATGGAACATTGAACAACTAGTACATCTTCAGATCTTTACTCCGAGTTCCTACTTCAGGTAAACAGTCAAGCACAATGTCTGCATCACAGTTTGCTGCGTATCAATCTCACTCTCGATCTTAACCTCACAAACAGGACCCAGACAACAGCTTTACTGGGGGCACACAGTAACTTCACTTCCAACCCAACGGGAGTCATTTGCAGTTTTCCAGCAGAGCACCATTCAAAGTAAAAACAATGCTGGGATGATCACCATTAGGATTGTATTGATACCGATATTGACACTAATATTGCTCATCGATACAGATCAATACTCTTATTCAACAGACACACACACACACACACACACACACACACACACACACATACACGTGTAATGTAAATAGTAATGTACAAGAGCTGCTAGTGAGCAAAATGCTATCTCAGTACCCAACAAGAGGATGAGAGAGAGAGAGTATGTGATGCTTTATTGAAAGGTACTTATAATTATATATTGTTAGAACTATATTTAAACAATGAACCAGCAGTCTTTCAATGGGTATGAAGTCACGTTGTCTCCTCCATGTAAAATAATTTACGCCGTCACTCGTTGTTGTTACATTTGTAAGAGCTGTCGGTGAGCTGCCTCGCCATAAACTGTAACTGCATCTCAATAAAAAGGTGACTACGGCACATTTCTGCCTAAAGAGTCCAGTTGCTGTCCATGTAGTGCACATAGTCTGCATATGAATATGAACAGCGTGCATTTGTCTGCAGAGACTGTGACTGTGACCTTGTGGAGTCTAATGTTGATACGGAGTACAGACAGACGAAGACGGTCACAAACAAACACTCACAACACACCAACTGTCTCGTTTTACGATGGCACATTTCAAGATTCACGTCCACATTAATATCCACCTTTATCCAATGAGGTGAGAGCTGCGGGTCCCTCCAGCCAGCAGGTCTACGGTTCACACCAGCGGGGGAGCCGCATCATGAAGCCAGGCTTCTCCAGAAGGCAGTCAGAGGCAGGGCTTTAGGATGCTCTTGGCTAGGCCGATCAAAGACCCGGAGCTAAAGGGGCTCTGTCGGCCCTCTGCAGGGGTGGTGATGGGTTAGGAGATTGAATTGTAGTCAGTGAAGAATCAGGGTGTTATTAGGGAACATTATCCCTGATCAAATAATATAGTAAGATCGTAATACATGATCTTAAAATTGTTCTGTGTTTCATCTAATGCTCCATAAGAGGGTTGACCTCCCAAATTCAGAATGCTGTTCAGATGATATGCCTGCCAGCTCAATTCATTGTTTTATTAAGAAGTATTTTCATTGTCACTGACCTCTGTTGATGAGAATCATGTGATATGACCGAGAGCCCCAGAACAGAAACTAAATGTACCCTGAAGTGAGATTGTTTTGTCATCTGCTGCTTCCAAGGTTGAGAAGTAAAGTAAAAGTAATAGTTTGCAGGTATTTAACTCGTCTTTGTCTTGTTTCCAGGTTGTTCTGTATAAATGGTGCAAAATATCATTGTAATTACTTACAATTACTCCTTAACTGTACAATAGTACCTTTTTTGTAAAAATAAATATAAAAATAATCTAGGTAAAAAGATATGAATTGTACAAACTCTCACATCACCAAGTAATCTACCTGGATATCATTACAATGATTGTCTAAACAGAGTACTGCTGAGTTATCCGAGGACAGCTGTATCCGCTGAGCCGTCACACAGCGCATCATATTAAACAGCGACTAATATGGAGCTCGGAGGGCACTTAGCTGTTTTTTTTAGCCTAAGAAAGACTGACTGCAGGCTGTCAGGCAGAGTCGCACCTCCCACACACATACATCTGACAAATGTCAGCAGCGGTTTATTGCAACCATGCTGCCACGTAGCTGGGCTTACCGGGAGATTTGTATATCTGGATTTTATTTCGGTTAGAGATTTCATGGAGAAAAAAAAAAGGTTGTTCAAAGGTTGCTCCTGCATTTTATCTCCTCCCAGAGTAATTGGTTTAGAAAATGAGTCCGTCCACAGCCCAGGTTTAATTGGAATTAAACACAAATATATGGAATGGTGCGCCACTCTCGCTGTTAGATTAACTGGGTCTATAAATGTCTGCTGAGGTAATCGCATTAGAAAAATATGTGCAGTGTGTGCAAGCATTGATACGTAGATGTGTATGCAAGTCCGTCTCTGCTGTCTGAGCAGCAGGTTCCCGTGTGTGTGCGTATCAGTTTAGGTTAACTCATTCTACACAAGGTCAGAGCAAACATGAAATGAGCTCTAGGGGAGAGGACAGCGTCCTCATCTTTTCCTCATACGTGCTAATGTCTTGCCTTGTCCATCATGTGTGTGCTCTCTCAAAAGGGCCATGAAATGTATTACCCACTAATGCAATATGAATCGCTCATTTAAGCCTCAGCCACGGACCAGGAAGTGAGTAAAAGTGCATGTCGTTCGGAAAGCGTGTTTTTAAATGAACCGCACCAGATGCACACATTTACTTCCGATGCCTCTACCTTCTTGTAAATCTCTAATTAACGCTGTTGATCCTTGTGTGTTTGCTAAATCAAATCAGAGGAAGATCTAAGGGATGATTCACAGCCTCCTATTGATCATAGGCTTCAATTAATTGAGTGCACTTGAAGTATCAATCCTGCCGCAGTGGCAAGCAGCTGTTTGAGTAATTAAGCATCTTGTGCAGTCAGTCAGTTGCACAGCTCCCCTACTGACTGCATGCGGAATTAAGATAAATACTGTGAGGTTGGATTACTGCCTTTTGTGAGAAATAAAAAATTATACCGAGAAGACGAAGTGACACAGTCAATGCAACTTATAATGCAGCAATTCTCTACAACAAGAAACTCCCTTCCAGAAAAAAATAGCACTGAAAAACAATCTACCATAATCCTATTTCTATTAACAGACTCATGTGCAGAATCTGTTGGCAACGGGACAATATTTCAGGTTCAAGCAGTCTTTGCTTGAATGCAGGTAAACAGTCCATGTGGAGAGCAAAATAGGAGACACACATTGGCCGAAATGCAATCTGCTAACTCCCCGGCAATCGTCTGACAATAGCGTACGATTCATTTTGGTTTAGAATTAGCTTGTAAACTGGCTACAAGTGAAACAGTCTGGTCGTACAATTTGTCCCTCAACTCCAGCCTTGCATGTCAGGTCAGATCGAAGTGTAGACAATGAGCAACGCACGGAAAAGGCAAACGGTTAAGTCATTAAAATACAAAGTCCAGAAGGACGACACTGACCTAGAAGCCAAGGTAAACAATTTGTAACACAATACCCGGCAGCTTTTCTTCTTAAAAGTCTAAAGACTAATGGACTTGAATGCATGGTCAATAGTTCAAATGGAACGTGTCAATACGCCTTTAAAATAACACAAAAAGAAACCTGCCAAAGTTTTCTAATGCTTTTGAGTTGCACAAGACAGAGGTTCTGCAGGTTCACATTCAGTAGAGTAACTTTATACATGACATTAGAGATTAGATAATTTGGGTTTAATGTCAATTCTCTGTTCTCTGCAGCTGTGAACCATTTGAAGAGGCAGCGCAGTGGCCTGAATCGCACACAGTGACAGAGCCCTGGAGACGGAAAGTGTCTCTTTGTGTTAGACAGATTATTGCAGGGGACAGTCAAACGAAGACGGGTTGGAACATGAGGGACGACGGGAGAACTCAATGCACTGACTACAGAGGGCTCGTCTTCAGGGTGATGGAAGAAGAAGAAGAAAAAGGGGGAAGATAAGGGAACGAAAACAAAAGAAGAAAAAATACCTGAAATACACGAGGATAATAATAAGACATGTGAGTAAAGGGATGGAGAGACCTACAGGAGAGAGTGGATGCAAAAGAGGAGAGAGAATATCAAAGGAAGAGAAATGTCTTGAGGCAGATTAAAGTTTTAATAATACAAACATTTCTGGGAGGCAGGGCTGCTCTGCAGGCAGAAACACTCTCAACGTGTGAAGCGAGAAGTTGAGTCTCCCCTCTATAAGAGACCTAATGTTGGACTGAAGGCTGATTAAAAAGGCACAAGAGGAAAACAAATCGCATAGTCGAGTAAATGAAAAAACAAGTTGTTGCCTTTTGAACAGACTTCCTGCTTCACCATTTAAGTCGGACTGTTAGCTGTAAGTTGTGATCCGAGACACTGTGCAGCGAGGTTTAATAAAACACAAAAAGCACTGAGAGGAGAGGGGAGAAGAAGAGAAGGAAAAAAAGAAAAAGGAGGACACGGACAAGCCGGGATCGGGCCTCGGGGGTTGGAGAGTGAAGTGGATGAGTGAATAACTAGCGAGGACAGTAGGATGGAGGAGCGGGGGAAGAGGGGATAAAGGAGAGGAGCAGAGGGGAGAGGAGATGAAAGAGTGGAAGGGCTTGGAGAGCTGGGTTGGGGCTCCGGGGACACGCGAGTGAAGAGGCTGAGAGAGAGAGGGACCAGGTGTAGCTGCAGGGATGCTTGCTCCATCGCTCTGTTCGTGCTAGAAAAAAGAAGGCAGAGATGGAAGTCGCTCTGTGAGCTCAGGGGCCATGGACGCCCGGCGAGCGAGTGTCAGTCACGGGGGGAAGAGTGTATTTGCCCTGTCATTGGAGCGCCCGAGCCAACCACCAGTGCAGCGTTCCAGCGTTCCGTGGCAAATGACCCTGCAGGAAAGAGCTGCGTTTTGGATTTCTTTTTTCACTTTTTATTTTCTTTCTCGCATGAGTGTTTAGTGTGCGTTTGCGCCGCCATAGCTGCTCTTCAGACGCAATTACTGAAGCTAAAGTATGCAGTGTTTGTTTACTATGAAAGCTATCCGCCACTCAGGATTTCAATTAGCATCCTCTCCGACTGTGAAGTCGCGCTTACACACTGAGTGCAAGATGAATGCCGAGAAGAATGAAATCCTGCTCCACGCACAGATAAGCTAGCAGACACCAGCTCTGTCCACGCTGGATATATGACGACATCTGACTAGATAACAGGACCACAAACACATTTGAAGTGTTATCCCCTGCAAGGAGAGTTACTGTTGTTGTCAATACAAACAAAAGAACGAGACGAGGCAAAGACGTTTGGCAGAAGATATAAGACAGTACGAACTTTAGCTCTCAGGACCTGTTGTAGTTTTTTAAATGACATAAATGGGGAAAAAGAAACTCACTTACAAATGATTTAGCTGTGATAATACTGGGTCTAATTGTGGTTCCTTAATGCTTTGTTCGGATCATTTTCTGTAACCAGTGTAGCATGAAAGCATGTTGGAATTAGCAAGCTAGCTAAGTAGCCCGCTACCGGCTAGTTAGCTCGTTAACTCCACCTTGTTTTCAGGCTGCACCGGTTACAGTAAAAAAACAACAACAGCAGGCCATTTCTTCATCTTACTAATATTTTAGCCTACTAGCAACATTTCTTTCCATTTTTCGAATAATTTAGCCGTGACGGCTGAGAAGGTTAACAAAAGCTTAAGCCAGCAACATTTCCTCAACATCTCTGAAGCGTTTCTCTGACATTGTAGCTCGCTATAACAACAATTTATTATCTCTAATGTATGTAATATCAATTCTTGCCCAGCAACACAACAAGATGACAATTTCCATTTGTTGCTTCAGGCCACTACTCCGAGGTGGTTCATGTTTGCCTCCTGTCTTTCCTTTGTTCTGCCTCCAGGTAACACTGTGACGTAATCATGACGTCAGCTGTGACACTTTAATTAACAACGTACTTATGTTAACGTACTCCTAATTTGTTTGTTTGTTTATTCTACTATTGTCCTGTTTTGTTGCTGTTGCCCTATGTTTATTGTTATGCACCAATCACCAAGCCAAAGTCCTTGTATGTGCAAAGGTACTTGGCAATAAACCGATTCTGATTCTGGTGTATATTGTGTTCTCTGATAACAAACCGCCCTCAACTGTGCAACAACTGTGCTTTAAAATTGCGTTAAGAATTCCGATTAAATTAAGCAAGTTAAGCAGCACCTGTACGAACACGCAGTGTGAATTCCAGATTTATTTCTTCCTAAATATTCCTGAGTTGAGAAAAAAAGAAGATTTTTCCTTGACATAGTTTGTGAACACTACAAGCACTCCTCATTAAAGCTTGGGATTACCACTGCCTTCTTGCATTAGAAGTAGGCCATGTCTTCAAGAAATGGTAATGATGCCAATTAACAGTTTAGCTATTAATTAAACACACACACACACACACACATGCAGGGATAATAATGTGGATCCATGTTAAGTCTTTACTGAGGGTCTGCTTGTGGGACAGAAGAAGTCATCCAGGGACCACACAGTAATTTGTCACAGTAAGGTCGCGGGTTTGACCACTTGAGTAGACGAGTGTGCGACAAAGACTGCGTGCCTCTGATCACTCGCTCAGACAAATGCTTAAAATGCAGATGAGCGAGCAGCGAAAGTCGTGAGGCAAACAAACCGCAGCGTTGCCATCACGAGTAATGAGCAGCCGTCGCCTTCCACCCAGCTGTAAGTAATTCACTTGAAGTGCGGTGACTAATTCATATGAAATAGTATCCATCACTGAAAAGATCTCACATCGCCATGCGGCGCGCACTCGAATGATGCAACTGTTTTGCATGATAATGAGCGAGGCCGGGGATCGCGCTTCAATCCCCTGCAAACTAAATATCTGATGTGACATAAAGAATGTACAAGAGGCGGACGGCGCGGCGGTGAATGTAATTACAGCAGAGCAGTCAAGCCTCCACCCCCATGTAGTACAAACAGTATTATATAATTCAAGAAGGTGTTCTTTTAGTTCTTATTGGTTCTATTTGGATTATATATTGTCTGTATATCTGACACCGTAACTGAAGGGTTGCTGTTGTTGTTAATTAATAGGCTGCAAGGAGAAATCACGATTTGGCAGCTCATATTTGACTGTTTCCACATCCTCTACAAAGAGCTGATGTAAACTAAAGAGTCTGTTTCAACCATCAGCGTTTAAAGGTTTTAGTGTCTTTGGGCTTTTTTGACATTTCTAACAAAATATTTGAGAGGAAGAACCAGTGCAGTGAAACACTGCAAAACAATCTCCTGCAAGCGGTAACAAGTGTGAACCCTGACAGAGAGAGACGCTTCACTCGTACAAAACTTAACTGCAAAATCTAAATTAGAAACGTAGAACGTTGAAATGTCACATTCTGAACGCTCTTGGCTCGATACCCGGCTCCTCCAGAGGGGAAAAAAACCCAAACAAACTTGCCGAGCTCCGTAGATATGAATTGCTGAATGTTGCCAGAAATTGTGGCATTTTTTTTCTTTCTTTTACATATTTACATCTTTGTGAAAACAGACATAAATTACCAAGCACCAATGAAATACTGTGTGTAACCAGGTAAAACACGGCATTCAGGTACAAACATTGTAAATGACTGTAGCCGAATTGGCAGCGTCGTCCGCCAGCAGGCATTCGAACAGCGATGGGACTAGCGACCAGATGGAGTCTCACCTCGAGAGGAAACACACCGGTCCCTGCTAAGCTATCGGGGACACCTGTAACATAGGCGCTAAAATGAAAAAGGTCAGCAGAATCCATCCGTGCTGCTGGTGTTCTCTGAGGAAATCACAGGGGGGATGAGCTTGAAAACAATAACACGGACTGATGACTTCCCTGAGGCAGCTGTTGGGGTTGTTCCTCCCTTTGGGTCTTAGAATTACAGAGCTGTCCATAGTCAGCGACTTATGTTAGAGCGGCGACTCGATGATGCAGATAGGGGCCCCGTGGTGCCGAGATGCTGCACTTGCTAATAATCAGCACCAAGGGCACAGTGTCACTCAATATATTGTGTTGAAGCCGTGTGAACCGTGTGAATGCCACACTGCTTTTCTAAAGAATATATATATATATATATATATATATACTTTTACCATTGCTGTAAAACTCAGCTAAGTTGTTCACATACACAAACGACGTGTCAGCAATTCAGAACTGCTGTTTATTGGGAACAGCAAAAGCCAAATAAAGACGCTCTCATTACAGCTGGCCTCTGATGTCGCTCCATGCTGTGACATCGGCCATTAAAATCATCCATTCGCATCGTGAGGCTGACCTTTGTCAAATGGACTGAGACACTACTTAAAGCCGTTTCATATACACGTCCAATAAATAAACCACATGAAACCTGAGCTCACCCGAGCCAGTAGTACGGAAACATGCTGACGCTAGCTTGTTACTTTCAGAGGTTGTGAAACAGGACGGGGAAACCGAATACGACACGTTTTGCAACATGATATCTGACTTTATCATCATGAATGAATGACGTTCTTGGTTTATTTATATTCCGGCAGCTGAATCGGCTATTTTTATAAACGGTGCTGCTGTTGTTTTTGAGCTGAATCAAATATTTTTTACAGGTGCGGATACTTTGCTTGTTTTCCTTTTCTTCTTTTGAATCCTTGTCATATGTTATTATTAGCAGCAACCAAGCTGCTTGTAAATAAATAAATAAAAAGAACAGGGATCTTTTTCTCTCACAAATATATGTGAAATACATCACATATGTAACAAAACAAAACCCTGGAATAAAGAAAATGAATGTCCTTGGAATTGAGTTTTGAATAATAACGCTTCCATGGACAGTTGTGTCACTTTTGTGTGAGATTTCCATTCGGCATTGGAATTATCTTCACCTAGATTTTATTAGCAATGTGAGGTTATAGAGAATAACTCATTTTCTAAGATAAAACTTCACATTGGCTTGAGCCCACATTTTGTGAGAAGTGTTTTCTGTGCTTCGGTCAGATAAAAGGCGACATGAGAAGCTGGGCTGTCACTGGTAGAGAGCTGGCCAATCAGTTGCTGCAGCATATTGACCTGCGGTCGCCGTCAATCCGGACTCATTCTCTGCCCTCTGGTCGAAATGTTTAGCTGGCACAGCACAGCGGTAATATACGATCTGACAGCTCCCATTACAGAGGACAGTGGAGGGACGGTCCAGGATCAGTGAACTGAGCACAGAAACATGACAAACGTCATGAGACTGACTGAGAAACATTGAACTGGACTCCCTGTGTGATGCTCCTCCTGTCCTGCACGTGGACGCGTCCTTGAGCGAGACACCGAACCCCATGTTGCTCTCTGGGCGCTTTACAGCAGCCCACATGTTCCTTTCATGTATGTATACGTATGTGAGATGATTCAAATAAAGTTTAAATTGACTTTTTTGTGTTTAATGCAATACAACTGCAATATAAGTCGTATATAACCCACGTCGTCTATTTCATCTATTCTTTCTGATCTTTTTGTAACACCACAGGACCACAGATGGAAAACAGCCATGTATACTGTCCCTTCTCTCAAATAAACTAAAGCTAAATGTTTTTGTGTTAAAATGAAAAACATAACGTAAGATAACGCATCTAGCGAACTTTCTTTTGTTGCGTAACAAGTGCAACAACGTTACGTAATGAGCGTGAAGACGTCAGGGTCTCCTGAAACCTCTTCAACCACCTGCTGCTCTCAGCTTCCCATCACACAAATTAGCCAATGATTACTAAGTGCATGAAAAAGCAGTAAGGCTGGCTGAAGCCTTACCTCTGGAACAGTTCTGATTATGAAAGTGATGTTCTGATTATGGGGCTCTCTTAGTATGATCATTTCTCCGGGGCTCGCTGTGCAAAGAGCAGTTCTGTGGAAAGGGTTTGCACCACAAGCGTACGTTGACTGTGATAAAAGAAGCGCTCTGAAGCCGCATTTTGTAACTCATTGCAGAGTACATACTGTGTATAAGCTCCTTCATAGGAGCACCGTTTTATATATCCTGCATTACGTATAGCTATGAATATCAAGGGCCTTGTTAGTTTGGGCCCCCGGGCGGTTACCTACCTTACTGCATATTAAAGTTTGCCCCGGTGTCTTCTCTGGCCCCTACGCTCGCTGTGTGTACGTGGTGTTGCATATATATTCATAACACAGTTTACCAATGTCAAGAAGAATACATATCTTTACAGGAGGAGGAAAGAACACACAAAGCAATACAAAATGAAACAGCAGCAGCTACACACTTCAACGTGGAAGCAGAGATCTTTATAGATGCTGCGATGGATTAAGAGGGAACGCGGCTATACGTCGTAAGTGTGTGTGTGAGTGTGTGTCTGTTTGTCAGGGACACGCAGTGTTGTACGACTTTTCTACCCAGGGTCACTTTGCCTCGAGGTGCTTGTACCTTTATTTTTTTATTTTTCCCGGCTCACACTCTACTTAAGCTCTGAACCAATTTAACACAGAGCGGGGGAGAGTAGAGAGAAGCTTGACAGAGTCACTCAAATCCCCGTCTGCACCATATTGGGGCCATAGCGGGGGAGAAATGAGGGCGAGAGATAGAGGGGAGGAAAGTGGTCTGTGAAGGGGGGAGGAATTAGATCTGCATGGAGACTGAGTGATGTGTTTCCATCTTGTATAAAAGCTAGTTTACTACTAAGCAAGAGAAGCCTGGCAAACAGCAGATGCATTACTTTATCGCTGTCTAAAGTGCCGTTGCGGTGAGAGATGTTAGTAATCTCTCTTGTTAGTAATTGGCTCCCAACTTTGACAAAAACACATCTGATGAGCAAAGTTTTCACCGCCGGGTCCAGAAGCGTTGGCAGCCATGTGCATTTCCCCTTTTTTACTCGGCCATTAAAGTGACGGAGGCGTAGTGAAATGGAGCAGGATGGGCCAAATGAATAGATTTGTCACTTTCAAATTTCGCCAACAGCTTTTAAAGAGTGGTGATATGATCGGTAATAAAAGTAGACGGAGAGCTCCAAGAAAATTTCCACGGCACCACCTGTTAACTCAACAAGAGACGAGATGGAGAGCCAAACACCCCCCCCCCCTCCTGAACAGAGCTGACATTAAGGATCTGTTAATTACTTCAGCAACAGAGAGAACGGGGAAGCGAGTGTGTTTTGAGAAATAGAATGGGATTCATAGAAGTTGGATTCTCAACTGCACTGCAACTTCAAATCAATTCACTGACATCTCAATTGTCGATAAGCCGTGTGCGCCGTGCAGGCCGGGCATCGTGTGTCAGAAAGCTGAAGCCGTGATGCAGCCGATGCGAAGCGGCCATCGTGCGCGGCGCCGCGGAGTACCGCTCAACGCTGAAAAGGCAAAGTGACAGCCAATGGCAGTGCTGTGACAAGCATGTCAAAATATCTTAGGCATGAATAAACATTCTCTTTCAGAGGAGATTATTTTAGTTTTTGTCATGACAGAATCGGTGTGTCTTTACTCCTTTGAGTGTGTGTATGATTGTATGTGCTATTTGCTCTGTGTGTGTGTGTGTGTGTGTGTGTGTGTGTGTGTGTGTGTGTGTGTGTGTGTGTGTGGGCTCAGACCAAGAAAAGGGATGAGTAGGCAGTCTGTGTTAGAGAGGTGAAGAACAATTGAACAGAAAGCAGTGTGCTGTGAGAGAAAGCTACCGGGAAGTGAATGAGGATCAGGACAAAACAGACAGAAAGCTTCTGCAAATTCAATTATATAACGCATTAAAGATGCAGCTCATAAAACATTAAATGCTTTAAAGAAGTGTTCATGAATCAAAAGCGGTTTACAAACAAAGCTCCTCCACAGTACAAATAGTCTTTCATCATCGAAATTCACAAAATATTCTGTATTTTTAGCCATGATAGCAGCTTCTCCATCCCTCTAATAGAGATTGCTGTAGAACTGCAGTCATCCGTAATTTGGCGGAGCTCGTTTGGCCAAAATATGACAAAGGATGCCAAATAAGATTTGATTCTGTTTTGTTGTCATTTGGCTTTCTTTTGTTTTGTTTGGTGAGGAAGCCAGAGTGGGAACGGACTAATTAAAACAACAGTAATATTTCACTGAGTGACAATAAACAATTCTTTTTCATTTGAAGATGAATGAAACTGGAGCAACATGCTTCCCATTATTGCAGAGAGTTTCTGTTGAATAAGATTTATGTCGTGGAAAATAATCTTTTTAACCTCCCGGTGAGAAATAATCGAGATGAGAAAACTCTTAAAATATAAAAACATATTTATTTAACAGACACTAATGATAATTCAGCTGAATGGATAGAGCTCTTTCCCCACAGATGGTTCGGAGGTCTAACAACAAGAAATAGACAAAAACAGAGTATATGCACGTTATCTCGTCTCCTCCCTTCACCCCCCCCTTCGCAGATGTCGTCCTCCTCTGTCTGCCGCTGCACAGACCAAGGCCGGTTCCCAGCCTTTCCGTGGGAAGAGGGTTAGGTGGTGAAATAACACTACAGCAAGTCAGAAATGCTAAAATACCGATGAACTCATTTATCGTTAGGTTTTAAATGAGCCTGGTTGGCCTCATCTACATATATGCAGGTTTAAGCGATACAAGTTATACCTAAACGAACGATATGATAAATTTCCACAACAATTTACATCAGCCATAGGTGGGAGAAGTAGAGTCATTTTCTCATAGACTTCTATACAACCAGAGGAGTCGCCCCCTGGTGGACATTAGAGAGAATGCAGCTTTTAAGACACTTCCACGTTGGCTTCACTCTGCAGAACTGGAAGTTGCAGCCTGGTTGGGATCCACAGCTGGACCGCAGGAGGTTTTTATACCTGGTCGCCTAATGAATTTACATAATTTTACATCTCTTCAAAATGTCTATTCAAGATATCATAAGGTGATGTGAAAATGAAAGTAAAAATGATCAGGAACGTTTATTTGCACACACATTCACCCTTCACAAGAATGTGCATTGGGCTGTGTTGGATTGTCATTTTTAGAAGTTGGTTTGATTCGCAGCATAGAAAAGCAGGGAACTAATTGGCGTATCGTGGTATTTTTTTACCCTTACCCAAAACCAATCTCTCTCCTCATGCCTTAAAATAACCAATCCAACTAACAAGGGCAATTAGTACGAGCCAATCAGAGGCAAAGTAGGTCGGGTCATGCGTGGAGAGGAAAACACACTGGTGGTAGCTCATTGATGATGATGTTATGTTCAATAATACAACGTTTTAATCATTAATGCACTACACTCATTCTGCTATAGCCAAGAAAATAAAAGTTGGTGTTTATGTTTATCTTTTCATAAAATTGTAAGCATTCATGTTGGGTCAATACTTCCCCAATTTATCAAAAATGGTATCGAATGGATATGTTTCAAGGCATTGTATCAACGTTATACATTCCGGTGTACTGCCTTATCTATGGCTGATAGGAAAACACCTTCATTCTGGTGCAGTATCCTTGAAAATGTCCCCCAGCAGCGGGGGACACTGGACAAAGAGAGCTTTCTATTTTCATAGGGGAAACTGATGTTTATGAGGCAGGGGACCAGAGCTGGACCAGGGGACATCTCTATCTAGGACAGGGCATCCATTCCAAACGGCAACTACTTCCACCGCAATGAATCTACGGCGAGGAAATCAACTTAATGAGGTAAGACCCACGTAACCGTCGGGGAGAGAAAATGGGGAAAAGGTGTTGGGGGGAAAAAGAAAGAAAAAACATGAGAAGAAAGCTGGGGATAGTTGGACTGCTCGTTAATAAGCCAGCCATAACAAATACAGGGCTGTCAGGGGGAGCCTGGAGGGGGTTAGGTGTGTGTGTGTGTGTGTCACACCTGGTAGCCCAGCCTGGCTTTAGTCCTCATTAACCTAACAGAGAGTTGCATGGCAACTTTCTGATCCATTGGTGCGTCATGTGACCCGGACAACTTTGCGCCCCCGCTGACACAGTTTAGTTCAACTGTGAGCGTTAATAAAATGTGTCACTGTGATGTAGCCGGAGCTGAACGGTGCCACTGAAGAGGGCGCTGCAGAATGAATGAGGCTAACGCAACGTCAGAGTTCAGCTTTCTGTGAGTGGACCACTGACTCACTGCTGCTCACCTGGTTATCCAACAAAATCTCCATTTCATCAAGTCATTTTTCAGTATGATTGAGTAATAAATGTGTTATTTTCTTTAATAAACAACAAACCAACTGGTTCAAAGATTTAAAAAAAAAATGAGGGTCAGTATCTTCAAGATAGAAGCAGTCCAATCAGAGTCAAGAAGAATTACCTAAAGTTAACTCTAATGTTGAATACGTTTTCCGGAGTGTATGAATAGAGAGGCGAAGCCCCGCCCCTTCTGGTGGACCACCAATGGACCTTATTCGTCATAAAAGACACATATGTTTGTCAAAAGATAAGCTTATAAAGTAAAAGACTGAAAATAAGTATTTAGAAAGACTACACATAAAGTATTGTAAGTGTCGTCTCTCTCTGAAGCTATGATGCCTGTGTGTGTGTTTGGTACCAGGATGTAGACAAACTAACATCAGGTTTTACTCGTTCTTTCACAAATAGTGATGAAGCAGAACTGCAACCTGATTTTTACATAGTTTGTAACAAATATGAGTATTTTATAGCAGCTCTCGCCTCAAAGTCAGTTTTTAGAAAATAACAACCAAAAAACATTTGTTCATTCAAGTCCCATGAGGTTTTTGGCACAGAAGGAGCGTGAAACAAAAGGAGGAGAGAATTTGACCGTCCTGCACACGGTCGTGTATATTTACCACCTTGAAACAGCGTCTCTTGCTGCGACCGTGTCCAGCCTCTGTGTACATCACTAAAGCTGCGGGGCCGGAGCTCACACCAAAGCGGACCCTCCTCATGAAAGCCGTGTTTGTGTGACCGAGTTAATGGCCTCAGTCACAGGAGGGGGCAGAGGGTTAGCGAGCTGTAAGATGGACGGCGGAGGCCGAGCACCGCCACGGGCTGCAGAGAGAGCTCGATGAGGGGGGGGGGGGGGACAGAACGAGGTGGGATGATAAGGAATAATCAGAATGGCCGAAGCGAGCAACTCGGCAAACACTGATCGATGATGGACGGCTGCAAATGAGTCTGGGGAACATCGTATACTTTTGTTGAAATGTTGCGACACTTTTATGGATAATCTGGATGCAACTATATCAAAATATATCAAAATGCCCACAGTGGCATTCATCTTTAAATGACTTGTTTTATAAAGGTCCATATAGTAATACAAATAATACTTATAATTATATTATTTTTGTAAAACTTCAAAGAAGAAGAGGGAGAAAGCAGAACATCCTCACTTTAAAGAAGCTGAAACTATTTAGGCTTCTTTTACTCGAAAAATCACTTGAAGGATTAATTAATCCATTATCAAAATGTTTGATGACCTCAATCAGTCTTTCCCAGAAACTGGGTTGGGACCAACAGGTGGGTAGCAGGAGATTCATTAGGGTCTGCAGAACTGCAGAATTATTTCTATTTCATATTAACATGTTTAATCTTCAGTCCACCCTGAATCTGGCATCGTTCTGCTAACTGTAGCCTCTAACATCGACTCTAATATGAAAGCCTCGCGTACCAGATGAATTAATACTTGACCGAATGGAAACAAATGTCTGTTTGGTTTGCATTCACTGGAGCTTCCTCTTCATCAGGAAGATGAAAGGGATGAATCAAACTGTGTTAGTTCTTTCTTTCAGGTGGTTCCAGATGAATGAGGTGGGAATCAAAGCCAGGGTCAGAAGTGACACATCTGCGCTTGGAATTCTCATTTGAACAATTAGCAGAGTGATCGGTTGAGAACTGAAATGACCTTGCGTAACTTGCTAATGAATCAAGTGCCACAATGACACAATGTGCAAGTTTCAGTGTGTATTATCAAAATCAACTTCATGAGAATGAGAATCTGAACACCAGCCTTTATAAACTGCCTGCATGGTAAAGTCAGAAAAGTCAAGGGGTGGCACTGTCTCAGTTAAAAAGGTATTTCTAAAAACTATTCTGTGATGGGGGTTTCATTTTTCATTAGGTGACACAAATCATGACATCCTCAAGGAAAAACCTGTTTTATGGCGTTTAGAAATTTCAATCTAAATGGGTTATTAGGTCTGAGTGCAGCTGGCATATCAGTCTTTTTTATTGACAATGTGCCCCTTCGGAAGCCATTCGGGGGCCAAATAACTCTTGACTTTGGAGTTATTTGTCAATTTGTCATTCTTGGAAAGACGTGGTGACTTTCACTCGCGTGTGTTCAGACATTTGTGTCTTCGCAAAGCGGATCGCTCAAACTAGCTCAGAGAAACCTTAAAAGTGTCGCAATGAAAACAGGATTAAACTTATTGAAAATGTGTAGCAAAGAAAAGTCTTTTATCCTGTCGCGGCTCTTTGACTAGTGTGTAATAGTTATTATTATTCTCCCATTGTTATTATAATGTTATTATAATACGTGCACTCATTGTTAAATCAATATGGATGTTGAAGTTCCAGCTAAACTGTCTGTGTGTAAATACAAAGGAACCAATGACAGCTTGGAACAGAGAGACCCATGCAGAGGTTTAAAGTCATCCTGTTCACCCGAAATATAATCGCCTCTCCTTCCTGTCACAAACCACAAATCCACTCCCAAACACAGAGCACACACCAGTGCTATCGGTTCAGAAGCAGACTTCAGTCTCCTTCCAGCTGCATCAAAGGGAGTACGACCTGTTTCCTCTGTGACTGTGTTTTGCCTCAACAGGTCTAGTTTGAGTCATTACATCCTCTGCCTTGTTTCCCCCCCGCTGAGAAAAGTGAAACAAAAATCTGATTAAAAGAGTAAAAGTGAAGTAGAGCTGTCGTCTTTGGCTCATCAAATAACATCGGATGTGACATGATGCTTACAGTATATACCAAAAAAAAAAAAAAAATTAAACAAAGTAATCTGCCATGGCAGAAGTCGCCTAACACGGCCTTCCTTAATCTTTTAAGCTTAGTTGTATCTTCAGGATTGTAGCCTGGAAAACATCCACTAAGAATCAATTGATGCAGGCAGCTCGAAGACAAATCAATCTGCAAACTCTCACAGACACGTGTTGCCTGCCAGCGCTGCTGAAACCTCGTGAGTAACAAATTAAAACGACAGTACGTGTCATAGAAACGTTGTGCTTCTTGCGTTAAATGTATTGGAAGAACATCATTTTGGGAGATTTATTTAATCTAGGTAGATGAGGTGTGAGAATATTTTCTCCAAACAGGGAAAATCAATGGCAGCCAATCCTCCAATGGTCTAATCAGGCAAAAATGACTAACTACGGTTTACTTGTTACAGGATTGCCAGACCACGATCTAATGACACATGTAGTGGAATTTGCGAGGCTGATAGTATTCCGGAAGAGCAAAGTGTGAATGGTGTGTGGTATTCTGCAGCAACAACAACATGTCCTAAGTGACCTGGTGGTGGAATAGTGAAAGAGGAGGTTATGTGGCGGCCCACTCATAAGCTTTATGAATAAACAAAACTTAAAATCAACTCTAAGTGTGAGTCGGTGAAGGGAGATCAGCAGCACAACACAAATGTGGTTCCTCGTGGAGAGTTTTGAACCGGCTGCGCAAAGCGAATCACAATAATCCAGATACGAGGAGACGAAAGCTCTGTATAAGTACATCCCAAGTTCCAGACTGCGACTTCTGTCACCGTCGCCCTGAGCTGAGGGGGAATTGGTTTCACAGCAGAGCTTTTAGGTTTATCAAATTTTGAAAGCAAAAATTACCCTCAAAAAAAGGCCAAAAGATTTTGCCACATGGCCTAATGCGTAGCTGTAGGGACCCGATAGATCCATTTTCCGTCTTTGAGGGTCTCGTTCTCTGAGACTGAGAGTAAAAAATGTTTCGCCATCGAGCGTCTAATAAGCTCTAGGCTCTCAAAAACGGGCCTCAAAAGTATAAAATCAAAACAAATAGGAAAGAAATCGGGAGAGGGGTGAAAGAATAAATAAATCAATGTGTAGAAAAGGATGGTGAAGTGTTGTGTCATCGACTCTTCACTTGTTCCATAGAACACTGCAAGAGAGCAACACTCCACCACTCAGTGAGTGATACCCGCAGGTCAGTGCAATGACTGACAGATAGAGCTTCTAGTTTTTAAGTTGACATGTTTGATAATTAACAGGGGTGTAACGATCCATCGATTCATTCATTCATTCATCAATCAATTCAATGCTGAATGCTCCAATATATGAGGCAAAGGAAAAAACATCGATACTCCGGATGCTTCATGACTTCTGCAATTTGCAATTTCATTCAATTATATCAAATAGTAAATGCGACTGTTGTTTTTTCTTAAAAAACATATTTTACCGTCACGGGTGCTGCCTGTTAGTCATGTCACATTAACGTTACCAGGCGCTGGTAAAACGTGTGGCACTTTTAGTTGGTGCAATGTGTGTGTGTGTGTGTGTTTGAAGGGGGGGGGGGCACAAAGCCCCAGTAGTTTCAGCCGGGTGACCTGTTCGTAAAATCAGACCTAAATACTGGATCACCTGCTAGGTGGAGCAGTGACACAAACTCCATTCATTGGGCGACGAGGAGAAGGCGTCGTGACGGCGGACGGACGATTTCAACGTTTGGATGCTTCACACGTTGAATCATTCAAACCAGGTTCTGTTGGTGCTTTCCAGAGTGAGACAGGACGGATGAAGCCAGGCGAGCAAAGTGGAATCAGGCCACCTGCAGGCCAGCAGGGATTCTATCATTTCTAGAGACGACTGCGCCGCCTCTCCGGCTCCTCTGTTGTTTGTACTAAAAAAAAAACAATTATTGTGGATAGTGTCTGTAGCAGAGCACACTGTGAGACATGCTTTCCAATCATGTCTTTGTATGTCAGGTGCAATAATTACTTCCCAATTACACACACACACACACACACACACACACACACACACACACACACACGCACGCACGCACATAATTCCCGTGACATCTGACTGATTTCCAATATTTTCCGTCTCCTGCCGGTTTGCATTCAGACATCTCCAGTATAAGCCTAATGTGCCGACTGAACATCTCTAATGTGGATTAGCTATGCATGGTTGTGTCTGCCAGGAATCCTTCCCTCCCTGACGTGATATGACTAAAAATGCTGCCATGTTTATGTGTGTGTGTGTCTGTGTGTGTGTGTGTGTGTGAGCGGGTGTTTTTTGCACCGCGTTGACATTAAACCCTGCACTCTAAATACCTATGGCTCTTACTTTCTGTTTTAACATGCTCACCCTGAGGGATGATGACATATTTCTAAGACTAGTCTGACCTGGAAAACTAAATTTAACGAGGAGGAGATGCCAACATGTACTTGGTACAAATGCATGTATGACTGCATTATAGGAAAGTGGCTACCTACCACTTTAAACAAGTATATATACATTGTTACTGTGACCTTTGACCACCAAATAGTTGATGTTTGTGCCGAAATTTGGAGAAATTCTGTCCCGGTTGCAGCGGCATAAAAAAGATTTGTAATTAATGTTTGTGTGTGTGTGTGAATGAAACCAGTGGAAGCCCCGCCTCGACCTGTTACCTTTAAATCGAAGTCGTGATGAAGCGACCGGGCTGTTTGTTGGATAATAATGCTGACTGTTCCTGCTGAGGGTGCACTTTTTGCTAATGAGTGATACCCAAGGAGTGAAGATTCCAAAGATTTACTATAGAGAGCTGGTGATCCACAGTAACCCGCTGGTAATTTGTGCGAGGATATTGATGTAGCAGAGGGGGGGGGGGCATCTCCAAAAGTTAGACGTGTGTGTGTGTGTGTGTGGACATGCCGAGTGAATTTATACGTGTAAATGTTTGCATTAGCAGTGCGAGTGCTAAGAGAAGTGCTACGTCTTGGATGGAATCCAAGCTTGTTAATAACATATGTACACTGTTTACCTCCTCAATGGAAACACACCATTACAATCCCACGTTTAGAATGATCGTTAAATCAACTTTAAGGGCGCCGCTGTAAAATGATTCAGATACCAGTGTTTGTGACTGGGAACCAACTGCCAAGTAAGTGTGCTGAGAGGAAGTAAATACAGATTAAAGTACCAAATTATTCAATTCTTTCATTCTTTCAATTCGATTGAATAGGCGGCTGACAGGCACGGCGTGATCTCCACAGTGATTGATGCTACGTGACAAGAGCTCGACAGATGGCAGCATGTTGTAAAACATTTGCTTTGTCTGTCTGTACAACCATATTTCTGTTTAAATGTTTCAACATCAAAGTAAAGTCCCACTGCGGCCTTCAAAATGTACGCCTCACAGGTATCAGAACATCATTTCAGGGCAATTTTCGCTCAACAAAAAGCATCAAAAGTGTTAAACTGTGCCACACCTGCAGTCAGACATCAAAGACACAACAGCCCCTGCACAGTATCGCTGTGTTCCTGTGTTGTAGCAGCAGCTCCACTGCAAAAAAAGGAGATTTTGATACAGATACTATCCGATCCACACTGAGCATGTGCAACTCTCAACAGAGATGAGAAAAGCTCCGAAAATCGATGATAAAGGTAAATAGTTGAGGCACCTCGCTTCTTTCTAATCTCTGTTAAGGTTTGCACATGCTCAGTACCGACCGTGCAGTTGCTTGCGGAGAATGTAACGTTAGCCAAAGCTAGATAAATGTCAGCAATTTGGCACAAAGTCACACTGAAAAATCCCACCACGCGTTTTTAATGCACTGGTATCGGATCGGTACTCTGTATCGGACGATACGCAAGTTCAGGTATCGGTTTTGGGAAGGAGAAAAATTCTATGCTGCTCCACATCTCGACAAAACAATCTTACATTTTAAAAACTCTTTTTTCTTAAGGTAAGGAAAACAAGAGAACATAGATGTTCACTAGATGTCAGTTCATCTCAAATTTAAACTCAAATTTAGTTTTGCAACTCGTTGGATGAAACCCTCCTGTTAACTTCTCATCTCATTCAAAAACATACTGCTGCTGGTGGTCCCTTCACATTAAATCATTTTTTACAGTGTGCGTCTTCCCTCTGCAGCGTCACTGTATTAGTGGAAGAGTGGAGCAGTACCTTTGAAGAAGCAGTCCTTGCTGTGCACCACGTAGATCCGTCTCCTCTCCAGGCAGGCGGTGCGGTAAACCTCGCAGTGGTTCTCGTAGAACCGGCCGTCCGAGCCGCACACCGGCACGAAGGAGGGCCGACATTTCTCCTGGCAAACGCACTCCGCGCGGCCGGTTTCTGCCATCAGCACACACTGTCGCCCCCGACCGCAGTAAGTCCTACGACAGGGACCTCCGTCAGGGTCAGAGAGGGCTGGAGGAGCGAGAGAGAGAGGAAAGAGTTTATTAAGGTAAAGAGAAGAGAGTCATTTTCTCATAGACTTCTATACAACCAGAGGAGTCGCCCCCTGGTGGACATTAGAGAGAATGCAGCTTTAACACATGAAGCATTGGCTTCACTTTTCAGAACCGGAGGTTGCCGTCTGATTGAAAACTACAAATTTGTGGAAGCGTCCTCGCTGATGCATATCCGGCCAATTTACCGAATATACAAAAATATGTATACAAATTGACAGTAAAATGTAAAAACTGCCCCCTGAACTGCAACCAGCTCTTCATTCCTGTGGGCCACATCAGCAAATACATTTACCAGAACATGAATTTCGTCGTGAAAACCAAAATTGAAGTCGTCTCCCAGCTGCTGCAAACTAACAAAGACCTACAAGTAGGACTCAGAAACTAATCTGGCACTATTTGTCACCCGATGGCTGTTCATCACTTTGTTTGGTTCCTAGCGCTCCACATGAGCCTCTAATGAAACATGCTGTTAGGGTTCAGTAACAGATTCATTATAATAGAATGATGATGCACCACTCAGACAGAAAGAGGCCTCGCCTTCTTCTCCTGCCAAGTGTAACAGCTGGTCAACCAAACACCTTATCTGCAGCAGCAGTTTGTGAACTTGACAGAAAAACCCCGAAACAGGAAGAATGAAACACTCAATGTCAACATTATCCCACCATGATATGACATCAAGGGGCGATTCTGAATGTTTGAAAACTTGAGAACCAGCGAGGATTACCATTTCATTCTGTATAAATGACAATAAATCTGCTGCAAATACTATAACCGTATTTTCCGATAGAGCTCCTGCTTTATGGAAAATCAAACAAGCCTTAAACTCATCCTAATTCAAACACATACTGAAATTGGTACGCAAGAATACAAATAAAGGAAACATAAAAATTACCACACAGTAACAAGATAAATTGTTAGTAAAAAAGTATGCAACAGAAATAGAAAAAGAATATCACGCCAAACACCTCCATTCCTGATGACAGCCATGAGACGGTGCTAACGCGGAGCCATAAGCCAGGCGTCCTCGTTAACACGTCTTGGCACTCGGGTTGCACATACGTGTGAGCTCATCCAAATACAAACACACAAAGACGTGCACACCTAAGTGTGTACAGTAGGTGAATGTGGAGCTCACACCTTCTGCCTTACCTACTCTAGCCCCCCCAGCAAACACACACACACACACACACACACACACACACACACACACAAATGCACACGCCAGCATCTCCATCGTCACTGCCTGGGACACCTTGCTTCTTCTTCCCCCCTGATTTAATCTATCTGCACTTAAAGCAAGCCAAAAAGCTGCTGATCCAGCCAGACGCTGCACCTCGGTTTGATCTTCCCAAACCTCGTGAGCTTGACCGGACCCCCCCCCCTCCCCTCCCCCCTCCCCCACCCCCTCCTCCTCCTCCTGTTGTGATTCATGGGCCGCTATAGCAGTAAAAAACGACACAGCTCAGACAGATACAAGCGAGGCATCTGGTGCCTCTCAAACCCATCTGGAAAATGTCAACGGTAATAAATTAGACATAAAAGTTGATTTGAAAAACCTGCCCTGAGTTTACACATTGTTCATGCGATCATGAGAAAGCTCAATCAATATTAACAAACAGGAACGACTCCTACGCAGCCACCCACATGCAACTCAGTGGCAGAGGAGCAACTCCAGTTCAGAATTTGATTTATGTGTATTTATGTTTAAGCGAATATATTTTCACAAGCAAAGACATGAATTGTTAAACGACAGTTTGAGAGTCATTTTGACAGATTTGATCTACACTCACACACTAAATGGTGTGAGCGTAGTCGTCATGAAGACTAATGGTTTACTAATGGTCATCCAATGGTTTGTGGTCACTTTGAAGCCTTGAGTTTGACATTTTGGTCGTCACATCTTGGCTTTTTGTAACCAGTGAACTGAAATTACCATATTTGGACAGTGGAGAAGTGACTTAGAGACGCCGTATACACGGCTCTGATAGCAACCTGACAATCACAGTAGCCCCGCCCTAAAGCATCCCCTGCTTTATGGTCTGTTTGACTCTAAATGGACCATCATTTACTAAATGAACATCATGCTGTATTGAAGAAGACTTGAAACTAGAGATTGAGACCATAAACTCATGTTTACAATGTTTACTGAGGTAATAAATCAAGAGAGAAGTAGAGTCATTTTCTCATAGACTTCTATACAACCAGAGGAGTCGCCCCCTGGTGGTCACTAGAGAGAATGCAGCTTCAAGACACTTCAGCGTTGACTTGACTCTTGAGAACCGAAGGGTTGCCGCAGGTCTGCACAGTTGAATTGTTTTAAAGACTGCAGCAATACCGGTTCTATGGCTGGCTGTGTGTTTATCCTTCAAAAAGAACTGTTCCAACATCACATACAAAGTTTTGGAGTAAAAGCAAAGCTTCACCCTTAATTGACCCAGTTGAGTTTTAGCACTGTTTCATCTTTTTAAATTTCAAGCACTCCGTCTGCCTCTTTTCTTTTTTACCTTTGATGTTAACAGGCTGTGTTATTTGCCATGGAAACCAGGGTAAATACAAAAGGAGGCGACTGTTGGCTGCAGCACTGTGAGAAACAAGACGCACTACATGAATTAACAAAAGAATGTCAGGGCGGAGGGAAAACAACACTATAAAACGCTGAGAATGGAATCATAATAATTCGAACAGATAAAGAAATAAAAGGTATGAAACGGAATCTAAAAGTTGCTGCTTGTAACATTACATCCCGTTTATGGGACACTGTGAAAGGCTGCGTTACCACTACAAGGAAATGAATACACATCCAAAAAGGGACTCAGTGGCCATTGTGGTGATACGATGCTGAGAAGGGGTCATTCTATTATCCCTCTGTGGAATAAGGCTAAAATCCTACGGGCTTCACTTAAAAGAGCACAGTCCAGGCTTTGATAATCAAACAGCAGAAAACAGAAATTGAATTTGCCTGCAGCATAATCATATCTCAACTGACAGCATATTCAACACGGGAGGTGTTGCGATGTTGTCGGAGGACAAAAGTACTTTAATTACATAAAGACGATGCAAGGGCCGAAGCACAGAGCCACACACACACACACACACACACACACTGCATTAATACATTAGCACCCTCCGACTCACTGTGAGGTGTCACTATGCAGACAAGCAGACACTCTTGTGTTCAGTCAGTGTCTACGTCACAACATCTGTTGCAAACAGAGGCACACAGATAGATACTGCTCATTTATCAATGTGTAGATCAACATTTCAATCATTTATTAACCACTTATGACGTTTTTAAAACAAATATGAAATACATGTTCTGGGTCCAGCATCTTTCATCTGTTTTATAGAATTGAAAATTGCAAATCTTTGAGTTTTTAAACTTTTTAAACCAGATGAAAGAAGTCATTTGAAGACGTAAGATAAGCAGTTTTTACTAAAGTTACTCATTTTCTTGGCCTATTCTGATTTCAGGTGCTGCTTTTACTTCGTTATTGTCATCTATAATGGATATTTGTATGGAAAACACACAATTTAGGAAATAAATGATTGTATTTATATTTAGATATTTGCAAAATATCTTGTAATTAGTAGTTTTAATGGTTTCTTATGATCTGCTAAGAACTACACAACTGGATTTACTCAAGAAATCTCGCCATTGACTACAAGATTGCACATCATGATAACTTAAGAATTAACTTTCGACGAATACTCATTTTTACTGAGTACAGCTTGAACGCATCATGATGCAAGATGAGTCACTGTGATTACTCTGATGATAAAAAGTGTTTTTAAGGATGTTCCTCTACGGTTTATTTCAGGCTTGTTGTCGAGACAAACTGCAAGCTTTATGTCTTCTTCACTCACGCTGAAGAACTTCAACACCGACGACATGTTGTGTGTATGTGAACGGAATCAAATCTGAAATACTGACACCGGTCATCATGGCCGATCAGCTGAAAACGTTCTGGTTTCAATCTGTGCATCTCCAGACGATTAAAGGTGCAAGATTGGGAGCAATCCGATTGCCTCTCGGTGGCTCTCAACAGTGTTTACCTGAGGGGGGGAACCGGTGGACCGATGCCGTCGGTCTGTACGACGTTATCAGCTGTAAACTGCCGGGTTGTGTCAACAAAGCAAGGAGAAGCTCGGATAACAACACAAATAGACGGAGATTGACTCTTTACAGAGTTAATAGTTATATTATTGTTCAGAATGTTAAACCACAGCTCCTTTAGGATCAATTGCTGCAGGCCGGAACAAGTCTAACCGGACTTGGTAGCATTGACTTCTTCTTTATCACTGTTAGGTATCAGGAGTCTGCTGGAGGAGGCCGCGGTGTTGGGGGGCGTGCCAGGTAACGACCCCGAGGGGACGGAGGAGCAGGAGGAGCGGAGTAAGACACACATTCAATTCCTTTTCATCCAGTTCACTAATTGTTCCTCGTGTCTCGGCAAAGCATCTGTGGGAAATGCAAAACAGCCCCGGCTCCCTTGCGACCTTGCTGCTCGTGTCAAGGTTGGGGGACGATTACAAGATCGTTTGTATTCTCCAAACGCGGGAGATTAAACGCTTAGCAACAACCGTCCAGGCAGCGGTTACCCACCGGTGGCTGCTGCGCTTCCCTTCTTCCTCCCTTTCCTCCCCCCACTTTGCCCTCTCCCATTTTGCTCAGAGAAAAGAGTACATGCACAGCAGCCATTCAAAACAACAGAGACAATAGCGGCATAAAAAACATTCATCTATAATGCACAAGCTGCCTGACATTTAGCTAAGTCCTGTAGCGCTCCCGCTCATCCTCGCGGCAAGTCCTTTTGTCTCGTGGTCTCTCGGACCATGTTGGCTGCAATTGTGGCTCGCTTAAGAGGCTAAAAGTGCCGTTTGATAATCCCCCCCTCGTCTAAGCTGCGGGCGGAGTGCTTATTAATGGCTCTTACAAGTTCAGACGCTGTGCGGAAATCCGAGACAATGCCAGGCTGACCATCGGGCGTCCGGCCTCGCATCCTGTCACTCCGGTCTTTTCTCTTTTTTTGGGGTCCTCTGTCTCTTTGGGGCTATGTCTTGTTGTTCACTCTTTACTTCACTGTGCATGTGTAAACTCTCTCTCTCTCTCTGTGTCTCTTTCCTGTCTTTGTCAATACCCGTCTGGTGCCGAGCTCTGCTGGGCTTCGGGGAAATTGAGACCGGGCATTGTCCACTATAATCAGAGATTTCCAGGACGTGTTTTTTTTTGTGTGTGCGAGGAACACTGTCGATAATTGCATGGGAACACAGAGCATTTGTCAAAAAAAACAGAAAAAAAAAGTGTAAAGACCACTTTTGCCTTATCTTTCTGACATTTTTTTTCATTTCCTTTTATGCAAGCATAAGTGGATGAGAGCATAACTGGAGGCGCAGCACGACTGACTGCCTTTTCATTTGTCTGGAGAAGCTACAATCTCGTCAGTCTCAGCGCTTCGCTGTATCATTGTGATGAAGCCATTGGTAATTTGAAATCCAGAGTGAGGTACACAATCTGCGTGCACACGATCACATTATGCCACTGTACACACGGGCAGAGAGAAAAAGAGCGAGTCGATATGTGTCACTTCACTCTGGAAGCACGGCACTTATGCCTAAGCCCCTCGCTCTATTTAGCAAGTAAAACATGCCTTGATATATATTTATACCTGAGGCCAGACTCCCCAGCTCTTCAAATCCCTTTAACATTTAAAGGCGATCAGAACAAAGTTGTATTCATTTTGTCTTTTATCTAGCTCCACAGAGGGGGGAGTTTGTTGTTTCTGGTAAGTCCTCCTCAGAGGGACCGAGAGGGACCGAGCCGAGCTAATTAGACTGGAAGAGCATTTGCCCCGCTGACGTGGGACTCGCCGCCCGCAGCACTCTGATGTTATAAAGCGCCACAGAAACACAGAAGCCGCAGTCACAAAGCCTTAAGGATAGCAGCGTGTGACATTTACAGAAGCAGAGAGTGGACTTTTGTTTTTGCCAGGAGATAGCTTTTGTTAGATGCAGTCCTGTGTTGTCTCTTTCGCTTTCACTTGTGCGTTTGTGTATGAAATACGCGTATAGGCGTTGGGGGTTCGGAGGGCCAAAGAAAAGCTCCGTCACAACTGCTGATCCTGCAGATCATTCAATGTGCTCTAAAGCATCTGTGGATAATTCAATTCAGAGACGCGCCGTCAAACACCGTCTTCCCCTGTGCGGCGTGGTCAGACAAAGCACTTCTGACATGCACGCTGAGCTGGAATATCAATGGACAACCGCAGGCCCTCGGCGCTAGGCGAGGTACGTCGTCGCGTGCACGCAGATAAGAACAGACCGTCCATTTTGCTGCATTGAAGTCAGAGTGACGCAACTTTCCCGAGAAAACAAGACGATTGGTGGAAACTGGAATACAGAATAAGAGATGCAGCTTATTCTTAGAATCCTTCAGTTGGAATTACAAATTCTTGATTTAAAAAAATGTACAAAGAGTTAGACTATTAACTCACACATTATCTGGACCTGAAATCCTTTGGCTGAGCATTAATGATCCTGATATTAACTGAAAGAATATAAGAGACAAGTGAAGCTATTTAAGTCTCTTTAGGAAACACACACCTTTCATTGAGATGGTGAATGAAGAGATGATCTCTATGAGATGTCAAATGTCCTGATTCCAGTTGTATCATTTATTAGTGACTATTTAACACTTTAACCACTTTTTTTTTAGTTAGCAAAATGACATCTTTATTTACTTTATTACACTGTATATTGACTCCGAGCCCATTTATAGTGTTTATTGCAGGAAAAGTCATATTCAACAGAGAGTCATTTTGTCCACTTGCAGATTTAAAACTTGGAAACCTCAAAACCAACAAATAAAGGTAAAGTCAGGGGTTCACCGAAGAAGTTACAATTCCTCCTCTTGGCACCCTGAATGCCAGTACAAAATGTAACGGCAATCCATCCAATTGTTGTTATTTCAGTCTGAACCAACGGGGTGGACTGATCACTGATCACTCCTCCTGACTCCCTCTGGACACTTGAGACGACGACTACTGCAACACTACCGCACAAAGTAACTTTGGAAGATAATTACACTTAATATAAACTTCGTACCGGAGCCATTTTTCTCTATTAAGTGCCGCAAATTACCCATTACCTCCACGACCTCTCTCTTAATGGCAGGTTAGTCAGCGCCTCGCCGTTCACTGCAGGGGATTGAATGGATTGGACACTGCAGGCCATTTCAGTCAGCCAAGTCGTGGAGCGCTTTTGCCGAAATGTGGATAAAGAAAATGTATTGTCCATGACCGGCGTCTAGGATTGGACGTACTCGGTCCCACACACACAGATTTACATCAAGTGGAGGCTGAAATCATGACTGTTGTGTGGCAAACAAAAGGGCAGCAGTGGAGAGGCTTTTAACTGATTTCTGAAGAGGCCTGGCTGATGGTGGAAAGCTCAAATATAATGTGAGTAGTCATAGCTGATTAAGAGTACTTGTCACGTCCCTTATTAATACATGCTGACCCTGTTTTCCTCCCATGTCTTGATGTTCCTCCCGCTCTCACCGTGCCCTCTGGATTATTGATCAGGAAAGATGCAAATGGAGGGAAGTTATCGAGAGAAATGAAGTGCTGGTCGCTGCAGACGTTTGTATGTTTGCACCGAGCGTGGTCACGTACAAAGGCAATGCAAAGACGCGAATGCGAGAAATTTGCGTGTTGCGAAAGCTCGTCAGCGTCGGTCGTCACTGTTTTCCTGAAGATGTCGAATAAGAAATGGAGGAAAGACATTTTGACCGACATTTCTGTACTCATATTTGTACAAAGAACGGAGCAAGAGCAGAGTATAATCTGTTTAATCTGAGGACGCTGCAATTTGAGAATGGAATTAAGGTATGACACATGTTAAAGAAATAAAATGCAGTGAGCTAGAGGATTAATTTAATTAATCCAGAAAGGAAAAAGCCAAGAAAATAGGCGGAGATGGACAAAAGCAGCAAACTGAGGACTGAGATAAAGAAGAAAAGATGAGGGGTTAAGAGAGCAAGCCCATTAACAGTAAAGTATGAGAATTGATATGAAAATTCAGTGAAAAGGATTTCAATGACGGAGCGGGAAGGAGAGAAAGGCGGACTCGACCCTCCGCGGGGCAGGGATACTCGGCGCGCGCCTCAGACGAAATGTCACTGGGCTCATCCGGCTGGTTCGGCTGATAGACGGGGATCAGAGGATCAATACAGGCCTATCTGCAGCCGCTCCACCGAGAGGCTCGGCTCTTTAGAAAGAGCAACCTGGTCGAGCTGAGCTGCTGCTGCTCTTACCTGGGGCTTTCACACTATTCAACACATACCAGATAGTTGGGGATTTCTCTGGTAACGAGATTATTTTCTTTGTTAGTGATAGGCGAGAGGTTAGGTCATTAACCAGAGCAGGCCCTGAGGATAAAACGTGGTGTATTAGTATTCGTCTGACTCTCTGAAGGTTTGATAATTACTTTGTTAGCCACATTTTATACTAATATCAATTACTCTATTTCCATCAGAGTCTTTTTCAGGGTCGCTACGGGGGCTGGAGCGGATCAAAGAACCCGCTGAGCAGAATCCAGTTCTGTAGTCGAGAGCACCTAAACCGAGACCAAGTCATTACCAAGACCGGAGTGTATCGAGACCGAGACAAAACCAGGACCTTAAAGGGTTGAGACCAAGTCAAGACCAAGACCGGAGTGTATCGAGACCGAGACAAAACCAAGACCTTAAAGGGTTGAGACCAAGTCATTACCAAGACCGGAGTGTATCGAGACCGAGACAAAACCAAGACCTTAAAGGGTTGAGACCAAGTCAAGACCAAGACCGGAGTGTATCGAGACCGAGACAAAACCAGGACCTTAAAGGGTTGAGACCAAGTCAAGACCAAGACCGGAGTGTATCGAGACCGAGACAAAACCAGGACCTTAAAGGGTTGAGACCAAGTCAAGACCAAGACCGGAGTGTATCGAGACCGAGACAAAACCAAGACCTTAAAGGGTTGAGACCAAGTCAAGACCAAGACCGGAGTGTATCGAGACCGAGACAAAACCAAGACCTTAAAGGGTTGAGACCAAGTCAAGACCAAGACCGGAGTGTATCGAGACCGAGACAAAACCAGGACCTTAAAGGGTTGAGACCAAGTCATTACCAAGACCGGAGTGTATCGAGACCGAGACAAAACCAAGACCTTAAAGGGTTGAGACCAAGTCAAGACCAAGACCGGAGTGTATCGAGACCGAGACAAAACCAGGACCTTAAAGGGTTGAGACCAAGTCATTACCAAGACCGGAGTGTATCGAGACCGAGACAAAACCAGGACCTTAAAGGGTTGAGACCAAGTCAAGACCAAGACCGGAGTGTATCGAGACCGAGACAAAACCAGGACCTTAAAGGGTTGAGACCAAGTCATTACCAAGACCGGAGTGTATCGAGACCGAGACAAAACCAGGACCTTAAAGGGTTGAGACCAAGTCATTACCAAGACCGGAGTGTATCGAGACCGAGACAAAACCAAGACCTTAAAGGGTTGAGACCAAGTCATTACCAAGACCGGAGTGTATCGAGACAGAGACAAAACCAGGACCTTAAAGGGTTGAGACCAAGTCATTACCAAGACCGGAGTGTATCGAGACCGAGACAAAACAATGCAGGACCCACTTAAGAATATGTGGAACATGCAAACTATTGACACTTATCAAACTGATCTGAAATATCTACATTTACATAAAACACCAGCAAAAAACTAAAAGATTGTCTTTATTCACCTCTTTTACTGCCATATATATATATATATATATATATATATATGTGTATTTACTGTATGTGTGTATAAATGCACCGTGAGAAATGCCTTTCAACCCTGCAGAGGTGAATTTCGAGTGTGGGAATTCTCCTTTGTTTTCTGTGAGCAATCACCGTACTGATGTTAACGAATAAATCAGCCAGTTTAGTCTTGAAATGGACTTGAAATAAAATCCAGAGTCCTCTTTGTCTGAGATTGACGGAGCAAAACATCCGGGTGATTGGGAGACGAGACGCAGAACCTTCAAAAAGTGCTCAAGACCAAGACCTATGTGGTTTACTGCAACACTGGCAGAATGTAAAGAAAAAGGTGTTTATTAAAAAAAATGTGTGAGCAACATAACTGAAATAGACGGATCAATATTATTCATGAAATTCAGCTAGTTTTGATGTTGGGTTGAAGCAACATGTTTTCTCTGGGCAACTTGGAGTGTGGTACAAAAACGAGAGCAGAAGAGTAAAGGCAAAGTAAAAGTTGAGGGAGGCATGAAGGCAAAGAAAAACAAGAAAGCTGCTGTACCATCTGGGAGTGCAGTTTTGACAGCATGTGGAAACTACTGCGAGACCAGAGTGAGCTGGAATTCACACTAGGTAGCCGTCAGTCACGTGGTCACATTGGTTACGGTGTGACAGGTATCCGTCTCTCACTCGGAGGGCTGTCCTCCCCCATGGGGACCGAAAATATAGAATTACTCTGTGCTTTCCCCCAATAACTAAGTGTGAGGAAAAGCTGGAAATAATCATAGTTTGGTGCAACAGTCTGACAAACCGGGTGAGCTGAAGTCAGAGGTGCTCAGCCAGTTGTTTATTTATTATCATTAGTGGTGCAATGGACCGTAGTTGATCCCCCAATGGTTCGGCACGCATGTGACCCGCAGATTAATAACTCAGTCTTTCAATCACAGTGTGAACTTATACTGCCGATTGTTGTATTCAGCAAAAATATATACGACCAGGACATCGGCAGTGAAGCTTTCTAGTCGCCAATCACTGGTTATGTCACACTGTGAACAACATATCTGTGTCGAAATATGCAGCAGGAGAGCTAGTAACATTAGCAGCACCAGAGCTAATAGCTAACGTTAACGGAGGTTCCATCGAGTGACATTATGATGATGATATGAGGACGTTTGGCCGGTTGAAATGGGTTTTCTGGAGCCTTTTATACCAGCTGCTATAACAAAACAACAATTCTGTATCGACCAATATGGCTCTTTGACATTTGCCAATCACTGTCGGTGTAAAATAAATTAATAAACTAATAAAATGTGACCAGGGCATCTCTAAAAGTTATATTTACTAAGTTTGTTAAGTTTGCTAAGCTGTTTTTTTTCCGAACCAAACTGTGACTCAACACCCCAATATGATCCTGACTGATAGTTTTGTGATCGTAATTATTGTATATTTTCTTATTTTTCCCGGTGGATGGAAGTGTTACCGCTAAGAATCTACAGATCGGGGAATACATTTGCAACCGTTTAAATATCTTCACTAGAATCAAACTAATTTCACTAACAAACAAGTTTCCACCGTTTTAACGAAAAGACTTTTCATGAAAAGCTCAAATGTCTGCAGGAAGATGTTTTGACATTCATTTATATAGATCCAAATATGCATAGAGCATCAATTCACACTCACACCGAATACAAACTAACTTGAGTGTCATGTTTTGTTCGTGAATACAACTGTCAGTGTTAAGCTAGTGCAAATTGCACACCATCTGCTCCAACTCCAGAGGGATCAAAGTTCTGGAGTATGTTTGGCGGTTTCTTTCCTGACTTTGTGTAGGTGTGTATGCAAGGGTGTCTAGTGTTTTAAAAAAAATGCACACATAGCTCCTGTGATTGATCTCTGAGACTCAGTGTAGCTAGTTTACACCATCTGCATTGTTATTTACTGCAATTTCACCGCCGCTGCAGCTGCGGATACGGTTACAGCAATATGGGGCTTAAGCATCGGCCCCTCTTCAGCTGCTACACTCATATTTTCACATTAATGCCAGCACAAGCCAAGGATGAAATAAGCTCTCAACAGTATTTTTTTTTGCAGCAGGAATGAGCGAGCATGTGAGTGTGGGGAATATAATCTCTCCTGGAAAGAAAAGAACCCCTCTCATCTACAGAGTCTGTAGTGTATAAATGGAAAGTGTTTGAAAAGAAGAAACGTCCCTCCTGTGTCCTATACGCAAGTCTTTGGAGGCATATGATCTCTATCTTCAAGGCCTAAATTAAATTTCCATCCGTGTTTGTGTGTGTCTGCAGATGTCCGTGTGAGAAAGACTGGAGCATAAAATTGTTTGTTTTCCCTTGTTAAGATATACACTTTTTCCTCAGCTGTCAAACTTTACAATGTTATGCTCGCATATGCGCTCCATCCCTGTTTATTATCAACACCTTAATCCCTCCGATCCATCTTCAGCATCATCTTGCTCTCACCACTCCCCGCGTATCTCTCTGTATATACACCTCCCTACAGTATATACTGTATTTCTGCTGACCCCCCCCCCCCCCCCCTCCTCCCTGCAGGGCTCTGGGAGAACAGAGACCGAGCGCCCCCGATGGCCTTGCTCCCACGGCCAAGATGACTAATAGCCCCCGCAGGGCGAGAGGCCGCGGAGGTGAGAGAGAGGAGATCAAGAGGCTACGTTGTAAGAGCTTCCTCTGTTGGGTGGGCTTTCGGCTGCTTAATGCTCTGTTCACGCACACACGAGGTGTTGAATCAAAGCCTTTGTGTCCATTTAGAGCGTGTTGCTGGACACAACAGGAGTCTGATCAAAGAGCACCGAGGCATCAGATGAAGAAGAATGATTGTCTTCGCTCAGTGGTGGAAGCAGCATCGTTTCTGTGGTGTGTTAGAGACGCACTGATTGGATTTATGATTTACTGATTGTACGTTTTGTATTTGACCCTGGCTAGCCGTGAAAAATGGGACCCAAAATTATGGACAGCAATTATAAATAACACAATTTAAATAATATAAAATGATAACACTACAGGTTTAGGTCGGTGTTCTTTTTTTTCCAGTCCAATAATTTCACTTCTCTTCGGCACTTTATCATATTTATATACAATATTTAAAAATAGGTAATAAATATAAAGTTGTATTTTTTTTGAAAACTTCCTAAAACAGCTGGACACTCAAAAGTAACTCCAACGGGAGTATGAAGCATATTTTTGAGAGGCTATCTTCAGCAGCAGATTAATAAACGGTTAGTGCTCTAGAGTGTATTCACGGCAGAAGGACACTGATGATGGGATGGACTCAGAATAGAAAGCTCACTGATGTGTTTTTAGTAGTTTCTGGACAACGATGGATCTCTATAGCACAGAAGGAGTAAGCTATATCTGCCTTTGGGTGTACAAACAGTACTTGCTGTTAGGATCACTATATTGTTGACTTTGGCCTTTTCATGTTTCATGAAATATGGATGTAGTCTCCGTGACATCCCGAATAGGTGTCTGAAGAGACATGGTGAAGCTCAAAGCGGGCAGCTCCGGCTCTCTAAACTCGAAAAAACGGGTAAAGAAGTGGAACCCCTGAGTGACGCAGTAAAGGAAACCGACCTGAGACAGCATCACTCAAAGCGACATTTAATCCTTGCAATAATTTGAGTAATATAAAAATTCTCCCCCTGTACAGCTGACATGAATAGGAATTAGCTAACTTAAAGAGTTTTTTTGTACCAGGCTGTAAACATTTATCTTATTTAAACATAGAGGTCTATGGGGATTGACTCGGGTTTTGGATTCAGCCTCATGTGGCCATTTGAGGAACTGCAGTTTTTTTGACCAATTCCGTATTGGCTTCATTCCTCAGCAGCAGAGGTTGCCGCTTCATATTACTCATGTAGTCAAATGCTTCAATAAAAACATTCGAGTTGTATGTCAGTGTGCGTTTGATTTGCTGGGTTCTGTGTCAGCATCGACAGCTTCTTTTATACTCATTTGGCTCTCAGGCTGTCACGAGCTTTAAAAGACCATCTAGGTGATGATGAACTATATGCACATCAAATGCACTGCAGTCTGTCAGCTGGAGTTAACACTTAACCTCGAGAGTGGGCGACAGGTTGCTTCATTAGAAGTGACTTCACTGCAGTCCCGCAATGACAATTACAACAGACAGGGACGATGAAAATCCAATATCTGCACATTGCAGTGAGATTGTGGTTGATAGGCGATGCATCATTGTGGTTACATTATTTTGAAGCAGTCAATTACATGGTCGGTATGTGACGTTTACAGGGACGCTTTGCACTGAAGGTGTTTTCAAAAGCCGACAGGAAAGAAATAATAGATTTTATGTCCAAGATATAAAAAAGACCGGAAAGAAACCGTGGCGGAGGAAACAGAACGTTTGAGACCTCATTTGCATACGATTAGCATCATCAAGGGGACTTCTGTCTTGGCAGACACAGCAGATTCACACAAGAGTAAAATCCCACATGATCTGCACCATTAATACAAATCACTGGGCGTCCCCCCTCCGGTAATATTAGTCCTGTGTGAATAGGGGGGCTTTTCACTTCAACTCATCTCGAGCTCTGCACTGAAACAGATGGAGTGGGGGATTCATGCATGCTAAATTACCATGTGCCGATATAGATGCAGCACATCCCCCTATTGATTTGTTGGAAGCCTTTGTGCTCGCATTAATAAACAATGAATATACCTCCAACTACATCTGCCCGCTGAACCATAAGCCATCTACATATTTTTTCAGCAAATATGTTGTTTTGTCATTGAGGCTTAAGGATGCAGTTGTACATTGCACTCCAGCTAAATTGTCATACAGTGAAGGAATTTCAATTTACAACACAGTCATCAATGTGTAGATGCAGCTGCAGTGCTTATACCTGCTTATAAATAGGCGATAACGTAAAAAATACAAAACGACTCCAGGGAGGGAGCAGCAGAGAAGCCTGGCTCGGGTTCTTACACAATTACTGAGGCAGCGTTGTTCTGACGGTAATGGTATTGGACTGCAGTCATAATATACCTGACAATATATAAACAAGAGGGACTTGCCTGCTTGTTCGCACTTAGCTCGCGAGTGCATTGTTACAAATATGTTCACCCGGTTGTGACGCTGAACGTTCACTCTTACACTCTTAAGGACTCACAAACAGCTTGTGTGGCCTTATTGAAATGAGCAGCAACGTTGGCCGCGCTGAAACACACAGACTAAAGAATGTGCATTCACTAAAGCAGGGGTCCTCAACGCTATGCAGGCCAAGGACCCCCAAACTGATAGAGAGATGGAGCAGGGACCCCCGACTATATATATTGTATAACATTGTGTTTTATATTAAACTGGGGTCTAGTGCCATGTATAAACACAGCTTCATATATTCATGTTGTTATTTTAAACATGTGAAGGTACAGTGAGTAGGGGGGCCGTGCCAATGCCAATAATGTCTGTCAATTGCATGATGATCATGCATACAAGCTGTTCAAGTTGACGTTTTCATTTTAAACGTAAATGTGGAAACGAAAGTGAGTGACGGCCTATTAGTGCCACTGCCGTGCATAAACATACCTGTTATCTTGCATACAATACTGAACTATTCAAATAATGGACAGATTCGTGTTTTAAATGGTCTAATCGACGGACCCCCTGTTTGAGACCTCTGCACTAAAACAACCAGATGCTTTGCTGAAGTCACGCATATCTGTCAGCTCGTTCTGTCTGTTTCAAGTGGCACATGCAGAGGAAAGAGAGAAATCCAATTACGTGAACGATGAGTCAGACCTAATACCACAAGGAGCGTTAACCAGACTGATCCAATTAAGCAGAGATTCATTATGGCTGTTTAAAACGGAGGTGAGCATATTGCAAAGCGGTGTAACGCTGCAATCCGTGGCACGTCGGTATAGTTGGTAATACCGAGTCAGTGTTCCAGACTTCCAATCAAAATGCGTCCCTGTGCGTGAGCTCGGGAAAACCTGGACGCCTGCAGCTCACTTTGTATGATTGTATAATTTCAGACATTTCAAGGCTCTGCCAAGGAGAAGTAGACAAGTTCCACATGCTCGCAAAGAAGTACAAATCAACTGAATGGAAACTTCACCGCACACAAACACTACATAAGAAAAGAAATGATGAAAACGTAATTCACTGTGTGACGCTGCAATGTTGATGCGATGTCAGGAGTTTTCAGACTTGGACGACCGTTGCGTTGCACTTTTCCTGATTTCAGGGAAAGAAAGGAAAAGTAACATCGCATTGCCTCTGCACTGAGCCAAAAGATAAGTATGATGCTGAGGTTTGATTAAAGTGAGTCGGGTTATGAAAGGGCTCACTGAGAGGGTTTCCTAATAATAAGAAGCACAGAGATGTGCTTCTGCTGTCGTGATGACACTGGTGGTACACAGACTAGTTCCAGTGAGAATAATAATAGAGATGTGGCATAACAGAGACACAGACAAAGAGGTACAGAGGGAGAAAGATGAGACGGAGATAGAGGATTCAACTCCAAGCCTTTTATAAAGCTGGGAGGTGGGGGGGGGGGGGGGGGGGGGGGGTCTGGATGGCTGCATAGGCCTTTATATAGACTCTCTCTCTGAAACATACAATGAGGTTGAAAAAGACACTTTGACCCGGCGTAATAAAAGGACGAATCTCTGCCAGAGAGCTCGCACTTTAAAAGCTTTGAGTTCCTCAAACCTTTGAACTCCGAGGGCCGGGAGACGGAGCCGGCTTCTGTTTGTGGTGCGTTACGAACAACTCATCACTTTATGGAACAACTTGTTGGACTGAGGTTTAATTATTAACAACAGATGAATAGCTGAAACAAAAAGCAGGTCAAACATCTAGATTAAAAAAAAAAGATCTTAAAACCGCTCCCTGACATTTGGGAACAAAATACTATTAATTAATCAATGAAGCAGTGAACGCCGTACAAAAGGCGAAAACTGGATTATGAGTGGAGAAACATAACAAATGCAGATTCTTCCAAACACAACATCAACGATTGGTTTGAAAATGAAATCACTGATATGCTACGGCTGTCTCAATCATTAGATCTCAAGGGCTCCAAGCTGAACCCTTACTGGAGATGATCTCCACCATCATCATTAAAACAACAAATGATCTTTTGGAAAGAACGGTGTCCATCCCCCGCCCCCCCCACCCCGCTGTACATTTTGCCAAGTTTGAAGACATTCCCTACAGGTGTTCCTGAGATTATCGCGTTCACAAGAATGGACCAGAGGGACAGACGAGCCCAAAATGTCTTCCCTTGGCCATGGCTATCGCGGGTGGCAGGTAGTGTTATTAAGAGGATACATATTTGACTGCACTATCACTAATATAAGAGACTCATATTTAATCCACACCTGATTCTTTTCAAGTGAACAGTCATGACCAGCAGTAACCCGGCAGACTCCTGATTAAGACGATGCCGAAGCAGACAGGTGGAGACAGAGCCTCAAAATGAACGGAACAGAATTAGAAGTATACTGAATAATACATTAACACATCCCACCTCTTATACAACTGACAGGTCTAATGCTTAAATGATGATTTGCCTTAAGGTACCCAACAGGCATCATGGAGAAACATTGTCAGATAAGGATTTTTTGGGGAATTTAAAACATCAGGAGGCAAAAAAACTAAAAAAGGGACGCAAACATGAATAAACATGCAGGGAAAAGACACCAGACACAACCACGGCATTAAAAACAAACAAAAAAAGGGAAGCTAATGAATAAATAAAACAGAACAACCGCCATCTAAAAATCGCTCTGACCGAGCTCCGCCCGGGGAGAGACGTTCAGTGAGCGATCTCATCAGCGCTGCTGTCGGGTCCGCTCAGCGGTCAGGAGAGCCGGCGCGGTGTTGACAGCAGGCTGTCATCACTCCAGAAGTGAGGAGACATAGCAGGACAGGGGGGGGGGGGGGACAGCGAACAACCGGGACAAGAGGGACGAGATGAGGGGGCATGAGGAAGAGGTGGAAGAGAGAAACCTAAAGTGACCTTTTGACCAGGTTGGATTTGGGCCGGTAGCCTAATTCCCAGCTGCTTGGGTTCATTTTTTTGTCAGTTCAGCTTTTTATTTCACCCGAAATCAAAGGATGTGACGAATGCTTCGTCCGTCAGTGCTTCTACTTTGGGATTTATAACTTTGTCCCAGTGTAAATCCACTTGGTGTCTCAGGACAGATTTTAATGCAGTCAGATTTTAGAGATGCAGGTCAGAGTTTGTATTGATGACGACGCCAAAACATGCTAGTTTTTATGTAACGTTGTTTTTATTTTGCCCTAGATTTTAAAGCCTTCCAGGCTCTTGCTTTATGAGACGAGAGGTAATTGTCAAATAATCAATTTAATCTTTTAAGCACTATTACAAGAAATGATTGATGAATAAAGCAGGTGTGTAATAAAGCCTATGATTGCATTTCACATGTACCATCTTCAAACCTTTATGCGGACGTAGTGTTTCTGTGTTTATTATTTATATACACTCCGTGTTGTTTGTGTATCTTTTTATTTTAACCCCTCTGAGCTTCCCCATGTAACCTCCGCTATGAATTATGGGCAATTCCCCTCAGGCAGAAATGCAGACTCAGGGAAAGTGTACAATAAAGGGCTGAAAATGTCTGCGAGAGAGCCTTCAGTCGTTTGACGATTTGACAGCGAAACAGCCCCGAGCATCACAGGCTTTGCAGGTAACACGCCTCCAAGTCTGAGAGAGTGAACGTTGGGATGAGCTGCAGTCTCCTGAAAGCTTTACACTGAGCACCTTTCAGATGCGTCTCAAATTACTTTACTTATTTTATTTCTTAAATGTGACATTTCACACTTTAACCGCAACTCCTCACACCTTTGCAGCACCTACACACACTCATTTATATGCAAATTAATTGATTAAATGATATATTAACAAAGGACAAAATCTAAATGCAGCATGAACAGTACTCTACTCTGAGATGGCATTTAAAATAACCAGAATATGAATTAGGTATGATGGCTTTAACACCATGAACGTCTCACGGTCATCAGGGACTTCCAGGTGGCACACGGTAACCTCTGACCTCCGAAGACAACAACACTGTGTTAAATTCGCCACATTACAAAGATAGAAGGAGGAAATCAAGTGAAGGGGGAAGGAGGAGGACAAAGAGGTGAGACGAGGCTGCGGTGTAAGAGGAGTGACACACAGGTCAGAGGTGGGAGAAAAGGTGGACGGACATCAGAGGCAGAGGGAGAGACGAGAGGAATTACAAAAGCAGTGGGACGCAAAGAGTTGAGGACGGGCGGGGGAGAAAAAGATGAGAATGGAGGGTGACAGACAGGAAGATGAGAGGAACAGCGAGGACGATGGTATGAGTGCTAGAGAGAGAGAGAGAGAGAGAGAGAAATCATCCAGGGAGAAAGTGGAATGGAGGAGGGGTGGCTCGAGGGCAGCTGGTGAAATGAATGGAGGCCAAGCATCCGAGGGACCACCACTGAGCGGTCAATGTGTGTGTGTGTGTGTGTGTGTGTGTGTTTTTGTCCGTGTTGGCGAGTGTGAGGCGTAATGTGGTGACAGGAAGAGAAGGAGAGTGGGGACGCGAGAGAGTTGCCAGAGAGAGGAAGTGGAATAAAAGAGAGAAACATGAGAAAGAGAGTGATGCGAGCTGCATGAAGCCGGCGGCCCCGTTAAGACACGGTGTTTACATGCGTCTGTGGTGATCAGTCAGTACAGGTGCGAATGCGTCCAAGACGCTTTTGAGAGCTGATCGCTCAGACCACATTCGGAGGCCACATACTTTTAGCAGTGTGGGGCTACAACGACTAATCGATTACATGGATTAAAGTCCCCAATTAAAATAGTTGGGAACGGATTTGGTCGCCTATAAGTTGGCTCTACGTTACGATGCACAACGCGGGCTCGAGCAACGTCTCCGTGGGGGGGAGTGAGCTTTTATAGCTCACGTGATGAGTTACTATATGACCAAACTGCTCTATCACGAAAAAGGTTATTTTATATCTTGTTCTCAGAAATAAACATGCCTCTTGCATGGAGACGTGGGTATTCTCTGAATCCAAAGTCGGAAATCTATATTTAGCGGTTAAATTTGAAGGAGGGAATACGGTTACACACAAGCAGCAAACTCTGTATGACTTGTTGTGGTGGAAAATGCCGAGGGCATTGTTTGTGCTGAAAACTCACACACAAGTGAGTGTCACTGCACCTTCCGCACCATAAAAAGAAGGAATACAATCGCTGTTTTGAGATTGTTTTTTTGTTTTGCCAAGTTGTACAGAAGTCTACGCACATTCACCAACAGAGACATCGTGTGAAACACAACACAGGACGCACCGACATCCTAAGAAGCTTCATACAAAAGCACGAGACGCCGTTACTTTGCTTTGGATGCCACAATGGTTCAAGGATCCGGTTTCTTTAAAACCTGGTGTTTGTGTGAGCAGTTCACAGAGGGGACAGGATGGGAACACTCAGTTTCAATCAGATCACAATCCATAATAGATGGCCATGTAAATATCTTATGAGGGAGGGCTATGGAGAAAATGACTCAGGAACACACACACACACACACACACACACACACACAGACACACGTGCGCACAAAGAACCACAAGCGCAGACAGCAGAACCACAAAGAGCAGACATCCCTCACTGTCATGCAAGAAGAAGAAAAAAGTTTAGTTGAGTGTATTTATCTAATATTCATGAAATATCCTAATGGATCTTTTGTGTGAAGGCCGTCTTGTTTTTGCCGTCGTCTGTGTGCGCGCTCAACAAAAACAGCTCGTAAAAGACTTGTGTTCTCTTCCCAGCGTGATATTCCAGTTAAAACAAAACACAAAATACATAAATAACAAATGCTCCATGGATCTTACAGCAGTGTTGGAAAAATAGCTAATATATATATATATATATATATGGCAGTGAAGCATGTACTGCGGATGGAAGAACGGCGACACACATGACCTGCCTCAATGCTTAAGTAGTTTGCGTGCACTCTTTGGTAGAGCTGCAGCTCATGATTATTTTAATCAGCGATTAATCTGACGATTTTTTATAGATTATCGATGAACTAAAAATAGTGAAAGATGTCCATCCTAGTTCCTCAAAGTTCAAGGTGTCTTTAAATGTCTTGTTTTGTCCACAAGCCCAAAGAAAGCCAGTTTATTAATTCAGTTCAGCCAAGTTTAGTTTATAATGAATGAGTCTGAGATTACAAAAACATAAAACTAAGAAGAGTAAAGGAACAGATAAAAGTGAAGTTATGAACCTGCACTCAAATCTAATCACACAAGCTTCAGAGGCAATCACCCCAATAATAAATCTTCAGTTCACCCCAAAGCCTCTTACCTGCGGAGCTATTTATCAATCTAGATTATTTTGCTGTGAGTCGGTATCGGCCTTAAAGACGACTGCCTTCTCTCCGCTATAATGGAACTATATGTCACTCCGCTTGTTTTGCTCAAAGCGCCACAAAAACACAATTGAACAACTCGGCAGCGACGCGTCTTTACAGAAAAAGACGACCCTGCTGCTCGAGATAATCCACAGGCCTTGTTGTGATACATTCAAACTGTGGTTGAAAGGAAATAGTTCCCACACTCGCAGCAAAACTTTGATTGATAAATAGCACTACATGTAGGAGATGGAATATGTATTTTTCACAACACCAATTTCTATCCCTCCGAAAAAAACGTCTAAAATAACAAACGGGAATCGCTCCTCAAGCATCAGGCTGAATGCAAACATCTGGTCTCGGAGGGAGGGAACTAAACTATATAACAATTTCAAAGAAAATGGAGAAGCATTGAAGGAGAACACAAGATTATTATTATAATAATAGTATAATAACAATTATTTTTATCTTCGACACGTATAAAATAAAAATTTCTGAAGCAATATCACCAATAAAATCAAGATCCCGTTGACAATAATGCAATAATAATGTTTTCTCCTCCAACTGTTATGATACATTTGATGAAAATACACTAAAATAGAACAGTCATCTGTTCTATAAATAGACGATTATGAAATAGCAATATTTCTGTAATAATTCCTGGGTAAGGGGTTAGACTGACAGCAGAGTGGTAACAGCTGTTTCAGTCATGGAGAACAAATCCACTCTTCTTGCAGAGCTCTGACGGGGATGTTGTTACTCGCCGTGGCCCTGCGAGTCATTACTGGAGTTTAGGATATCCTTGTGTTTGATATTCAAGTTGTAAATGAGGCAAACTGGTCGAAATGTTGTCGATACTGAAGGACCTGAACTAAAGGAGCAGCTTTGATGCATCGGAGTGTCACAGAGGAGGTTTCTCTCTGTGCGTGTGTGCGTTGGGTGGAACTGAGCTCGAGGCATCGGGAGCTATTTTTGTTCTGGTGATTGCTTCAACACAGCGCTCTGAATCAATACTTTCCTCTGAACAGTAGGACACATCCTTTTCATCAATTGTTGATATGCAATAGGGGGAAGAGGCATTACATGCCTGTCAGCAGGTTCATTTTATTAATAATCAGCTGAGCACTTTTCTGAAACGCTGAAGCCGATGATGAAGTATTAACTGAGACACGCTCTCGTTAATAAATATAGAAAATCGTGGTAACAACAAAGGTTCACTCAAATGTCAAACATAAATGCAAAATTAAAAAATGTAGAGACACATGCACACCCTCTCACTCACACACACACACACACACACACGCACGCTGTCCACCATTAGACCATTTCTTGGCAACATGGAGGTTTGGCTGCTCCGTGCCGTCTGGGTGGTGATGATATTATGAGTGCAGATACAGCGCTAAGCCCTGCGAGGCCCCCACAGGGGAGCACTAAAAGCAAACCCTGACCCTGTTGACCATCAATAATTCAGCAGAAATCAGGGTTAGAATAAGTGCAGCGCCGAGCGACACATCATTTATACAGCGCGCGCGGAGGAGACTCCGGTCTCCGCCATCATAAAGTTTGCATAAGGCCTCGGCGTCCCTGTTAGCCGTCCACAAGGCTGAACATTAGCTCTGTTACGTTGAGAGAGCGGAGGCTGGGGGGGACTAGAATTGAGGGGGGGGGGGCGTGAAGTGGTGGTGAGTCACCGACCACTCTGGGTCTCTACTGAGACCCGCCTGGCAAAGAGAAGATGGAGCTGGACTCTGCTATTCAGAGTACAGGAGGCCATCGGTGGTTGGCGGCCCAGCTGGCCGACTGTTCTACTGGGAACAGAGTCAACCGCGTCAGTACGGAGCCAAACACTAGACCCGAAAAAGAAAAGGACGTCTGAGTACGTCGGACGGATTTAGAAGTGGTGAAAGCTGTGACAAAGACAAGGGTGCAAGAACATTAATATATTAATTATCAGTTGGAAACGACCATGTTGACAAAAAGAATAAGAAAGAGAAGGAGAACAAGAAGCAGGAGAAGGAGAGGAAGAACAAAAAGGAGAAGAAGGAGAAAGAAAAGAAAGAAGAAAAAAGAGACTAGCGTCAGAAATACAGTTATCAAAAGAAAGTTCTGAGAATTGACGTTCTTGGTCAAGACAACATATCTTAGCAAAGACCTTGCTCCGTGACTGATGTTGTAATACCTAAAAACCAAGATTCTTTCCATCTATGGTGTCAAATCCAAGCACTGCTGGTTGAAAAAAGCCTAATTTACTGACGACAAGGAGTACAAGGAACGAGCTGTTGCTCTTACACACTGTACATTTTCAGCAGCATCGTGAGGAGGAAGTGGACCTTTGAGCTGAGATGACTTCGTCAGACATACTCTTCATTTTGACCTCCAGCAGATCTTCATTTTCCCACCACGTTCAAACGGCAGTAGAACTTTACGTGAAAATGAAAACCTCTATCACACAAAGAATCAAATAGGATTGCTCCTTCAAATATTGTAATAAATACAGAGTATATGTCAAAACTTTGAGCTTGAGAGCGAACACATAATCAATACGGACACATGGAAGGGTTTGCTGCACATCGTAAAGAAATGTTCGTCAACATCAACGTCACATTTTTCTCTTAAACTACAGCAGGCAATAGAAAACATAAATGCTATTTAGTATGAGGACGTTTGAATCAAACGGGATTCCAGTTGACCTCTGCGGTGATTTGCATTAAACAGGTGACTGAGATTTGCATTTTTATGGAGTTCCAGTGGCCTTCTTTTGCCCTCAACTCTCTTTGAACAGGCGAGGCAGCAGATAGGGATGTTAATTATGGACCACGAGGACCACAATGGGGATGATCTCAATGGCTTCATTGTGTTCATCCCAGATAGGTTTTAATTGAATTATGGGCATAATGGTGGTATCCTGTGTGGAGGGGAATGCTGTACACCGTGTTCCCCTTTTCTGTTTTACAACACTGAAACTAACCCAATCAATTACACTGACAAAGTGTACCTTTTTCTTCAGAACAACACAATCATTTCTGCTTTTATATACAATATAAAGTTGTTTCTGTGAACAGACGGATATCATGAGGTCACTGTTAAAGGTCATGGGGGGTTTCTTCGCTTCATAATGCAAAAACTGATGTTTGATGAATGGAAAATAAATGAAATAATGCAGCTTTTACATTACAGATAGGTTCATATTTATCCAACCATCGACCTTCTACTCGAGTTATTTTCCTTCTAACAACAGAACAATACAGGAAACATCTGTAACTACAGAGAAGCACGGTTTCTTATTATTTCTCAGTTGGCTTCAAATATGAATGAATATAATCTTGTCTTATGAAAGAGACCAAACTACTGCCTTACTTAGCGAGTCTTTTACATGTGTTGAACAACTTCTGGGGTGATTTGAAAAGTTACTCATCAAAAAAATATATGATTAAAAAGAATGTATCAACACATCAGTCCTTCAGCTTTTTGATTTTTTGCAACTTGAAGTCACCTAAAGCATTCGTTCATATTCTATTTTACTGACAAATTTGTTCCGATAACTTATTAATATTCATTAGTGCAAATGTGTAGCTAGCGAGGCTTCTAAACTTGACAGCAGCGAGTAGATCCACTTATCCGCTTCCGTCTCGATCAGTGCTTTCATCTAATGTTCCATGTCGTCTTAATAGGTCGCTGTTTTTTCAGCTGTTTGTGAGGTAAAAAGGGTCCTCAAAGGAAATCTGGGATACAACAATGCAAATGAGTTAGAGGACCGTCTGAAGGCACCACGTTAGAGAAGCCTTTTCATATTTCACAAATGCTGTCAGGTGATGGGTTTACGTGTTGTTCGTAAACATGGAAGACGGTGTACTGTATGTATATGGACCCCAGGCCCTGCATGCTGTGCATACAGTGCATCTACAGTACAGCGACTGAATACATCCCTTTATTTCCTCTGTTTTGTCTTTTTTCTATTGGGTTTGCTGTAGAATATAGAAATATATTCTACAGCAAACCCAATAGAAAAAACCTATAGCCATATCGCTGGACCCGCTGGAGAAAAGAGAACCAGAACCAGGACTGAGCGGAGCAAACTGTCAGACCTCTGCTGCAGTAAAACGAGAGGTTTTCTAAAGGGACGCTACCACTTTGGTCCACAGTGACCGCCTAAATTAACACAAAATGAACGTTCCTTAAAGTTCACAATTACAGACAACAAAGCATGCATGAACACAAATGCAGCCACGCACAATCGTGATCTCATAAATATATAGAAAAGGCAAAGATTTCCATTTCTCACGTCTACAGAGTCCCTGGGCCCCCGGCAGAGAGAGAGAGAGAGAGGAGAGAGAGGAGAGAGAGAGAGAGAGAGAGAGGTCCCAGAGGACAGCAGTGAGGAGGAAAGGCAGGAGTAAACAACACGAACACGTGACACTTCTAATGAAGTCCATTTTTCTTCTCCCTCCTCCTCCTCCTCCTCCTCCTCCTCCTCCTCCTCCTCCTCCTCCTCCTCCTCCTCCTCCTCCTCCTCCTCCGTGTCTACACTCTCTTTCTCAGTGTATACAGTATGTCCCTTTCCCCCTTTGTGTCTTTCAATCTTTTAATTGGCATCGCACCATCGCTGCCACAGGAACACAGTGGAATAAACTGGAATAAACTGCATAATGACATTAATTGTTTTCTCTCTCTTCACCATCAGTTGGCAACACCAACAGCGAGAGAGGAGAGACCGCTCACGGAGGTGAGAAGTGACTCTACTTTAAAAGAAATCAGAGTGGCACGATGCTCACTTGGAATCAAGATGCAAAAGAATGACAGCTGTTAATTGATGGTGACAGTTTTATTCACTCCCGTGCAGGCGGTGCCAAAGATTAAAAAGATTCTGGCACAGAGAGAATAAAATCACAAATACCTGCCTAGAGAAGCCATCTATACCTAACCTAGCAATAAAGACTTGTGTATACTGTGGGTCCTATTATACACCCTCAGGGCCTTTCTCATGTCACTGCATAACAATAAGGCCCCTAAAGCTCTGATCATATGTCAGTACGGAAACATTTCAGAACAATTACCAATGAAGGAATCACTTCCTATGCACACAAAGCAAAGGACACGCTGCTTATGACCAAAGGACATAATGTACTAATGTACATTTTAAGTCGAGTCCGATTCATGAGATGAACAATTGCCAAAGAAGAGTTTATTGTGTTTTTTAAAAACATTTTAAAAACACATGTTGTAGCTTTTAAAAACACCTTAATGTTGGTGTTACAACATCAACACAGTGACGACATACAGAACCTCTTTTACATAGAAGCTGAGAGGTGAAGTAGCACGTATAGCAAATCAAATGTTAAGTCTAAAAACGGTGTCTTTACCTGAAGAAATGGTGAAATCAGGTGTTGATCACCTTGAATTACTTCACGATTCCTCCCACAGGTGGGTTATTGAAAGCTTCTTAAGAAAGGCCCATATGAAGGCAGATATTTGGGTGACGTTGTTATTCAGACTCTGGGTGAGTGAGTGAGCGGGGTTCATTGTCCTGCTCAAGGACACGTTGCTGTTGATGGCGGCGTTTTTTGGCTACGGCAGGGACCAAAGCTGAAACTCTTCAGTTATGGGACAATCTCCGCATTAGGCCACTCTGCCATCGCATTAATCAAAAGGGCAGACGCAGACGGAGATACCTACAGCCTGCAAAGTGCACTTTAGGACATTTCACATAACCACGACCACGGACACACCAGCGCATCCCATAGTGCATCTGCTCGCTTCGGTCTACTCAGCAAAAACTGCACACACACACACATACAGTATAATGTACACAATTTAAAAACAGAACTCATTTGTAATATTGCTGAAAATTCATAAATTCATAGACACTCAACATGCATATTTACAACGCTCTTCAACAATATTTAAGACTTCCCCGTGAGCATACCGGCACACAAGATCTCATTACCTAATTGCATCAGGACACCTACACATAAATCTTTCTCTGCCACTTTATATTAAACTGCACACACGCATGCGGGAACGTATAATTACAGGATACGCAGCGCACACACACACACACACACACACACACACACACACACACACACACACACACACACACACACACACACACACACACACACACACACACACACACACACACACACACAGTGTTCATAAGTTCTCTCTCTTCAACAGCATCATTTATTTTGCTTTTGTGATACAATGGCCCCCCGACAAACCGCGGAGAATAATTAAGTGACTCCCAGCACTTTTGCTCCTCATAATGGCTAATCTAAAGATCATTAGTAACAGTACACGCTCGACTTGTGTTATTTATTATGCTGTTCTGTTTCCTATTAAAAACTCTGCTTGGATTCGTGATTGATGCCGAGGCGCCTGCTCGTGTCCGCGATCTGTGATCTCAGCCAGTCAAGGATCTCGCTCGCGGATGAAATTGCTTTCATGACGTGGTTGCCGATCATCGTCGGCGCGTTGTGTAAAACTCTGAATGTAATTCAAATTTTGAGGAAAATCTGTTAAAGAGTGATACGTCAGTCGTTAACTGATACATCAGAAATAGCATCTATGTATGAGCTGCAGTGAGCGGCATCGGTAATATCTCATGAGAAAAACGATGAATTCAATTAAACCGAATCGGATCGTATTGAAGTAGTGCGATATCAACCTTGATCACATCTTTACATGGTTACCTGTATCGTCTTGGTGTCGTATCCCAGACCGTGTGCATCCAGATACGCACTGAAGATGAACACCCCTAAAAACAACATGTCCTCTCACAGTGGGGCCATTTATCCACAGCGCTGGTAGAAGTGCGCTTGATTTATTGTTGCTACATTTATGGCCATTCAATCTTAGAAATGTGATCTCTGTGCTGGCTCTGCTTTTACTCCACTGAACTGCTGATTGTTAACTTTTTTCCAAGCAGACGGTATTTCCGGATCATCACTGAACTAAAATATAGCTTTTCAGCTTTTCTTTGGATGATCCCTTTTAAATGTGTCAAAGAGTTATGAGTGTGTGGGATGGCACTGTGCAGATATTGTGGTCAAGACTTTGAAGGGCTTCAACGAATGTCAAACTATGTTATACTCCGCAGACAGTTTTCTTTCTCCCATAATGGAACACATTCTGTGATTAATAAGGCTTCACTTTTCAGTCATAATTAATGTGGAGTTGCCAGGTGCTGATTTGAGATTAGATTTTTTTCCATCAAACAGCTTAAACATCTTTGGGACGACCGTGAGAGTTTGATCCACTCTTGAGTAAAGTGAGGAGGATAAAATAGTATAAGAATAAAAGACTTTTAGTGCATCCCAGAAATTACATTTCACACTGCCAACACTGCGCCTCCAGGGATGTGTAGATTGTTATGTTGCCCATTGTGTGCATGCCTGCACACATAATGGTGAACATGAGGTAATTTTATTTAGCTACCTATTAAGTCGACAGGAAGTGAGTGTTTAATACTCAAAAGACATACTTCTGTTAGCTTGTCCCTTTAATTTGATTGGTTTGAGTAGGTTTTAAATAAAATCCCTACCAGCTGATGATCAAACTACAGCAGGTGGTGTGACTTTAGTTTCTCGTGCATCGCTGTGTTGAGGAATATTTGCATTAGACGTGCACGTCAAGAAGGGCGACACAAGGTATAAGGGCATTGGTTCTGTCGGGCTAAATGCAACCATCACTCAGGGGAAACTAACTTTCAAAATATCGGTGAATAAATTGAAAACTTCCTCCATCTGTGTTTGCTATGCCATACGACATACAGTGTTTACTATTCTCCACTGTTCGCCGTGCTGTAAGCTGTTGGTAGTTTGTTTTTTGTCAGTTGGGGTCAGTACAAATGCTATGTGTGCCCTTGCGGTCAAAATCTTAAAAGTTCTTGAAACCATACCCGATCCAGCATGGCGCCAATTCCCCCATGACCATTCTCCTGAAATGTTTTGTAGCTCAGCATATTCAGCAGCATTCCAAATGTCAGAAGTACAATTTCTGGTTTATACACATTTCGTCGCCGTGTGTGAGATAAACCCTCCGGATTTGACGACTTGATCAGAATACAGATGGACTCGCTGGAGAAGTGGAGGATACAGTCGATGCTGAAGAGTTTCTTTGCCCGCGCATAAATTGCCATTTGTGATTTGCACCCCTCAGGAAAGGTCACATTAACATATGTTACCGGAGGGATAAAAGAACCAAGGGCACACCAGCTAAAACTTCTAGCATCGTTTTTTCTATCGCACAGGAAAATGTGTAGTATTTATCTTTATGAAAATAATCTGAAATGTCACGAGTACATTCAGTTTTATTAAATGCTACAGTAAAGGAAGAATCTGTGAGATCAGAAGAAAGCGCTGAGCCTATACTACCTTATATGGCAATAAACACACAGTGTGAAGCGAATGCTAATTCAAAGACTGATTGATCTTTACATGCAACGTAAGCTGCCGATTTGCATGATGAATATCATCGCTGATCAATAATATTCATGCATCTACAAAGAATCATTTTAACCCGTAATATATATATACTGCTGTTCGATGGAAAGAATTGTTTTGCAGCCATGCTAAAGAGGGCAATAGAGGTAACGTCTTGTGCACCGACTTCCAACGCTAGGGCCGGTTTGGGGCCCTCGGGTGAAAGCACATCTTTCTACTGATGGAGCCAATTAAAATGCACGGCACAGTAGAGAGCGTCCGTTTCCTTATATGGTCCGTCTGGGCCCCGCAGCTTTAACCCTCACATCCCGAACTATTCATTCTTAATTGTGCGTTGTACATCAAAGCTTGTTCTACAATTGCAGTCATTTCTCTGGATAAGTGCGTCTTGGTTTCTAAACTGTGTGAAATATGAAAGGTCACCCGATTGGTAATTAGGTATCAAACAGAGTCTAACTTGAAAAGCGCTGGAAACGAATACAGAGTGTTCACGGTATCTCACTGTTCATGTGATTTAGTTCCCTTTCATCATATTTTCCAAAGTCTTTTTTGCTCAGCTTCTATGCAAGCGGAGGATGCCGTTAAACAACGGATTCTCAGAGAGGCTGAGCATACTTTGGGAATAAAATGAGCGCTTCAAGTGTTTGCTTTCAGCCGAGGCCTCTCCTCTCACTCCGCGCCATGCCCAGCTGCACAACTGATAATGAAACCCAGCAATAAGTAATGCAGTGTAAGCAGATAGCGAGGAGCTGGAAGTACAAGTAGGATCGGCAGGGAAATTGATTATGAATGGCAAACGGGCCACTCTCAGGCACCAGTGAAGCCAAACATTACCAACGTTATTAAGCTAAATTATTGACAGAGTTAGAGACTGTGGCGGGAAAAAAAAAAATATAATAAAATCTCGGACACAAGCCGCGCAGAAAATTACAGTCTGTGTACAATGAAAATGATGAAGGCTCACAGCTAATATTTGAACACTGGGATACGATAGAGTTTTACTGCAGTACTACTTAGAATGTACTGTATCCCGCAGTAGTTCAACATGTAGATGTATAAATATTATCATCTGAAGTTAACTTTGATTAAGAGTTGGAAAAAGTATATATTTTTTAAAAAGAAGACAGATTTACAGTGTGAGACATGGTTTCAAATAGTGGATCTTTCATTTTTTTGTGTATGAAATGACTCATTTTCACACCAATTCCCTGAATTTCTGTTATCTTTCACTCTGACCCGCTTCACGCCGCTGCGACATACAGTTCTCTTTGAAAACCCCTCATTCTCTTTGGCTTCTAGTTCAAATTGGCTGACCTGAAACGAGTCGAGACATTTACAACCGTTTGGTGCCTCCGGGTATTTAAGGTGATCAAAGGTGAGCCGACAGTGGCGCAGCACCACAGGAGCCCCGGCCATTATCACTATTAGACCCTCGTGTCCTCCGGGTCTGACCGTCATTACGAGTGATTTATCATCTTCAATCAAGTCCTGTGATTGCTGCTGATTAGAGGTGAAGCCAGCCAATCAGTTACTCGCAGGAAAATCAAGGTAGCCAGATAGCTTTTGCCGCCCTTGACCTTAAAAACATCAGCGCTCTTGACTCCCGGAGAAGATGCCACACTGGCCCGTGAACACACGTTTTCTTCTAATATTTTCCACAGGATGGATGTTTTCGGAGGAAAGTGATAACAGCAGTCAGTCGCATATTTGTCCTTCAAAGCAAGAGGGAGGAGAGTATGTGTGTATATATATGTATATGAGAGCGAGAGAGAGAGAGAGAGAGAGAGACTACGAATAGCAATAAATAAAAACAAAGCCCCAATTCCCAGATGACTATGAATGGTATGTCTCCTGATATGTCCCTGCCTTGCTATGCTGTGCATGCTCTCCCCAGCTGCCATCGTGGCTATAAATATCACTTATCACACTAACTGACTTCTCTCTCGAGAGGGAGGGGAGGGGGGGGGGGGGGGGAGAGAGAGGGAGAATAAAGGGGACCAAAAATACTGGTGCAGGTATGATTGCTTGCCAAGACAAATGGCATCCATCAACTTTAGCTGAGCTCCATATTCATCCGCGATTGGAATCCAGCCATGCATATAAAGGGAGGGAGGGAGGGAGGGAGGGAGGGAGGGAGGGAGATGGTGGCTGATCTGATTTGGTCGAGTGTGCTCTGAAAGCCTCCAACCACCATCTCTTGACTTCCACTACTTTTAAGTGTTGATTTTAGGGGGTGCACATTTTTTTCAGACCCCCGTTAACTGATACCGACGGTATTAGTGCCTTGCATGCCTGGTGCATGTGTGTGATGATGAGTATGAAGTCAGTGTGTGTGTACAGTTTATTTGTCTTTGAATAAATGCTACAACTCCCCAAGCTAAGCTCCCGTGTGTTGCTTGTCACCTGATTGAAGTGAAGCGGGTTAGCATCGTATTTCAGCTCCCACTCAATTAAGGTGGGCTCACCTTTTAAAGTTACTTATTCTCCAGTAAGTGACAAGCCCCCTCCTCCGGATTTAACTTCACTCTTTTGTTATTTTTTATGTCTTTTAACTGTTAAACTGATGCCATTAAATTGTCAAAATGCAAACTGTCGGTTATCGTCTTCCAATCAGAAGATCAGCGGTTCGATCCCCCGTCCAGTTGGAAAGTTGTCTTCCCCACTCATGGAGCTCAGGTGGCTCTTCTACTTTAAAACTTCAAAAACATTTAAATAGCTCTGACAGATGTGGAATTACATAAACACAGGCAGCGTGTTGATTTTAACACACTCAAAAGTGAAGTTAACATCGATTTCGCTGCGTAGCAGAGTGCTGATCAATGCGAGCGGTGAGAGAGAGAGACCAGAGGCACGTGGGTGTGGGTGTGTGTGTGTGTGTGTGTGTGTGTGTGTGTGTGCAAAGGCACATACTGTACGTGATACCGTGTGTGAGTGAAGCATTGCCCTTCATCTCACACACACACACACACACACACACACAGGCAGCATGGGTGTGCTAGCGCAAACATTCAGCAAAGGTCGTGAATCTTTTTTTTCTGTGCTGGGTGTCACTCTCCATCAGCTGCAGCTACAGAGCAGAGCCTCATCTCCCAGTGTGAACAAAGTCTGTCGAGCAAAGACACCTACCCAGCATGCATCAGCACGGCTCAGCTGCCGGCCCCTGAAGGTAAGTGTGCCTCTGAGATGCACCCAGCTGTAAATCTGGCTTCAGGGGGCTGTTGTAGCTGTCCGTCTCACCTTTGTAGCCCCCAAAGACTGCTGTCAGTTTCGCTCTGCAGCTTCACAGCAGTTTGTATGATTCCACGTTCCTAAACCTAAATTAATCCCTGCTCACATTATTTCACTTCCTGCTATGAATCAGTCAGAAGCTAACATAGCTCCCCGCTGTGTTGCCAACTAAATCTGTGCCTTATTCCGAAAGACAATCCGGAGAGGAAACGGGGACGATGGCTGGCTTTGTTCAGTTCACAGCATCGGTCAAACAGGATGCTGCAACCAGACATCAAAAAAGGTCTGCAGTTGAAGATGGGCAGGGCCATGACATAATCCCACAATCTGATTGCAAAAGGTGTATCGTAAAGGTGTGAAGAATAACCTAAACGACACCAAATATCCTTACATGACACACTCTGAATCAGACTGAACATTTTAACTGACAAACGTGTAAAACACAGTTTTTCCACATATAACCACGGGTTATATATATATATATACAGGGTATATATATATATATATATATATAATAGAAACAGCTAAATTGTTCATGCATGAGTGCTGTGTCTTTGTTAAAGCTTTTAGGAATAATATAATTGCACATTAACTGCTGTGGAGAGTAATGTCAATGTGTGACTCACATCAGAATGAAGCAGACAATCTGCCAGAAAATCAATATTACATATAATGCTTTGTTTTGATTGCTGCTGTGTTTTATGGGTTTTATGGGTTTTGATACATCTAAATGTAATAAATAGGAGTCTCAGAATAGAAAACCGTGAGCCAGTACTTATAAAGTACACTGCGCTGTGATTTAGCGGGGCTGAAGTTACCTTTGGGCACTGAATGAGCCATACCTCATTCATTCTCTTCGCCTTGCAGAGTCACTATAAACTTCAGAGAGTCTTTAAGGTGCCTTTGGGGGTTAACCTCCCAGTTAGGAGAGTATGTTGTGGACCAAATCCAATAGAGATCAATATAGCTTGGCAACGGAGCTGGAGCGGTGAGCTGTTCTTTTCTCATATGCTGCCGACCCACCACAATCAGCACTGAACTAAGGACGGCTTCTTTAAGTGCTAACACTTAAGTGATGCATAATAAAAAAAGAATATTCCCAGCTAGCTTTTTTAGAAGTGTCCAATGCTTGCCAGCTCTTCATTTATATTATTTCTAAGGAGCACCTGTTTCTCCAGGGGAAACTTTTGTTTTGTGTTCCTTTGGTCTGTGGCCATGTTTTGCTTTTCACCATACATGGATATTTAACACAATAGATAGTGCAGATCGTTTTTTGCCCCAGAGGGAGATTTGCAGTGCGTTTCCACCTCCGTGGCAACAGTTTGGGGAAGGCCCGTCATGTTAACGTGGACGTGCCTCCGTGCACAAAGCCAGTTCATTCTGGAAGAACTTTAAATGCTCTGACAAAGAGCCATGACCTCAACCTCACCCGACACCATGGTAATGATTTGGAACACAGACTGTGAACCAGTTCTCCTCTGCCAACACCAGTGCCCGGCTTTAATTCACTCGTGTGGCTGCGTTAAAGACAATTCCTGCATCCAGGACTCATGATTGTGTAGAAATCGTTCCCACCAGAGAGAAGAGTCTTATAACAGCATTCATGAAATGTGAGAGAGGGGGAATGTTCAGTTGTCTGCATATTTTTAGCTCCTTGGTTAGTTAAAGTGGAGATATTTATTAAAGCTTCTGATGTGCGTACAGTACAATAACACACAGCAGAAAACAAACACCAAAGTCTCCGTAACAAAACATGCAGGTTTGCACGAAAGGTAAGCAACATATACCAGGTTCAGTGCTCTGCTTTTATTGATCCCCAGCCAGCGTTAAAAAAGCTTTTAAAAAGTGTTTTCATTTTTGCAAGCAAGCAGTTTCCAATCATCTTTCTTTGTTTCTTCTGTTCCTTCCCCCACTCTGCTCCCTGGGAAACATGTTGGCGTGCAAAGTTTGCACTTCGCCAAATGAAACCGAGATTTTTCGACGAGTGCTGCTTCGTTGCATTAAGTCGACAGTGAGATTTCTTATTAGTATTTCAACTTACATAAACCTAAAGGATGTCCCATCTTATTAATGCGTTTTTAGCACAAAGAGGAAGTAAAATGATTTTACATATTGCTTCATTGGTATTCTATGGTTAAATACTGAAAAGCCACAACAGAGACAGCAGACATGTTTTAGATTATATTCCATACCTAAGCTTACATGGTTCTGCTTGCATAGTGATTTGTAAATTTACGTAAAACTAATACTGGCGAAAGGTCCTCTGACTATTAAGTATAGGGATACGAATGCAGACATGTCTTATAATCCTCGATAAGAATGGCTTTATTTGAATAAAACCAGGTTTTCCCTTTCTTAAATGCAAATAATGGAAGATGACAAATGTTATTCCGTTATCGTCCACAGCTTAGTACATCGCTATCTTCCTCCTCTAGGCAAATATTTACAAGTATTTATAACTTTATTGAAAAGATTATGTATGTAAGTCATTTGCATATCGATGAAACGTGCAGCGGGGCACCAGTCCGTAGTTCTCTATCCCCCCATCTAAATAACACTGAGACATGCTATTAATGATACATGAATGTAATTACATCTCTCTGAGCATTTTGCCTAATATGCCAAATGAATGGGGAAGTAGAATGATGAGAACACAGCGGGCGTTAATTAGCCTCATCCGTGAGCAAAAAGAGCTTCTATCGTGCAGAGAGGCAACGTTATTACTTCAAGATGATACAAGTTCGGAGTAGAGCAAATAAATTACTTCAAATGCATTTTGGCTCCCTGATTTAATAGGAGGTCCGAATTTAATGTCTCTTCCCGCTGCAGGGAAAATTGGGGGGGAATCCTTAAGTCATTCAATTCCCTGTCACACTGTTTGTGGAGAGGAGCCTGCAGGTTTTTTATGAGTCTGTGGTGACATCACAGGATGATTATCGAATGTTAAAAACCTGCGATGTACTCGGCTGGTAACTTGTTGCAGTAGAGATAGCTGGTCAAAAAGCTCAGTGGGCGGAGCAAGTCATCCTTTAACCACAGGGTTGGTGGTTGGATCCCTGTCTCCTACTGTCGAGGTGCATGTCGAAGTGTCCATGACAGTGGCACCAATCCCCATGTTGCCTGCAAGCAGTCCATCGCTTGGTTGTGCTTAGGATGGGTTAAATGCAGAAGTCACAGTTCATGTATGTGACAAGTTTTAAGATTAAAACAATAGATGGTCAAATTAATTTGAAGGTGCCACCTGCCCATCAGGAATATCTAACCATTCAGGAGCAATTCACGGTTAAGAGTCTTGCCCAAGGACACATTGAAAGGAACTAGCGGAGCCGGGGAACGAATCGCCGATCCTCTGAAGGACAACCCGGGACTATAGAGTGGTGCAAGGAATGACGTATTTATGGAGGCCCTAGCATTTCACTGGTTCTTTTGACAATGATTGGACAATTCATTGGCTTTAGGATTGGTGCACTTGGTGGCAAACAAACGTTTATGATAACTTGCACTTTTTGTTCAGCAAGATAATCTTCACAAATGAACACCACCTTTATGATTTTTGCAGCGTGAGTGTAAAAACTTCAAAATTCACGACAGTGGTATTTACTGAACAGAACAAAACGTTAAAATCTCTTCAGCTTGTTTTAACCACAGACCTTATTTCAGTCATCCAACCAACACCCATCCAACCAAAACCCATCCAACCAAAACCCATCCAACCCTAACCCATCCAACCAAAACCCATCCAACCAAAACCCATCCAACCAAAACCCATCCAACCAAAACCCATCCAATCAAAACCCATCCAACCAACACCCATCCAACCAACACCCAGCCAACCAAAACCCATCCAACCAAAACCCATCCAAACAACACCCATCCAACCAAAACCCATCCAACCAAAACCCATCCAATCAACACCCATCCAACCAACACCCATCCAACCAAAACCCATCCAACCAAAACCCATCCAACCAACACCCATCCAACCAAAACCCATCCAACCAACACCCATCCAACCAAAACCCATCCAACCAAAACCCATCCAATCAACACCCATCCAACCAACACCCATCCAACCAAAACCCATCCAACCAAAACCCATCCAACCAACACCCATCCAACCAAAACCCATCCAACCTAAACCCATCCAACCAACACCCATCCAACCAAAACCCATCCAACCAAAACCCATCCAACCAAAACCCATCCAATCAAAACCCATCCAACCAAAACCCATCCAACCAAAACCCATCCAACCAAAACCCATCCAACCAAAACCCATCCAACCAAAACCCATCCAACCAAAACCCATCCAACCTAAACCCATCCAACCAACACCCATCCAACCAACACCCATCCAACCCTAACCCATCCAACCAAAACCCATCCAACCAAAACCCATCCAACTAAAACCCACTGACTTTGAGACCAGGGAACCGGAAGTACAAACTCATTTCCAGGTTTTCGGACTCATTCCTGCAGCATTCAATCAAAAACTCACTCTGCACTAAAAGTTTTTGCTCAACTGCTCTGATGAAATAAAGATCTAGAAAAGACCACAGGCGGACAGTTAAACCTGATATGAAAGTAATCTCCCCCTTTCCTCTGTAATGAAGAATTAAATCACAATGACCAGTAAAGTGGAAGCTCATTATCCAAATTTGAAATATCCTAATTGAATGGGCATAATGAATCAAACAGGCTTACATTATGTGATAACACCGAAGAACCGTAATATTAACTGGCCGCTATGATATTAATGTCTAGAGTGGTCTTGTTCTTGCACCAGTCTCCCATCTAAAAATAATCTAGTTTACGCGTGCGAGTTCACAACGAGGGCATGGTCCAACACTGTCCAACACGTAGCGTACGCATATTTGAAATGTTCTTCCAGTACATATTGGTGATGCCTGAAATACTATTAATAATCTCAGCACAGTTAATGCAGAGGAGTTTTTCCATTAAACATTATGTCCCCAACATTGGAGAATACCCTTACTGCTATAGAACTAGTACCTGGGACACCCCTTATCTATAATTCTGTGCAGCTGCATTTCCTTCTGTTAAGTTAATGAGGTACCATGTAAGTTATTTCCGCCACCTGATGAAGATTTGTGAAGTTATGCAGTGTGCGTTGGCTGCTCACTCATTTGCTAATGCTGTAGCTCGATGCCCTACTTCTGTAATTTATAGGTGATTTGCACGAGTCATAAATTAGTGGGGTCTACTCAACTAAGGCTCAAGGGACAAGAGGCAGTACACAAGAGTGATGTCAACCCTCGTGACACAGTTTCGTCTTTTCCATTCTGCCAACACAGCAACGAGAAACCACGACGGTGTTACCAACGGCAAAATATGTTTTTGAATCTGTGAATTGATTCGGAATCGTAGAGAATAACAAATCACACAATAATCTATTGTTCCCAAAGCCTTTGTGGCAAACTTGACAGACAGTCAATTGATAATTGATTTAAAAGCAAAGCATTCATGACCTTGGAGCTCAACATGTCGTTACATTGCATCTTTTCAGTTACTAGCAACAGAAAAGTCACTGTGGATGTCCTTTGTTAGCTCTTTGCCTCTTTCACTGGGTCTACAAAAGCTTTATATCATAAAGTCACAAAGAAAATGGCAAGCATGTCTGTCTCCAGAGATGCTCTGCCTCCAATTAGATGCAATAATGCAGCAATTAAAGATGGAATTATCTCTTGTTATATGCCAATTATGGAAGTAACATGGAAATCTTTTCTCTTCTATAAAATGGTTGAAATCTTTGAAGACTCTTCCTGCACTCAAATGAGACTTTGGGCAATTATCTAACCAGAGCAGTCATATACAACTTGTTTGTGGGTTGTACTAGGTAACAGAGCAATATGGAAAGAGAAAGAAAGAGATGTGTGTTTGCATATCCGTCTTCTTTTCCAAACCTCTGTGTTACTGTGCCGTAACGGTACATGCAGATGAACGATGCGAAACCACTGATGGAGTTTTGCAGTATCCAGGTGAGAGATCTGGAAGGTGAGGAGCCAAATGTCCTCTGCAGTTCTGCATTTCTTAGCTGTCCCATCAAATGCAAAAGGAGTTGATTTCAATCCCTCATGTAACTGGACATCGGCCACATATTCTGTTTCAACTGGGAAATACGTCACAGTAGAGTATGTAGACTACATCCCCGGTCACGTTGTGCATCCTTTTAACAAAAATTGTTCTATATCGTAAACAATCATCTTTTCTTTCCGTGTAACAAAATATGAATTGTGCTTACGTGAGCTAGTTTTGAAACATTTCAACCAATACGATCGTGACATCCATTGATCAAAACGCAATTTTTTGACAGCAAAAGAATGCAATTGGGCATCTCTAAATGTTACATTTACAGTCCGAACTGTGAGTTTTATGATCCCTTGCACCCCTGGTTGACTATGCATGCCTTATGTCTTTGTCCACTTTGATTCTGTCAAAGACAAGGGAACGGTAGTCGGTTTGCACAATTAATAAAGGCTGCAAGTCAATCAGCGTACTCCAGTCCCTGTTATACCTTAGAGGACATTACATCACTAGAAAAGTGATGTGGATAAATGCTGAGTGCTCTGGGCATCAGCTAAACTCAGCACATTTAAAGCATTTATTGGAAACCTCCACACACCCTTTTATCAGCATCTCTCTTAATGGTCCCTAAAAATTCGATTGACTTTTGTGAGATGCAGCTCTAAATGTTTGAGGATGAGTAAAGAGCAATGAGGTGAACGTGTAGGCAGCCTGCGTATATGATAAAACACAATCCAAATATTCCACATCCCGAATTTAGTGGACTGAGGTATTTATGATATTCATAATAATATTTATGTATTATAGTATTAGCATTATAGTATTTTTATAGGATGTATCACAAGCTAGTTTTAATTAACAGGCCACTGTTGTGCTACAGATTTTTCTGAATCAACAATTATTATCCGGATGAAATAATATTTGTGTCAGGGTTGTTAGCATGAATTTGCATCCTGTTTTATAAAGACAGAGACATCCAGATTACATTATTGTCTCAAGAACGTTTCATGCAGACGGATATTCAAGTTTGAGGTGTTCAGTGTGAATCTGTGTCTCAGTGAGGTTTGCATGCACCCTCTGGGTTAATGTATGCATGGCAACAACAATAAAAATGTGAGAGCGAAAAAGATGAGGACAGTCAGACAGACAGATCAAAAGAGAGGAGCAGAAAGCAAAAGAAAAGAGGCAACAATGGCAGACCGGGAGAGTGGAGGAAACTGAGATTGCGAGATGCAGAAAACAAAGCAAAAGGTTGATTGTCTTCAGTTGCTGGTGTTCTATGAATGCATATGCTATCATCAAAGCCATCTGAAAATGATGATAAACTGTGATTAAGGTCAGAGCTCTGGAACACCCACTCTGAATAATAAAGACGCGCGTACTCGGGTTTTTTGTTCTTCCTGTACTGTGACATGGGTTGTCTTGCGTGGGTGCAAACCTTTAGTAGATGCCTTTTATTCCTACAGCTGGTCATTATGCTATCCATTTATAATAGATGCAAATTAGATCACCTGGCTGTGCCAAAGTACAGCCTGTCAACAAATTATCGTGGTAACATACTGGAGATGAATTGCACAATGACGAGGCGGCAGCCTCCAGGTCTGAAAAAAGAAGCCAAAGCTTCATGTCTTAAAGCTGCATTCTGTCTACTGGCCACCAGGGGGCGACTCCTCTGGTTGTATAGAAGTCTATGAGAAAATGACTCTACTTCTCTCTTGATTTATTACCTCAGTAAACATTGTAAACATGAGTTTATGGTCTCAATCTCTAGTTTCAAGTCTTCTTCAATACAGCATGATGTTCATTTAGTAAATGATGGTCCATTTAGAGTCAAACAGACCATAAAGCAGGGGATGCTTTAGGGGCGGGGCTACACGGTGATTGATTTAACTATCCTCCAAGGAGGAGCAGGCGGATTGGGTTTACCACAGTCAATTCAAATCAACCAAACACTTTCTAATTAGAAAAACATAAATTTGATATAGGTTAGTGAGACATTATGTGAATGTAAAATGATGTTTTGACCAAGAAACATTCCAGATGAATAAATAATCATCAAAGAAGCCACAGCGAGACCTTGCACAGCTACATTCTTAGGCAGATGAATCAGATTCTAAGCTATGCTAAGCTTCAGTTATTTAGCTTTAAAAAAACCTGAAAAACGTACAACATGCTCATGAAGACTTGAGATTTGACTCGACCTGCCCCAACAGACGGGGAACAAAGGTTCTGGCTAGATTCAGGAAGGATGTTGAAAACTCTGCTGTACAATACAGAGTTTACAGAGCAAAAAAATACATTTAAATGTGATTCTTCTCCAAACACACGTAAGAAAATTCATGTGATACTTTCAGGAACAGCGAAACATGCAAAGAGCGGGCCCTGCAGGTGCGAGTCCGACATTATTAATTCATTTAATTAGTGTTATCAGAGAGCACGGTTTGTTTGATTACGCTGATCCCTGCTCTATTTTAACCACCCCTGGTTATTTCTCGCCTCCACTGTGAGTGACAGCTGAATTATCACTTAGCTCACTGAGAGAGAGCTCATTCCGACGCCTCAGAATAGCCACGCTAGCCGCAGCCGGCTCTATCTGATTTCACGCTGCTGCTGCTGCTGCTGCTTAGCATGGCAAGTAGCAATTTCATTACGGCTCTCTCTTTCCTCTCAGTGATGTCCTTAACCAATGACACCCTGATACATTCACTGCCCCATTTCCATGGGCCTGGGAGTTTCGTTGCCGATGCATTTAGGGTGAAGAGCCTCTCCTCCGGGGCCCGGCCGTCGCTCACACACCTGGGAGTCTGCCCCACTATTACGCATGCTATTTGCACAAATTGCTCCATTTGTGTTCGAATATGAAATGCGTTTTCCCTGAATATGACTGGAGGCCGAGTCAATCCCCTAAGAGAGCGGTTGAGATGTGTGAGATATTTTATTCTTCAGTGTGATTGCTTCGTCATCTCCTCCTTGCCATTAGCTGTGAGGGAAGTTTGAGGACTTTAACATGTGACATTGTATGAATGCTGGATTGCTATTGTTCAATGGAACTCAATTGGTTCTGAGTGAGTGATAGGAAAAAGATCTATCCCTAAATACCATGAAAGAGCACACAGAGCACTCAATTTAATGACATGACTGGAACACTACAGCTGCTGTATTTCTTTTCTTAAATCAATACGGGTAAATCAGTGGCCTTTAAAGTTTCTTGTCTTTAACCTTTTCATCACCGCCTTGCAAAAATGGGCAAATGAGCTGTGTAATTGCTGCATATCTTGATGTAATGAGGTCAGATGATGATAAATATTCATGGTACTGTATCTATTTGTATCAGCTTTTATGTGCTAGAATAGATATTGCAGACGTCTTAATCTTAAAAAAAAGCCAGAATCACAGAGGTTGCTAAATCCTGTGACTGGGTGATGATCATTTAACAGTTTGTTATTGATTTGGCAAATAAGAAGGAAGAAGTTATTGACGTTCCTGATGTAATACATAATGGTGGAACAATAGTCAGAATATAACAAGTGGGCATCACCGTGACGTCACCCATTGGTTTGTGGGCTACAGTCTTAAAACCTCATGTTTGAACAACCAGAAGTGACACGAGAGGGTGGAGCGAAGTACGATGATGCTGACATTTTTAGGCGACCAGATCGGTTTCAATTAACATTTACTGAAAACACACTGTGAACGTGTTGAAGTTCACCCAGACCAGACAATGCCCTGCGTACTAAAGCATACTCTGCTTTAGTGTCTATTCTACTCTAAATGGACCATCATTTACTAAATGAACATCATGCTGTATTGAAGAAGACTTGAAACTAGAGATTGAGACCATAAACTCATGTTTACAATGTTTACTGAGGGAATAAATCAAGAGAGAAGTAGAGTCATTTTCTCATAGACTTCTATACAACCAGACTTATTGCATTCAGAGGAGTCGCCCTCTGATGTGACATGAGAGAGATGCAGGTTCAGCTCATTAGGTCAAAGTCCATCAAGTCCAACTGTGAATACAAGACAGTCCACTACCTGTAGATTCATTTTAAACTCGGGGATTAAAACGAGTGCCCAGTCTGACCTGAAGCCCCAAGAGTTTTCAAACGAACTTCAAGCGTGGCTTCATCAGGGCCGAGAACGTGAGCTAGGAGACGGTTAATCATCTGCTTAGTAATACTGCTCTTATCAGTAAAGCAGGAGAACTCAAGCCAGAACTTTTGGAAGAAATTTGACCTCTCCGGCCCAGAGGGGGTTTTAATTATGAGGGAAAATCTGATGATATGAGAGCATGATAACAAGCTGACACCGTAATTAATCTTGTGATGCTGACAATATACCAAAAGTGACCCACTACCTTTGACCCGTCTTCCATTCCCGTCAGAGGCCGTGACCTCATCACATTACATATGCATGATTCTGGTCCCCTTTTTGGACACCTGCGCGATCTTCAGCTTCACGATGAAAAAGAAAAACCCTGCTTGATATATTTGCTGTTATTGCAGCTGTTGTACTGCTCTCTCCCCCGGTAGCTGGCTGCCCGAACCATTTTACATTTAAATTTGTTGAATAATAAATTATTCAGTGATTTAATTCTGAATAAAGTGGCAAATATTTCTGAGAACAAGCAAACCACCTGCGTAGCCACGGGTGCCATTTCCTCACTGTCTCGTTTTAAATTACACCCACAACAGTATTTTCATTAATCTTCGTGCATTTCAAAAGGCTTCAGGGATCATAACTCATTTTTTTAAAAATAGATTCCTGCATGTGCCACGACAATGATCAGACAATCCTGGGAGTCGATGAGTTTATTTCTGGGGACTCTTCTCTGTGGGATATGTGTATACAGTAGCTTGTTGAGATCACAATGTCTGTCGCAGCAGCAGCGACGGTGCTTTTATGTGCCGTCTTGTCGCTGACAAAAAAAAAACAGAAAAAAGGAGTGGATGTCGGCAAAGAGATTCAGAGAAATCTCAAATTGCATATTGAATTCTAAAAGCACACCCTCAAAGGCAGAATCCTGGCAGAGCTCGCTCGCTCACGCTGCCAAAACCCGGACAACTGTAATTGCTTGTCATATTTAGGGAAATTATGTAGTTAACACAAATGCCATATTAAAATCTTTTCTGTTGTTTTAAATTCAAAGCCCATTTGATTCGTGTTCATCTCACTCCGTCCTGGCAGGGTGCACTGGTGAGATCGCCGTCTCCATTCCTCACTGAGTCACTGCTTTTAATGTTGTTCATCTTCGCCCCGAGCTTCATGCTCTACGCCCAAGTATCTCAAATGTCTTCCTTTCTTCCAAACTGAACAAATCATCCATTTCAAAACAGCGACTGAAGAGCTGCAATATGAAAATACAACTCACTGATGGGACTGACCAATGGGGCGTAAAGGGCACCACGATACACCAATAAGTTACGTTCCCAGATCGACAGGAGTCCGATCCACCACACGGCACAAAGAGAAAACATCTCACTTTAAAAGTCAGTTCTCCTTTCACTCCGGTTATTTCCTTCTTCCACAACTGTGGCGAAGAACACCAGGAGCAAATGCCAGGACTAAATTATGACTGCTGTGTTAACTGCATGCCAAATTAATCGGCACTACAGACAGATTGCCGATTGCCAATGAGCCAAATCTGCTAATAGAGATGGTTTCAGTTTATTTTTGTTATAGCAGCTGGTCTACAAGGCTTGAGGCTATTTTTTACACCAACGTCCCAAAAATCATTTCAACTGCTCTGAAGTCAGCGTTGACCATCAGACGTCAGCTATAGTGGTGACTTGCATAAAAACACACAATTCATATGATTAGGAAATAAAATATTGTTTTCTTGATAATACAAACATCTCAGCATTAGTAGTTTTAATATTATAAACTGCTTAGAGCAAGTGTGAACAAGTGAAACGGGTCCTAATTCCCTCTCTAATATCTATTTTAAATTGCTGTGAAAACATCTCACTCGGTAAAACACAAGAGCAGAAGATATTAATGAGGATATTCATATTTTAGCAGCGTTGCTCATAACTCTGCAGTGGTGGCGAATGAATCTAGGGGCAGAATGAATACAGTGAAAACACTGTGTGAGGTATATGGACGTATTTAAGAGTGAATGTGTTTACTCAGTCATAGAAATGTGACCTGACAGTGGCTTATTAATATTTCCACTTCCCCGGGGGTATGCAAATACACCTTGTCCTCTGCAAAGTGCTACTGAAGACCTGGCTGGTTGAGATCCAAATCACGATAAGTTATCCTCAAACTCCAGCAGGCATGTACTGTGCATGAATGTGCATGTGGGGCTGTGTGTGTGTGTGTGTGTGTGTGTGTGTGTGTGTGTTGGAGATGGGGAAGACGGCAGGCGTGCGAGAACAGAGACAGAGCGTCGGGGAAAGAAAGAGCTGAGCGCAGAGGCATATAATCTGAATTCAAAAGCAATCATTTTTGTTCTCAGCTCATAAAGCCGTCTTCTGTTGATGGGTACGGCAGTAAAAATCACGAGGATGAAGGTAAAGAATGGATCTGAGAGGGTTTCGCAGCGACGCTCGCACTTCACACGGCGGCAGCTGGTCCCATCCAGGAGTTGACCTCCAGTCATTTATATGTAAAGCATAAACTGAGTTACAGATGATTACAGTAATTAGACGACATTAAAAAGCCACAAATGGCAAAAGAAAAACCCCTTTAATAAATTAATAAATAAATCAGGCAACAAATTAATAATAAATCTGAGATTTTGGAGCGTAATTTGGAGTACACAGAAGATTAGCCAATTAATTCATACACAAGCCGCTGAGGACGACACCTAGGGCTGTAAGAAGCAGAAGCAGATTGTGTGACATTTCAGAGACTTCAGGATTTATCAGTGAATCAAAAACTAAACTGTTAATGGGAAGTAGTTGCAGCCCCGTCAACATGAGATTAAGAATTTGGCAATATAGGCAAAATGTTAGCAGCTCCAGGGTGTTGTAGGGACAAACGACAGAGAGAAGAAAAACACTATTCTTCATCAGGACACCATAACTCAACCAGGAATTGATTTTGGATGAAAAATATACGCGTTTTAGACAAAAAGAACATAAAAAAAATGAAGTGGGTCAGAATTTTTGTTGAAAAATCAACTTGTGCATCCGTGTGCCGTATTTATCAGAGATAAATAGCAATTCACAATTAGCCTGGTTTTCCTGTGCCAAACGAGAAAAGCGTCATAATGCGGTGTTAAAGGTCACAGGAAGCTCTTATTCCTCTAAAGAAATGTCTTTCTTCTTCACATAACCTCTGTCTGTTTTCACTCTCTGCTTCTGCACTCCAGCGTGCGCGTGTGTGTGCGTGCGTGCGTGCGTGCGTGCGTGCGTGCGTGCGTGCGTGTGTGTGTGTGTGTGTGCATCAGAGTGGGGCCCACTGGTGCAGCTTGCCCCAGTCACAGTAAAGTGTTGTACAGAGTGCCACTGTCGGCCCCTCTTAGTCCCTGGAGAGGCCGTGTGCCCTCCTTAAGCCCTTCGGCTGGATCTGCAGGCACGCTCAACACGGAGCTTACACTGCCGCTACGATCCCCTGTTGTCTTTGACTTTCAGACTTTATGGCCACAAAAAATGATCACGGTGCAAAACTTTGACTGCCTGCGAATTAGATTCAGAAAACGAAATGAACCGTCATTTCCGTGCCCGATCAAATTGAGGCTCGTGACGATGTGATTTATGGTGCAAATCATAACTTAACTCCTAGATGTTCTAATTTTGTAACCACCTCTATATAAAGGCGGGTTGATTTTGAGCAGAGCCCGTTTCATTTTTTTTTACTATTTTGATTAAGTCCTCAATGACTCAATGAACTTTTCGCTTTGCAACCTTTATTGCTCTGCGGCTTAATGAAATCACATTTCACAGAGATTTACGACGTGACCGAGATAGTGACTTACAACTTTTCGCCGATGAAAATGTATTCTTCTTTTGCACATTCTAATTCGGCAGGGTGTCCAGGTGAGTCATCTACGAGACAAGAGCTCCCTAAACCGACTGTGACTCGAGACCTTGTGTGTGTGTGAAGTGTGAAAGTTAACATTTAGACCTACAGCAGAGTATTATAATGTTTTACATTCAGGCGTTTTTTCTTTTCAGTTACGTTGCTTCTTTAAGTGAGAAATCCATGAGTGAAGAAAGGTGAATGTGGGAGTTTTTTTTTGTTTCTCACCTATAGTGATTTAATGATTCCCTTCTCAACCTTGAATACAGGAAGAGGTGATAGCTATCCATCTCCCCTGTGCATTATACAGCATCAGACCTCAAAGTCGATCACTTCTAGAACTATCGTAATCGTGTTTCCTCGTCACCTCTCCCCCTTTACTCCGTCTACAAACCTGCAAACCTAGTAAAAATGATCCAGTACCACCTTGGGAGTGCGCGTGGTGGACGTCACATTTGTTCAGCCCGTGTATGCAGCACGGGCTGCAGAAAGAAAAACCTTTGGTATGCATCGCATTTTGGATCAGTAATGTATTCAATCACCAATGATGCTAAGTATTAACACCTGATGCTGCGATCAAATAAGGGTTGTGTGGACCATGTTCACAGGAAGCTCCAAGTTCACGAGTTGTGACACGCCATGGAAGTTCCTCTTTTGGTTGGATGGGGAAAAATCGGGTAGAGTTTTTAATCTTTGTGATGTAATATTAATTTAAATTTATCCTCTGTCATTATGCCGAAGCATTTCCTGCATTACGCTGCACATGCTCGCGTCCATGTAGCCGTTGCGTATCAGCGGTCTTCTCATAACTCAACCACTTAAACAGCAAAGCATGTCATGCACACGACTCCCCTTGTCGTACGGCGTTCCATTTGAAGGCAGCAAAGAAGTACAGAGAAGCTTTAAATATTTTCCTGAATGTAAAGAGGCAGACCAGTAAAGTAAAGTAAATAGACTTTCTAGTTTGAACAACTTATAATACCACTGTGTGAGATCATCTGGATAATTGCAGACATGGCACAAAATAATCATTAACTTTTCTCAAAAGAAACTACAGAAACATTGATCACCTAATTTAGTCCCAAAATGAACAATATCAATGTGTTTATTTTCAGTATTTGGCAATAAATCAGTACAACTGCTGCTGAAGCATGAGTGGTACTCCTTCACACAACCCGAAGGTCTCCGGTGATCTCCCTGCTTCACATGAGGGCTGCTTTACGTCTTCAGTCTTCAGGTCCGAATGTCTTAACTTTGTGAGCAATTCCTGTTTTTTGAATGCACGTCTATGGTTTGTGTGGTGAGGTCAGGCTGCAGACATATATGGAGATTTATCAATTTGTGGAGTTTTCTGTCAAGCAGTCCAGTTACAACTGTTGGCATGAATGTGAATTGGACTGCACCACAATGAACTGGTATTTTTATCAACAGGATTTCATTGTACATTTGACCACAACAACACATAAATGATGATTACAGTGGTGTCAACAGAAGAAAGGAGTAAACTATCATGGACATAATCTCTGCACTGATTCTTTGTGTTGTCGCTGGATGATCCAAATAACGCAAGTGCGATTTCTCTCCCACTTTTTTAATCCCGTCTTCTATAAATGTGCCATGTTTTGCAATGCACTTTCACCCTGTTCCCCCCTCAGTCCAATTCTTCTTCTCTTTGTTCATGTGCCAGGTTAGCTATCAGGACGCAGTTTGACTGTGGAGGCATCAGCAATTTCTGGGATTTCGGGATGTTATACTATTTGGAAAGTCTCTCTACCTTCTACTTTCCCGTCTCCATATCTCTCCAAATCCATTTCTTAATCTTTATCTTATGTTCACATTCTGACACAAAGTGAGCTGGTCTCAATCGTAGCTGCGAAAAGTAATGCTCCGTTATTTGTAGATATCCCACAAAAGTATTTCGTATGTGATCTTTCAGCCAGGCGGCCGCCTCTGAAGAGAGCAGTTTATTTTGAAAAATCTGTATGCATGTAACTAACGGAAATTGACACGTGTTGCTGGCTTTCGTTGTAAAAAGCAGTAACTTTTTGAAAGATATCATATGAACCGTTGTATGTGGATACGTTGCACAAACATGCAACATCAACATAACTGTTGATTTCAGTTAGCATTATAAAACTATAAATATCCTCTTATTGTTTTGTATTGACGGTTAAGCAGACAGGCAAAGTATGTAAAAGTCAATAGGCCACCACATGCTAAACAAAAGGTAATTGAAACATCTGATTGGAGTTAAGCCAGAAGACGACCGCCCTGTCCCTCATTCCTGCTTCCCTGAGCTTCCTCCACTCTCCTGTCTCCTCGTATTTTCTTCCTTCCAGCTCCTCAGTCATTTGAGCTTATTAGAGTCTCTCTCTGTCAACCTTGTCCCATCTAATTCTCACCCAATTACAATCTAAATGAACCACAGGACTGCTTAACTTGCTTTGCCTCTTCCCATTGTTTAATTTGTGACGGTAACAAACCCTGATTAGGCTTCCGCGAAGGTTCGTAAATTAGGCGCTCAACGCCGAATTAATCACCATTCCATGGGAAGATAGATGGGTAATATACAATGTTTCCATATGGATCCCGCCGACAACAATAACACCACGGTGAAAAGAAGAACACTCTGAAAATGGCAATTACTGCGGATTTACCAGATTGTGGCATTTCTACCAGGGATGGCTGTGCATCACCAGCCGGTAAAATGTCACTTACAGAGACTGTCTGTCGGAGCTAGCTTAAAAAACCTTCAGATGCAATGTTTGCAGAAAGGCAAATTTCACGAGCAGCATCTGTGTTCCCGAGGTAAAACTGGGTCAATTTGATTAATGTCATTGTCTCAACCTGAGGAGCATAGACACCACAATAAAAGGTTTTGCCAAAGTGGGAGAGGATGAGGGAAAGTAAGGATGGAGAGGTGGAGCAAAAGAAAGAAAAAGGAGAGGGGAAAACTAAAATTAATGAAAAATTGAAATGTGAAAGACGCAACCAGCCAATGGCAGAGGACACAGACACTCCCAAAGAGTGAAAATGAAATGCAATTGCCCGATTTTGACAGCGGATCTAATTTAGCATACAAACAGGCAGCGGATAATTAGTCTCAAGAGGGAAATCAGCCTTCACAAAATGTTAACAAAAAAAAGCTCACAATGTTAAAGCGGCTGTCCTGAAATGATGCAGGGCAGACACATCACAGGCCTAGCTGCCGGCTGGTGGAGATTTTCACACTTCTCTGATTTTACTACTGCTGCATCACTTTATATCTGGTATAGATGGCGTGATGTGTATTTTAAAAAGCGTCAATAAATACAAAAACACCTAAACACACACACACATACATACATACATTGGGAGGCTCTCAGCTCCAAACAAATATTAAAGCTAGATAACTATGTGCTATCAAAAGGGCATCAGTTCAAGCAAAACCCCCTACATAAAAACATGAAGATTAAAAATGGGCACCGTTTTAAACTACCAAACAAAAGGCTGCCCAACTCGCAATGAGAAGATTCCAAAAGCAGTAAAAACTTACTCTAAAGCCACAACCATAGAAACAGAATATGAGTAAAACAGACAAGGAAATAGCGATTGTCGGCATTTGTTATGGTGACAACACACATCAGTGGGGCTCTGGAGACGGATGGTTTTGTTAGTTAGCGAGGTAACTTTTCCTTCTTCAGAGTGGCAGGGAGTGAGACAGACCCAGTGCTGATGCTGGCCACTGGGCTCATTTTCTGTAACCGATGTAGCATTAGAGCATGGCCGCATTAGCAAATGGCTAACTAGCCAGCCAGCTGAAAGCTAGTTAGCTAGCCAGCCAGCTGAAAGCTAGTTAGCTAGCTAGTTTGCCTATCCCACCATGCTTAATTAAAGGCTACACTGGTTACAGAAAATGAGCCACACAAAGTTTTTTTTACATATCTGGCGATGGTAATGCGCTTTCCTACACTGTGACAAGTGTGCGTGGCTGAAGAATTAAGTCATTATTCTGGAGCTGCTTCATAAGGTTTCTACTCCGGCTTGTTTTAGTTGTTACTGCAAAACAAAACTTGCCATAAGTCTGTGTAGTTTATACGTATGTCAGCCTACAATGGTAACAATGACAACATCACGCATCACTCTGACCAACCTGCTACATTGATTTGAATGGGAATGTCCGTTTTACTCTTATTCTATTTCTACGACAACAACCCCTCTCTACCACAGTTCAAAGATCATCATGATGTGTTGGTTGGTAAAACCAGCTCAGGTTATGTCGCAAGGGGGAGCTCAGACTGAAGCTATCAAATGCCAGGCATTAGTGAGACACAGCGCTGCATTTTGCCGATTCCCCAGTTGTGAATAACAGTGTGTTTCTGTCAGCAGAGCCTTTCACGAAGCAATACACCTTATATTGGTGTGCTGACGCTGTCATCCAGATGTACAAAAAAATCGGGAACACACAAATAATGTTTACACACGACATGCAGAGAATAAATGATATACAGACAGGCACTGCTTGTGTATTCTCCTCCTCTTGCAGGTAGTGGGGCTGGCAGTGCAGGTCATTAGCGAGCTGACTCACCTGGGCTGATGAGCTCGCAAGCCGAACAAAACTGGCCAGTTCAGTTCAGTATGCCGCGCTGTCTCGCATCTCTCTCAGCTCCCGCACGGTCTCCTGGTTTTGTTGCTTTGTGTCTGTGTGTTTACACGGATGTATTGATTTTTTTGCAGCCAGCTAACAGACATGACCATATTTGGACTGTGAAGTCGCGGTGTAGACGCTGTGTATGGCTCCGGTTGGGACCTGTCAATCACCGTGTAGCCCTGCCCTAAAGCATACTCTGCTTTATGGTCTGTTTGACTCTAAATGGGACTATTAATTACTAAATGAACATCATGCTGTATTGAAGAAGACTTGAAACTAGAGACTGAGACCATAAACTCATGTTTACAATGTTTACTGAGGTAATAAATCAAGAGAGAAGTAGAGTCATTTTCTCATAGACTTCTATACAACCAGAGGAGTCGCCCCCTGCTGGCCATTAGAGAGAATGCAATGCTGAGGCACTTCAGCATTGGCTTCACTTTTCAGAACGAGAGGTTGCCGCCTGGAAATAACTGACCGTGGGCCAGTTCATGACACAAAGACATCAGCACACCTCGACCAACAGTTTACCAACAGCAAAATGAGAAAAAACTGTTTGCATAAATATATATTCATAGAATGACTTTTGGACCAAGCAAAGTAGAATGAATTGGTTTGTTTTTATTCAAATATATAAAGATCGTCTCTATAATACTGTCATCTAATTGGGTCGGTGGGCTCTAATGTGGCATGGGGGGTATCAAATACTGTATAAACACATAATCTCATCTTCTATACCTGACAAACACTACTGCATAAAACTTATATTATAGCTTATAATATTACAGTTTATTCAATCAAGCATTTCTGAATTATTTCATTTGACACTTCGGCATTGTACCTTATCTCAAAGACACAACACGGTAGAAAAGGTGATGCCTCTAACCCATTTACCACACACATCGCATCAACACAGTTGAACACACACTGCTGATGTAAAGAAGTGACTGTCAGCCAGAATCATGTCCCATTATCACCTTGTCCACTGCAATGGCTCACTGAGACCTAACTCCCATCAGAGAGCAGCAAGTGAAGTGTCCTAACGTAGAACAATAAAAAAGGCCCGGGAGATTGCTTGTTTGAAAACCTTCAAACCTAGATAGTGATAGAAAGTCTCTCCTCTCTCGACAGCAAACGAGGGGCTCTAGATAGAGGCGCCTAATTATTGTTGTGCAACGGTTATCAGCAGATGAACGGTTGTACAAGAGCAGGTTCCACACACTGTATAGACAAACCTTGACATTCACAGCAAAACACAAAAGCCCACACAGACACAGGGATAAACTAAATATTAAGCACAGAAAAGCCCCAGTTCACCGCAGGGCATTACAACTGGGCACAAAGCCAGAACAAAATGACTTTGTCACTTTTGCTTTCAGCTCTGGAGACAAATATTAAAATAACATAGGTCCCATAGGCCCGGTGTATGTAAATCAAAAGCCATGCCCTTTAACTCACGATGTTCCCAGAAACCTCCTGCAAACTGCACACTGAATATGTTTTCTGCCAACACGCTACTACCATACAGAAGCTAAAACGTCTGCAGCTTATGCAGCGCCTGGTGCAGAGCTACCTTTGCTTTAGTTTTTTTCCATCAATGCGGGTGTCCCATTTCTTTCATACATGCACATGTGTCGGCATCAACATCTGTGTGGCAGAGTGTAATGAAAAACAACTGTCAGAAAAAACACCTCACATTGCATTTCCCATCAGGAGGCGTGTTGCTGCAGCTGAATTACAAGAGGCAGGTGAGGAAAGCACGTATAGCTCGAAAAGCAATTATCACTTAGAAAGCTACATTTCTGCACATAATACGGTGTTGAGAAGAAAATCAACTAACAGGCATCGAGAGGTAAAAGTATATAAATAAAAAATACACCCACTGCACTGGATGCTGAATACTAAAGAGGAAGAAATGAAATAGTCAGGGGTCATGTTGAGGTCGAGAAGAAACATACGCAGAGAACTCTGCACTGCAAGCAGAGAAACGTTACTGTGGAGATGAAGACAACACATCATAATGGGCCTCATGCTTACAGAGGAGGTCGCCTGTCAAATAGCAAGCACTCAGCCCTGGAAATATCGCTGTTACAGTAACTCGCACATACAAACCGCTCAATCTCGCTGTCGTGCACAACGATACGGAGAAATACACAAAACAGCAGGCAAAGACAAAACGTATGTGAATGGTAAGGCCGCGCACAACACGGAGAGAGAATAAAAAAGACTATCTTCATGAGTGGTGACAATGTAGCTCCATGACAACACCTTTCACAACGACTAAAATGGATTGTGCGAGATGGAAAACTGGAAGCAAATATCCACTCCACAAAAAAAACCTTCCATGCATTATTCTGGTGATGGTGTTAGAAAATGTGGCCTGAAACTTTGTCATGTCATATCTGACCCGTTTTCAGTGTATTTCTGCCCACAAAAGTTATCTCTCAAATATGTAACGCTACACTATCAGCTCTTTATCCACGATACAAGACAGGAAGAGAGGGCAAAAAAAGACAATTAAAGTGTATTTCACTAACCAATTTGAGGTTTTTTTCTACCAAATATTCCAGCCGCGGAACTATCGGGTCATGAAATTGCACACTTTAGAACCCTCCTTACCCCGGTAATATATCTGCATGAATGGTTTGTTAGAGTGGTATTTAATAATTTAACGGGACGCGCTACAGAAGTAAACCTGGTGGCCAGTCACAAGCCAAAAACATCGCATTGGCCATTGTAAATAAATAAAACATATAGAATAATGTCGGCGGCGATAAGGGGGTCTTTCCAAAAGTATGTCACTCCCACCTAGATTCTTTATGGCTAGTTTGATGTTCAGTTCCAGATTTATCACTTTAACACTTTTTCCTGCTCCAAACTATCATTATATCGGCCTATAAAAATATACAATCACTCGACCTCCAGCCTGTACCAACCATCGTCCAAGAATTTCAGGATTGCTGCGACAGACTGCATATAATACTGAACTGATCTCAAGCTTCATCACCACTTGTAGTGGGCATTTAAACCCAGAGCTTGACTAAAGATAGAAGAAAGAGACACATGTTACACTGTATTTAGATGGCCTAAAATCAATAGAGACAGAGAGAAAAAACAAACGCACAACAAGAGGGGCACAAATTCAAACACCAAGTCTTCACCACTTCTGCAAGGTACTAAACACAGAAAGTTGCTCACAGAACACAAACATCGCTGAGCACCAGTCACTGCAAAAATGTCAAGCGCAAACATACTACTGCTTGGCAGAATACATTTTAGACTAAAGTGTTGGTGCTGGAATGCTAATGCTCGTCCTGGCAGCTGTGACTCACACGGTGGAGCAGATTAGCCACCACCACTCGAGTGAGTGATATGACGCCCTGCTACCTCCCTCCACTGAAGGATCAACATCCAGAGTGTGTGTGTGTGTGTGTGGGTGTGTGTGTGTGTGGGGGGGGGGGGGGGGGGGGTTGAGAATCAACAACGTGACTGATCTTCTTCATAGGGCACGAACTGTCTGAGCATTCACTGCTCTGTTAAACAGCCTGAGGCCCAAAAGCACAACAAACATTACTTAATCATTTCTGACAAGGGACTGAAGATGGTTGACGGCTGAATAATTATTAACCTGACAAATATATTTTGTCAACTTAAAGAAGGGTTGTTACTTGGAATGAGTGATTTAATTTGTGTCTGTTAAGTTGGGGAAGAATGGTAGGATATGCATACTATACAATGCTATACAATACTCAGATGGCGTTGAATGCAACTGAGCAGACAAAATAACAGGTTCACAACTGATTTGTAGATTATCTCTTGGCATCCACTGACAAGTGAAATGCTTTCTATCTGACATTCTTTCACACACTTCCTCTGAGGAGAATAGTGATGCAGAAACAAGTAGCTTCTTTTTTTCTTTTTTCAGACTGTCACAGTTATATCACCATCAGAGGTCTTCTCCAGAACAGGCTGCATGATCCGCTTTATGAGATTTGAATTACTTCCCAGCAGCATTTCCCAGCAATCAGCAAACCAAAGTGTATGCCAGAATAACGGAGCACAACTTGCCGTTTGAAAAAGAAAATGCTGTTTGGTTTGAACACAGTAAGTGTACTCACATTGATCGATGTTCCCGTCCACTTTCCCCTTCTCCTGCAAACAGAGAGCACACACAAAAGTGGTTATTACAGGCTTGGAGGAGTGAGACAAAAACAGCCCCTTCTGCAGCTTTTTCGCACACCATTCGTTACCGTCCCTTTCCTCTTCTTCTGGGTTCAGAGAAAGACGTCGGAAAACAAAAGGTGAGCAGTCGGGAAGGGAATGGGAAAAGAAAAGAACAGGAGAGACAGAGAAGAAGCGAGAGAGAGAGAATGTGTGGTGGATGACAGGAGAGAAACGAGGGGACCTTTACAAAGGCGGATCCCAGAGTCAATTCAATCAACCTAATTGGAAATACACTTCCCAGCAGGCTGCAAGATGGCAGTTGTCACTATGTTGTGCTGGGATGTTTATCAGGACGTCAAACAATTGATACGGCAAGGAGAAAGGATTTATTGTGTCAGTTGTAACTGTGAGTGTGATATTGACGTGCAGCTTCAAATTTCAATAAATGTCACTTTCATTCATGGCTTTTCCAAAGACTGTGTGTGTGTGTGTGTGTGTGTGTGTGTGTGTGTGTGTGTGTGTGTGAGTGTGTGTGTGTGTGTGTGTGTGTGTGTGTGTGTGTGTGTGAGTGTGTGTGTGTGTGTGTGTGTGTATGGATGTGATTGGCTGACGAAATGGAGGACAATCATGTCAGGAATTCAAAGCTGACAAAGATCAAATTACTATTACTATTATTACTGTTGATGATTTCAGCTGATGTGGACTAGACACGCCACTGAAAAATCCTCTGAACCCCCAAAAAACGCCGGCGGGATACAAAAGTATGTTTTCTTCAAACAAGTTGTTTTCAGTGACGTTGTCCAGTCTGGGAGTTGTGTTTTCATTACAACCTTAAACCTTTTCACAGTGTGTTGTCAGTTCATGAAAGTTAAACATTTGTGGTCGCCTCATTCAGCGTTTGATTGTATTTAGCTCAACTCTCTCGTTTCACTTCTGGTTGCAAAAAAACAAGAAGGCGACGGCCAAAATGCCCAACTCAAGGCTTCAAAACGGCAGTCCACAAACCAATGGATGACGTCACGGTGACAGGGTCTGCTTCTTATTTACTGTCTACGGTCCAAAGTCATAGGTCTTCAACTTCAAAATGAACAAGTGCGACAGGATTTCTGCTGGTAGAGTCACCTCCGGGATCGATCTGCTTATCAACTTCCTCAATATAAGCGCAGAAGTGTTTTCCATAGGCATATACAATGTATATTTCCCAGTATATGTTTTTTAAACCTGGACAAATCTTGTAGTTATAGTGTGTTGACACAGTTTGATGCATATGTTATAAGAGCAGCGTATGGGCCAAGCTGCGTGTTCCAGAGTTGTCCTGCAGCATCACTGAGCAGTGATGGGGGGGCAGATAACGAAATGTGAGACAATATTCTCGCTCCATCTGGAAATCATCATGTGGCAGACACCAGGAGCGTGGATATTTAAGTCAAAAGTGAAGGTAAGAAAAGTGGTGACAAGATTTCTTGCACTATGAATTAGTAATAATGTTAAGTTAATGGAAAAAGTTTGGTTCCTGATAGCCTGGACCCAACAGCTGTGTGCTGACTCCTACTTCTTGCCTTTAGTAGGAGTCCAGCTGACCTGTGTAGGTATGTGTACGTTTGTGTGCACAGATTGAAAACATTTTGTTGAGCATTGTGTGCTCTTCAGCTACTGCTCACTTGTGCTTGTTACAGCACTGTGAACGCTGCTCTCCATGAATGCATCTGAACTTAAAACGCAATTTAAAGTAAACTGGCAAAACCAAAGATCGACATGCCTTTTTAAAAATAGAACAGAGGCAGGTCTTCCAATGCAACACCGTTTCTGAAGCAGCCAACGAGTGGCAGCAATTGAAGTGTTGTGACATTTTGCATTCTTGTCCCTCAGTGTGGATGTCACCGGTAATGAGGCTCAGTGATAAAAGATGTGTGAGTCTGTGAGGCCCCTTTCTGCTTCCCAGGAGACCGAGAGCCTCACGAAAAAACACAGCAGTTTTTAGTGCCTCCTGTCATTGCCTCCTTCTTTGTCTTTACATCTCTATCCTTCTCTCTTTCTGCCATCTGTCTATCTTAATTGCGGACGTGCTTCCTCATGGTGGCAGGATAAAATTGAGTGTGCTCATCAGCACCGCCTTCCATCATCTGGAGTGCCGCTGTTTGATCAATTGATTAGGGAATCAAACCAAGCGTAGAGGTGAAAGAAAGGCTATGGGCTTCTTTCTAAAAATACTCTTCTCTCTTCTCCACATCTCTGCGGGGTTCTTTTTGTCACATTCCTTAATAAATTCAGCTTTAAGGGATTTTTATGGTGTAAAATAATAGTTTAGCAATAATCGACAGCAACTACTGCTATGTAACTGGATAAGGCAAAGTAGTTCCCTTTACATATAGTTGATTAGTAGGTAGTTTATTTTTTTCTTGCAATGCAACACTTACATTTACACACGATTGGTTGGAGAAATGTAAATAACCACGACCAGAATATACCTTGAGCAAATAGACCCCTTTTCTGTTAGTACAAATTATGATATTTTTGTGGGCGGATTGTAACTAGAGACAGAATAATTCTCTGAACACAATGTGCTAACAATGCCTAGCAAGTTTTGTTGGCTTGTTTTTTTCTATAAAGGCTGAAGAAAAAACAAGTTCCTCTTAATATGTACAGTGACTCACTCTCAAGTGTTACTTGAGAAAGTTAATATTAAACTAGGAGATCATATTAGCCACCCCTACGCCCCTGGCAGTCTACTTTGCCTCAAGGATAGCAGCCTGGAGCACTGGAGACGACTGCTCCAGTTGGCTAGCTAACTACTGGCTAGTTAGCTAGCTAGCGTGTCCCTCTCCAGAGCTGGCTGCTTAGCTAGAGTCGAAACAACTGTGTTCGGATTAATTTCTCTAACCAGTGTTGTATGAAAGCGTGGCATAATTAGCAAGCTAGCCAAGTAGCCAGCCATCCGCTAGTTAGCTTGCTAATTCCACCATGCTTTCATGCTACATCGATTATAGAAAATATGCCCAACAGCGGGCCTTCTCTTCATCTCTCTAGCCTATTAGCAACATTTCTCTCCATCTCTCTATTAATGTAGCCTTCTGTGGTGCAGCAGCCGTGACAATGGAGCAGGTTAGCACAAGGCTAAGCTAAACTATTAGCAACATTTTATCTCCATCTCTGAAATGCTACCACGATATTCCAGCTCGCCTAGAGCCTAGAATCGTTTGTCCTTTTAAATGTATGCAATAGCAATTCTGGCATCTTGAAACACAACAAGATGACAATTTCCGTTATGTAACTTTAGCCCACTTCTCTAGGGTGATTTGTGTTTGCCTCCATCTTTTCCTTTGTTTTGCCTCAAACTAACAAGTGACACAATCATGACGTTGACTGTAAAAAAAGTCTATCGGGCAAACCCACTGGGTTTCAATTAGGAGGGATCTGATGCTTTCCTTTTTGTGATAGAGCCTGCCCAGAGCAGTAAGAATTGTGTGATAAGACTATGGAAACAGGTGGGATGCTGAGAGATGCACAATAGGGAAGACAAGATGATTCAACACCTTCTCAACTCATGAGCCTGAAGCTGTTTTTATTTGATTTATGCTCATTTATTCACACTCTTATAGCGTAGGTACTAATGTCTCAGGCATATCATATATCATTATTTTCAGGACAGGTTAGGCGTTGAAAGCCAACAGATTGTATGTCGTAAAAGCAAAGTATTTCAACACAATTTGCATCTAGAGGGTCCGTAGAGATTTAACAAACTCAACCACCAAGCAGCAAGTCATATGCACTGAAGGAACAATGTGCCAGCCATGTTCGTTACATCTAATGTATGTTTATCACACGAGAGGCAATGGAAGACAGAGTTTAATTGGCCATGGTCTTCAACATCAGGAATACAGGTTGTGCTAAAGTCGTGATTTAGTTTTTTTGTTTTTTTGCTATGGTTACCTGTTATTATACGTTGCATATGACTTTACATGATGTTAACAGCTACATGCCAGCCAGTCAGAAACTTATATTTTCCTTGGCTGTGGCATAACTTGCCAAGAGTTGATTAATCTAGATTCTAAAGATGCAGTCATGGTACTCTGTACACTTGAACTCTGTTCTAATTCAGCTCAAACTCAAAAATATTGTTGTAGCCTCTTGGAAAACCAGTACAAACTAATCTCTGAGTGTTACATGCTTCCATCTTGGATGCCATTTAAACACCCACACAAAACGAGAAACCGACATTGCGGTTACAGAGACTGACATTTTGTGGGAAAGCAATTTGAACGGCAGGGCAAATCAAGCAAACATGTGTCTGTTACAAAGTGTGCTTGAACAGGGCTTTTCCCCCCGCGCTCTTAAATACGCTGCAATGCCGGTCCTCTTCACTCAAGGAGCCATATGTTTATGTGCCCACTTATTCTCACTACATCTCTCTAAACAACAAAACTCTCCGCCCGGATTAGCTGCCTGTATGCCAACAGTGTTTGCAGTCAATATTTTTGCTGGGTGGCAGCTCCAGTTTTTTGTCGGAGCACATTGATACGTTGACCTTTATAAGATACTGCCTGATCAGGATGAAGAGGCATCAATGGGAGGAGTATCAGGAAAGGAAAGCTAAATCTATAATTTCTGTGTTCTCACAAGAGTTCACATTCAATCTTTATTCCCTGATGTCTGCTGCTTGGAAATAAGGGACCTGTCTCATCTCACAGAAACTCATCAGTGCACTCACAAACTACTTAAGGAGCTAAATGAAAATGAGCCAAAGGAAACAAAAACATTTGCAACGTACAGTAATTAGTAATACCTTCACAGGCATAACTTTGATGAATCCTGAAATAGAACTACAACCTAACAAATTCAGTTTTTCCCCCCTGCATCATTAGCTGGAGGGATTTCATGTTTCCAGTGATGCTTGTTGGCACGGTCTGTCTTCTAAACATCTTCATTTATTCACAATTTTCCAAAAGCTTCTAGCGAATAAGTGATAAAGAACAGTTTCGCTATGTTTCATACATTTTATATGAATGTGCTAATCACCTCCCATCAGAACGCATCACGAGGGTGAGTGAAAACAATTTGCTACCGTCATGCAACCACGATCACCTTCACAAATAACCTCCAAAACTATAACTAATTTCTAAAAAATGTCATGGAGATGGTTTAGTTATCATCATGTGACCAAACGTCTGAGACAGTATAGGGTCTCTGAAAACATTTTGTCTACAGTATCTTGTTTTTTTGCGGATTTTGAATGCATGTTTTTGTGTTCTTCACTTTTATCCATCTACGTCCCAATCATCTTCACTTTTCCCTCACTGCCGCGGCCCAATTTCACCCTCTTCTTCAAGAAAAAATCCCATTAATGCCTCTCATTTCATATTGTCTACCCTGTCTACTCTTTGTCTCTTTAAGATCAAATGAAATACATTTTCTTTTTATTGTTGCGTACTTTGATATACACATTCTGTTAGCTCCACTCCCTGGAGACAACATCCTTTTAGTTGTTGCTTTGTGGCATATATACCAGTTGGATTACATTTTAAGCGTCAAGTTTTATGAACTCCAAGATTTATTTATACCCACCTTACACCCCACTACTACTACTGCTACTCAGGTTTTTGTTTTTATTCATAAATATGAAACTTATTTTCAAATCTGGTTTTCATTGCTTCACCAACTACAATTATGAGATGGACTAATTTTGCAAAAGAAGGCTTCCTGTGTCCACCTTTACTGCAGGCTTACTTAGACACGTTTGTGCTCAATGACTGATGCTCCTGACTGCGTGCAACATAGTAGTTCCTCCGTAAAAGACAGCAGATGCCGAAACGTACCAGAGGGTTGTGCTGAGCATAGAAAGTATCACCTACCACTATAATCATCGTAGAGAGAAGTATGATTGCTTCATATAACAGTAACCGTTGCACGTGTGCTGTATGCCTGAATGGTTTTCTTGAGCTTTGTGTACAAACTCTCAGGAGACAGCCTGAGAAATTGGGGAATAACCTTCTGGGACGGCAATGAAACAAAAACTAAAGCTTTATGGGTATACAAGTATAATCATAATCAAAATATAAATGTATTTGGGGGGGTAGCCCCACTACTGAGATGTAAACCCAAGAGAAGAACATGCCCTTGTGGAGAGAATGCTATTTTCTTTCTTTTCGTTTTTCACTGTTCCTGCATTTATTCTCGATTCATTCAGTGCATAACCCCATTACTCAAAAACCTTTTATCCAACCAGCACAATTCCCTCTTTCTCTGTGTTACTGCCAAACCACTCCACTCTTTCCCCCTCTTCATAGAGACCACTTCCAAACCAAACTACGAGCTCACTGTCAAAATGCAGTGTATAAAAACGCAACACGCTCATCGGAATCCTGTGACAATTCTCACCACCAACACAAGAATCCAGGGCCAAGGCGGCGGCAGCATCGAATAGAATAATGCAAACGGACAGATACTGCATTGATCTGTTTCAAAACACTACTTTTAGTCCCAAAAAAGCTGCTGTTGTTGGGTTATTTATAAATTGGGTTATGTTTCCATTATTATCTTGCCCATCACCCACAATTATCGTATAATTGTTCAACATTACGGCCATGGGCAGAACAACATTTGTGTAGTGTGACGTGCGTTTACAACAATGGCATCTTTCCATTTGCAACCGGTAATAGAGCGTTTTCACAGCAGACATTTTGACTTGTCGTAGGCCACTAAACAAGAAGAAGCACATAATATCATTAACGATGGTGTTCACAGCTAATAAGCATGCGTATCTTTGGTATGGCTTAAATGCCTGCTGTGAAAAAGGTCTATATGGACTCTGCACTAAGATCATGTTGCTTGCGTAAGCTGGTGAAAAGAGTGTGAATGTGAAAATGGATTTGGGAGAACCGGTGTGACTCTGGGTTCTGATACCTGGTTGAAATGAAAAACATCGCCGAAAGCAGCCGTCGCTAATCAACTTTAATTCCGTGAGTAGCTCAATGACGTACTAAAGTTAAACTTCGCTGTTGATTGGGTTTGTGTGTGTTCGCTCACAGTTATCAGCGTAATAGTTCTGACCTCCAGGATGTGGATAAAGAAATAAGCCCATTGTTACTCCAAATGTGCCAACTAATCAACATTTATATCTTCCCCTTCTACGAACATTTACTATGTATACGGAGAATCTTTATAGTTTGCAATTAATTGAGTGCTACATTATTTCATGTTCAGGTTATAGCTGCAGGTTGTCAGCAGTAATTTGGCTGCCACTCACACAACTGCTCCTCTCAGCCACCAGATCTCAGCTGAATGTTTAAACTGCTACTTTAGTTTCTTTTAACCAATAAAGCTAAATGGATTCAATAAGAGAGTTCAATGGATCGGGTTCAGATTGGACAGCCAGATTCAATAATGAAATCAGATTCAATATGCATTCGATATTTAACAATGCTTTGGTAATCTTTTTTGTTTTAAAAAAAAGATGAATTAGATAATAAATGATTAAACCTCTGAATTAGTCGATGCCCTCATTGCACCAAAGCTGCCATCAACCCAGTGTGGATTTGTCAGAACTTGGTTGCTCTGCAAGAATCAAAGTCGGCCCCCAGGAAGTTGACAAGAGGTCAAAATGAAAAGGCTTTCATCTGGACTGGTTTGCTTCATTCATCACTTTTGTTTTTTCAGTCTGTTACACCCGTAAGATATGTAATTGTTTACATGTTTTGTATTGTTTAGGGGGGGAGATTTAGAGAAAAAAGAAAAAATCTGGCACAACGTCTTTATTCCCGAAGGCTTTCAGAATCCTTCCTGCATAAATCATGTGAATTCACGCATTGGCATGATTCACCCGAGGGTCAACTTTAAAATTCTGGCGCCAATTGACATCTTTTTAAGTTATAATTCCAGCCAGAGAGACAGGGGGGGGGGGATGCCTGGGAATTTGTTTGATTTTTTTTGGCGTCAGGGGATTTCGAGGGACACAACCGCCAGGGCAAAATTACATTCCACAGCCTGCTGCCAACTTGGCAAAGCTCGAAGTGAGTCAGAGTTAGAACAGACCAGGGGGCGTGCATGCCTCATTGCACAAAGAATTAGGACGACTGCGGAGCTGTGTGGTGTGTGTCTGTGTGTGTGCGTATGCCTTTTTCACAACCTGTTAGGACTCTAAGTTTCTGTTATGCAGAGAGCGTTTGTTAAAAGGCTTCACTCTTGCTGGCAAGGACCTGTTCCCTCGGAGGGCAAGTCGTTTTCCCTCTCTTTAGCCCGTGAATCTCTTGTGTGCCCTCGCGATAAATGCAACCAGACGAGCTCATTCAGAAACCTGCCCAAGAGCGTTCAAGCAATTATCTCAGAACCGTTTGCAAATAGATCAAACAAAAGCACTGTTGCACAATGACACACAGAAGAGAAGATGTAAAAGTCACCTGTGTGTTGTTGTTAATTTATAATCTTTAACAAAAGATATGAGCAGGAGAGTTGAAATGAGAGTTATAGCCGACATCATAATGGTATTGTTTCATTAATTACAATCAGTTTTGAGTGATTTTAAAAAGCATGGCTGCAATGAAGGTATTCATTTATATTCTATGTTTATGTACTATATACATTATCTGTATCAGGACTGAAAAAGTCACCTGCCACCCACCTGTATATTTTCGTGACAGCTAAAGTACTACAATAGTAAATATACAGTTTACGGGAGGTTTGCATTGTCAAATATTTGAAATCCAGCACATTTGGAGAGTAATGAATATCAACAAAACGTTTATGTTCATTTTCCAGGGTCATGAAAGTGGTGGTTTATCACTTTTACAGTGGTTTATCAGCCATCTTTTAGTGTATAGCGTTTATTTAAATTATAATTGAGCTTTCAACCTAAAATGTGGTACAGTCATTGTAAAGATGCTGAGGGACAGATCCTTTTCATTTCAGCCTGATTGTCTAAATCGTGACTTTATACATTTACAAGACAAGAATATGTCGATGTTTTACTGTGTTGACACATTAAAGTTCTTTACAATGAGACCATGGATGTCTTGGAATTGAAACGTTTCCCATGACACAGATCATAGCATGGACATATCAAGACAGGAGTGCACTGTGTCACAGAAGTTAAGCTCTGCTAAATTTGACAACAAATGTGTTTTGTCCGACTATTTTTATTCACTTCATTTTTCTTGCAGCCCTGATTTGATTTACGGTTGATATGAGTGATTTATATCACCGTAAGTGTTTGTCTCGCTTAATGCGATGTCCTCGGTGGGAAGTAGTTTAGTGTGTTAGAGAGAGAGAGAGAGAGAGAGAGAGAGAGAAGCACGTAATATTTACCGTGGAGTGTGGTTCCTGGTGGGAGGTACGTGACATTGTGGCTGTATCAGCGCTGCCTCGCCTGCTGCTCTTGTGCCCTTCAGCCAGCCAGCACCCGGAGGTTCCCAGCAGAGCGGCCACGGCCCAAACACCCAGGCTGCCCATGAGTGTCTACCTGAGTGGGAAAAGTAAAAACACAAAGCACACAAAGTCCTTAGACTGACATTGTTGTATCCACTTCAGTTTTCAAAAATAAAAGCAAGTTACACAGCTCTCATATTCATAAGGAGCGGATCCTGTACTGTATCTGAGCAGTACAAAACGGATGAATACAATTAAATGGATTAAATTTCATGATTTAATTGTGGGTCTAATAGTTCAGTCATTCACAAGCTAGCAAAATGAGCATCACTGTGTTGTCTACAAAGAAGATAAAGACAGATGAGCGGAAATCCCGTTCAAATAAACACATTGTGTGTTTGTCATTGCAACCATTGAATTGAACAGAATTTGTTGCAAACAAAAGAAAGAAATTCTGCTCAATTACGGAGAGCGGAGCAAATTTCAGAGAGTTCAGACAGCTTAAATTGTTTGCTATTTCTAGGCAGGATATGACATGGGAAGGCCTAAAGAAGACACTTAGAATAACTTAATAACTGCGTAATTAGCATCTCTCACCAATGTTGTGTCATTTTCCAATCCGTCTACTAAAATCCTGTGTCGTGAGACGTATGCGTAACCAATGCCTGAAATGATGCTGTTCATGTACGCACACAGTTACACACAATGGGACAAATATTGTGCACTGACGACATAAACTGATCTTGCACATGCACACAAACACATAGCATAATACAGCAGTGTGAACATCAAAGCCGCCACTGATGGGGATAATTATCTGTATTAGAAAAGGACACAGAAAGTCTTTTGATGTCAACAAAGAGAAAACCCTCTGAAGTCGTGAATGGTGGAGTGTGTATGAACTCGGGGGATCAATTTCGCTGCTGCGACACACTCGCCTACACACACAAACCTTTAGGACAAAAAGTATACAAGACGTCCCATCTGTGCTGTTGTGTAGCTGCATCGAAAACATATTTTTTCCAGATATGACTAGCTCCATTTGTAAGTTATATTAAAATGGTAAGCATGTATTTCATAACTATATGTTAAAATATGTTTTAAATGCTTTGGGTGAGCTCAAAAGTAAAATTAAATTTAAAAAATGGGAAAAAATGGAAAAAGAGCTTTAGATCATGTTCACAGGGGGGAAATACTGTAATAAAATAGGATAACCATACATGAAAATGCACATCAATACAAAAAGAACACAAACTACAGTGACATTAAATAGCAAAGTGTAGAATAAGCAGAACTCTCCGATACAGTGGGTTCTTGTATTGTACTTGGTTTGCATTGCACAGCTGTTTCTGTTATTGTGTCCACCCCCTGTAGTGTCTTAATGTCCTCCAGAAAAAACTTGCCGTGTTGCACTGATGACAAATATTTATTGGACTGACTTCTTGTGGGGTCTTATCAGCTGAGGCAGGCTTTTATTATCACACCCTGTGACACGGTGCGTTATTGTACTTGTACGTAATGTGTTTATTGTTTTTACTGTGGCATCGTACTTTATTACAGGCTTTATTGTGTGTTTTACTAGAGAAACAGTCTGGAAACAAAATTTCCCTTCGGGGGCCATAAAGTTAGCAGTTGAACTGAAACAAGGGCAGAATAACGCCATGATGCATCTCAAACAGTGCAGGTGTTTATGCCGTTAAATGTCTGCACTCACCAGAATGTTAAACATTAAAAAGGTGCCGTGACTCACCTTGACCTGTACATGCCCTCGCCTTGCTCACTGAAAATATATGCTCTGCTTTACAGATCTACGTGAGCTTTTTCCATCAAATACATAAATAATCTCATCTTTTGAAACATTTTATCAAAATGAATCCTTCATTCATTTTTCATTAATAATTGTCAATGACAAAATAATCGTGTTCCTCTCTGTTGACCTTTTAACTCATTCAATAATTGCAGGAACAGTAAAAAGAAGCAAGCTTTACCACCAGTAGTGTTCAGAACCTTGTCTTAAGTAAAACGCCACAATGTAAAAAACATGAAATCTATTTAAGCTAACCTAACTCCGGTACTTTAGTAATGCCACTTCTGTAGCTATTTTAACCCAAACCACCATCTTTTCCCAAACCTTATCAAATAGTTTTGTTGCCTAAAATCTAACTACATTGTGTCCTGTGAAGTCAGAAGAATATTTAGTAAAGGCTGTACGCATGTAACGAGCGGGAATTGACACGTGTTGCAGGATATTTGTTGGAAAACAAACAAGAAATTAGGAGTGACTTACAAACCACATAAAGTATCAAAAGTAACATGCAGGAAGATTTCCCCTGTCAGTGTACTGTACAATGCGCCATATTTGATGAATAATTATGTGTGTGACAAAATCTCACCTCAAAAACGCTCCACTTCCTCTGAGCTTTCGACCACATCTCACTTTGTCTTTTAGCAAATGGAGCAGGCAAAAGGTCTCTGACCGTGATGTGAGGTTGAAAGCTCAGGGGGGAAAAAAACTAGTAAGGGGACCCTTGAGTTGAGATTATTTTCAGTCAAGAATTAACCTCTGCCTCCTGAAGATGCTCATTAAAAGGTTTATAAATTACATTTTCTGAAAAGTAATAGGTGTAAAAAGTATTTGTGACATGTATAATGTAGCAAAAAGTGAAGTACTGAAGTGCCCCAGAAACTACATGTACTTTCGACCAATGCCAACCATACAGTACACACATAATCAGGTCCTGTCAGTGTAAACATCACTCGACGAGGCTCCACCAACATCACTCAGCTAGCTAGCCCGAGGCTAACGGGACCTCACAGATGAGAGCTCACCCTTGTGAAATTAAACACCAAATGAGATCTGTCAGTCACTGTCTTAATGTGCTGCCTGGGCCCCTGGCATTGGCTCACCCACACACACACACACACACACACACACACACACACACACACACACACACACACACACACACATAAAGAGAAAGAGAGCCCTGGTGGTGTGGAATGAACGGTCCATTTTGAAATTCATCAGGAGGGAGAAAGTCTATGAGGAAGCCAATTATTTGACCAGCATATTAAGAAGCTTAAAGAGACAGACTCTTTAAAAGCGACGCACCCTTTGGCCTTTCGGATCACACTTGTTCAACAAGGGTCACGAGTTATAAACAGACTCCGTGTGCTTCACATCCAAGCAATTCTAACTCGCCAGCGCTCATTTTGTATGGGTTTTTTTTTTTGGTCTTCAGAACTTTTATGGGCCCGAGGAGTCCAGCAGCCGACCTTACATTCTGCAGTTTTGTTCTCATTTTCTTCGTATGCCTTGCAGATAAATTGGTTTAAAGGCTTTTATAATTGTTAAACAAACTAGCTATTAGTTGAAGATTTAAAAAGAAAAAGTGAAAAAGACACCAATGCAGGACAAGAGGGAACAGTTCTCATCACATTCAGCACTGCGGTGCATTAAGGTATGGATTAAGGAAGCTTGTTTTGCTGTCTTGCACTGGAATTGCAGAATTTAAGAACCATAACAGCAACCATTAACTGTCTCAAAGATTTAGATTTCCATTGGTTGTTTGGATTTCTGAAGCTGCCTTTTGCTACTATAACGCTGAAGGAGAGTGTCGGCTGAATGCCTATAATGTGCAGCACTCAGGTACAGTAAAGTGCCATCTGCTCGCCATCTCATTTCAAGATAAGGCAGTCGGAAGAAAGTGACATCTCACGTTCCTTTGAGACACATCAGCTACTTTCAGCCCGGGAGCTGCTTTTTTTTTCTAGGTCGAAGGTAAAATATTCATTTTTCAGCTGCGGCTTGAATGAATAAATGAATGCATCGATGGACACATGAAAACACGCACACAAACATGGGAGAAGATGGGAGAAAGACGGGTCGTATGAAATCACTATGGGATTGTTAAAGTGTCACATGTCTAAGAACATTTTAAGAGTTGATGTTTCAAATAGGATTATCCTTTCAATATTGTGCAATAAATGGCCGCTAGTCTGTCTGTTGGAAGAAAATGCAAATGGCATGATTATGTGACTATTTCTGAGTCTTCTGAACTAACAAATCAAAACCCCCTTTCTTCCTCAGCGCGACTACAAAACATCTGGCTCCGCTGTGAAGACAACACGCGTCTGTCAGGCTGCAGCTAATGGTGACATGTATCGGCAATACCGTGTATGGATCCTGGAGAGCACAATGTTCCCAGCAGTGATGTCGACTAATGTTTCTTGTTCATTTTGTATTTAAGAATTTTTTTCAATATTTCCAGTGTTTTTCTAGAGTGTAGATCAAATCATCTATTGATTGAACTGATTCTAATCCATGAGTATGATTCCCCTCAGCCAGCCATCACAAGAATGTAGGTGATTTGGCCTTAAAATGTCATTAGCTTTTGATCAAATCTGTCATGTCCTAAATCCTCACCGCCGCTATGGTTATAAAAGGGAGGTAAGCAGCATAGGAGCCGGACAGGGACGGAGCAGGAAAGCTCTGACTGAAGGCTAGCAGGCAGGCCGGAGGCTAGCTTGCCGGAAGCTAGCTGGCCGGAAGCTAGCTGGCCGGAGGCTAGCTGGCCAGAGGCTAGCAGGCCGGAGGCTAGCTCGCCGGAAGCTAGCTGGCCGGAGGCTAGCAGGCCGGAGGCTAGCTCGCCGGAAGCTAGCTGGCCGGAGGCTAGCAGGCCCTGGCCCACTGGAGGTTAGAAGGCTATGAAGCTAATGGGAGGCTAGCATGCTGCAGGCTCCAGAACCCTAAAGCTAAAGAAACACTAAACTTGAATGAATACCATGAAACAAGGAAAAACATAACAAAAAAGACTGAAAAACCACAACACAAAATCCCCTAGACAACTGATCTTTAAAAAATGCAACACTGGTCGTCAGCCTTCACAGGAAGTCAGAGGGCGGAGAGCCAGAGTGACACAATTACTTTAAAGTGTTGACTCTCTCTGTCTCAGACAAAATTCCAAGTGATCAGGCTGAGCTCTCCTTCCCGCTCTCCGTCCCCAGCGCTGCGCTCCAGGTAGGTTTGCTGTCAACGGTTACAAATGACACATGCAGCTCCAGTACGACAATCAGTCCCGCACTCAGCATGCTTCATGCCTGCAAGTTGCTGAGTATTTAAAAAAAAGATTACAAAAGGAGGGAAAAGAAAAAGAAACATCTGTGAAGGACGAACACCACATGCTGACACTGTAAGGTTTGTAGTTCACAGTTCTGAAGTAAAATATTCTGCATGTGAAGCATTGTCTTCAGCTACTGCCAAAAATTAAGATAATCATCATTTTTGTCAGCTTTTGAAAGTAGAAGGTAAAGATTCTCTGCTGTCAATCATTGTTTGGTAAAAGCTGTCTTTTTGTTTTTGTTCCCAAACGGTGCAGCCCCATTTTGGAACAAACCTCCCTGCACGCTGCTACTCCGAGTGCTGCCTTAAACCGACGCTCCCCTTCGGTTCAAATCTCTGCTATCGTCCCGCGGCTGTCGACCCAATATGCCTGCGCTCGGGTTTCAAACAGCCCCCCTCTCCTCAGACAGATGTCTATGTAGCATGAAATGGAGCCGCCGAGAGGATCGCCTTTGCCCGTAATGTTTTCACGACGCCTGTACGCGGCAGCGATTCGTTCTTCTATATTTCATTCTCATTGCTGTGTGGTTGGGGAAGATACCGAGGAGACCAGGGGTGTCAATCTGTCTGTCAGCCATGCACCCGGATCACACGCTCTAACCCTAGTTATCTTCCAGACACTCCAGGTGAACAGGATACGCATCCTTTCAGGGGTTTTTTTTTTTCTCCTTTATTTATATATTTTATTTATGACAAGATGTGATAAATCTGAGGATGCTCTGGGGTGGTGTTTCCCAAAGAGGTTTTATACAGCACAGTAGCCCGGGAAGATAAGGTTATGAGCTGTCATTCACTGTAATGTAAAAGGCTCATAAGCGCTGGCATCCAGACAGCTCACAATCAAAAGCCTTTTACTCAGACAAGTTGGAACTCGTTAAGAAAGAGAAGATCTAATTAATGATGCCTGTTAGTAGTTGGAACTAGAAAGACATTTTCAGCCTTCATCAGTCTGTTAAGGTTGGTTACAGCAATCCTCCTGTTCCCTTCCTGAAAGTGGCCCACAGCTTTCCTCAAGGACATTTCAGCTCCTTTTTGGCCCAGATCAGACAGAGTGCGTGTTTAAGCAACCTGTGCCGCGGTTTTGTAACCGTTTTTTAATGAGAGTGAAGCGTTTTACTGCGAGTACTGTTTCAGTAGATGACGGAGACGAAGACGAAGACGGAGAAGATCAGTCAGGTCTCCATGAATACAACTCTAACTTATTGCCATTGATGCTCCACATGTGCAGGACGTGTGACATGGGCAAGTTGTTTGCTAACTTAATAAAAGGATGTTTCGTTATGTACAAATGAATCAATTTGCAAAAATGAAAATCAATTGACAAGCTCTTGAAATGTGTCCAGTGTGATTGTTAACAAAGTCATAAATCTATATCTCCATTTTTTTTAAAGTTGAGTCATTTCCTAGAACAGCTGGGCACTGTAGTTTTTAGCTAATGTTACTCAAACAGGAGTAAATTGTGCATTTGTTGGAGGCCATTTTCAGCCACTATGGGGAGTATTCCAGCAGCAGAGAGGTGTAAGTGGGATTGACTGCAAATTAAACACAGTAAACATGATCATGACTGGCATTATCCTTCATTAGCATGGTAATGAAGGATAATGTCACTCAGTGCAACTGTGTGGCTCATTGATGTAATGTTTGTGGATAAGAATGGAGGTCTATGGCACAGCTGATTGATATTTATCAGGCTTTGGATTCACACACACAGTTGGTGGTGGAACATTTGGTTGTTGGCTTTGGTCAAAAACATTAAATACCACGAACGGTTTCCTTTAAGAAACTGCTTTCGGCTGATTTTTGTAGTGTATTAAAATCAATGGAAGCCGACGGCTGACTGGAAGAGCAGTAAAAAAAAATACATCTTAAAAGAAAGATGGATATCTTGAAGTAAAGCATTTCTAATTCATAGTAAGTGAGATAAAACATGCAAATATCTTGCATGTTCCATTCATATCAACAGTATTCAGGGAATTGGTGGAAAATAAAAAAATAAATCACAAAAATTGAGAAAAGTTGGGAAAAGTCGAGCACTTTGTAGAACAGAAAAGGCACAATAAAACTCTAACACCCGGCATCAGACAGACGGACACACACAAAGACGAGGAAACAGCATCGCATATAATGTGAGCAACAACAAGGACGCCAATGACGCAATGGTGGCAGCACAGATAGAAAGATGAATGTATTGGTTTTGCAGAGAAAGAACTGCACGTGTGCCTTTTCAGATTGTGGAAAGACTTCTCTACTGCATCCATGGGTATACCTACAAACAAATCAATGCGCTATAATTCATAGATATCCCACGAAATAAAGTGGAAGGTAATCATGAACCAAGAAGTAGTAGGGATGGTAAAAAAAACCCACAAGGGGCAGGCATAACGGGAGGTGGATGGGTCAAAAGAAAAAGACCTCTTTCACCCAGAAGACTGCTGTTAGGTAAGATGTACTTTTAAGAGAAAAGGGACCTCGGAGAGAACATGATGCAGGTTGTGGTGCTTTGGCAAGACCAGACATCCTTATCGAGTCAAGTAAAGTCAGTTTATTTATACGGCACATTGTGCTTACAGAGTGCTTACAAGTAGAGGCGGACGAGTTAGAATCCGCCTCAATGTAGTTATACACAATTAAAGACATAAAAGGTACATAAAAGGCAATAAAACATAATGTTCTACAATAAAAGAAAAGTAAAAAATGAATTAAGAAGTAATGAGAAATTGAATAAAACCTAAAAGCAGATTAAAATCCAGTAAGAGGACATAAGAAATAAGTAAAGAGGGGAATTGACAAAACCTCACACTGAACTGAAAGCGAGCAAAGGTAGCTGGGTCTTTAACCTTGATTTGAAATTGTCAATGATGGATCAGGAGGCTACTCCAGAGCCTGGGAGCAGCAACAGAGAAAGCTCAGTCACCTCCTGAGGCATGAAGGACGGACTGGAGGAAGAATAGTTAGAAAGGTCAGTAACGTATTGTGGAGCCAATTCATTCAAGGCGTTAAAAGACTAACATTTTAAAATTGATCAGCTTGTTTTTTCTGCATTACCTCAGAATGAATCACAGCCTGACGCTCTCTCTCTTTCGCCCTTTCTGTCTCTATAGAAGAGACATAAGAGGCTCCTCCTTTTCTTTTGCATACTCTGTCCTCTATCCTCTACTACTTTTCTCACTCAACTCTGACTTTTGGCGTCTTTCCTTCGACAAGTTTCCGTGATCAGATTGGCAGCCATCGGGTGTTAAATCCCACATACAGGCTGTCAGGTGGGGCTGAAAGACGCACAAACCAGCGAGTGACTTGTTAAATCCAGAAATTCCCCCGCAGGCTGTATGACACGGCTGCAAGAGCAAATAGGATGTCAGGGGGATCAGCGGTGCCGGAGCGGAGAGCTCTGCCTGACTAACAGGACTGCTGTTTATGGCAAAGTGACTAACAAAAAAACCATGAAAGAGGTCGGCATCGGTAACGAAGAGGGACAAACGCCTCTAAAGCACGAATGGTGCTTCAGAGACACATGTATGTACGTCCATACGCCACTGTCAAAGTCATTGTTTCATTTGTCCATTTGTAAATGCAAATTACCCTCCACAATAACGCAAATGCTCTCTACAGATGTTTACCACAAGCATTTAGACTTTGGTCTTAAGATATTGAGGTTCCAGAGGAGTTTGTTTGGCGGCGTGTTTGCTTCGTTGCCCCGCTTGGTTCGCATGTTTGTCCTCCTGCAGCTCCACCACCAGCTTCACATTAACTTTCTAAAATCTGAAATCACAGCAAAGTCTGTCGCGAGGGGTAAACCCAAATTAATAAATGCAAAGGGAACATTTAAAGCCTCTTGTTACGCCACAAGTAAAAACTTCTGCTTTGCTCTGAACGAACAGGGTCGTCTCTGTTTTGTGTCATCAGGTTTCCCAACAAATCTTTTATTGATTTTGATATTGATTGCTTATGTTTCTTAAGGATCTGATCATTTTAGCATTTTAGCTTTATTATCATTTTTAAAAAAAGTGGCAAATCAGAGCAAATCACCCCGCTCTCATTCCCAGGCCGGCGCTTTGTATGCACACGGCACCCTTTAGCTTCTGCATGAGACGCACGAGGCTTTCAAGTAACTACAATGTAAACCCGTTTGCGTCGTCATTACCCGCTGGGAGAAAGTGATCCAGGAGTGGAATGACGTCGTATAGATACAGGACAAAGAACAACACAAGGCGAGAGGGTAAAAAAAACGTTTCAACCAGGAGACCGTTCTTCGTGTCCCAAAGTACGTGTTGTGTTTTATCCCCTCCTGCTCTTCTTTCTTTCTCATTTTCCTGACAGGGGTCCATCAGTTGACTGGGTTCCACCTGTGGGGGCCGGTCGTGCTGCTCGGTGGGTTGCACCAACTGCAGGCTGGCCACATTTTTAGAAACCTTGATAAACCGTTTTCACTAGAAATCCAGCTGATCATTAACAACGTCTAAACCTCAGACTTTCCCCACTTGACATTGTTGAAAGTGAACAGGAGGAATTAGACAGAGGGATGTATATTGAAATGAGCGAGGTAACATTTCGAGGAAGCCTCAAATTTTCCAAATGTGATGTAACAAAACAGCTGAAAGCTCAAAAAAGAAGCACCGTAAAGAAGCGCAGCGAGGATCGACTGCATGTGAGGGACAGGCAGATGGCTGACTGACTTCACTGCAGCAAAACTGATACGCCAGGTGACCTTTCCCTAACCCGCCACGCATTTCTCCCTCTCGGCCGACTCTTTCGTCAGTTTCCTCCATTCAGGCAGAGGAGGCAGAAGCTCTTTGCTCCGGGCTGCACCGCTGATGCTCCGAGCTCCGCTGCTGTGTTCACATGGGAGGCGGCGGTAAAGGTCATCGCTAGAAGTTCAACACAAGTGATCGGAATTTCAAGTGAAGCGTGTTGCCCACATTTTGTGGCCCTGCTCTCTTCTGCTGCTCGGGGAGTACAGAGGACTCGTCGGGTGAGCTGAAGGGAACAGTTCTATGTCTCCGGAACAAAAGAGACACAGTATCTAATGGTGCAAGTTACCGGTCCTCCTCGGTTTTCAGTGTCATTCATATTAAGTGCTCCTCATTGTCATGTTAATCACGTTACATGTCTCTGGGTGTGAGTGCCGGCGTGTCCCCCGCTAAACCCACGAGAGAGAGAGTTTCCTCAGTTCAATTTCAAACTAATCAGGATGTGAGTGTATGGCGAAAGAGTCAGCCCACAAGACTGTGACTCACCACCTGTAATGCATTTTTACCTTTGTTGTTGGAGTACGGGCTCATTACATTTCTTTGGGAAAATTGCAAAAGCCAAACAAATCAAAGACACCGAGCGTAAAGACAAAAATAAATAAAATAGGGTAGGGGAGGACGTGGGTTTGGTTTACCTGAGGGGATAGCTTTGTTGTGTGGGAATAAATCTCACTCCTGATTAGACAAGCTCGGCATGGGGTTTAGAAGATGTGATGCCAAGCATTTCGACTGTTCACGAGTCGGCCATTATAATTGATATGAAAAATGTAATTTATTCTAATTGAATCTTATCTAGACTGGTCGTCCAGGGCGTTTCATGTGGATTGTTTAATGCCTGCAGCATCTACAATGAACCAATAACAATGGACTGGGTCATGTCTACTCCATATATATATATATATATATATATAGGGGAAAAAACTAAACAGGAGAATTTTTGCAGACAAGTTTCACTATTTGCATGAGTATTCTCCACCTGAAACTCCAAATATCTACGACAATAATAACTAACAGAGTCAGACCTCCATCAAGGCCAATCCCCTCCAAAGTTACACCCTTCCACCAAGTTTCATGAAAATCGGGCCAGTAGTTTTTCCTTAATCCTGCTGACAAACAGACAACAAAACCTATGTAATAATTCATGTGTTCTGAATGTTTTAAATAAACCTTGTTCCATCCTTTCTCGCATTAAAGATTCGCAACAACAAGCACTTTAAAGTGAAGGTTTTCCCTGCCACTATACTTGTGATGACTTGCTTGTACAGAAACTAAATGCCACTCTGTCCCGCAGCCTATTTCCTGTAGAACGCAACTTTAATATTTTACCCCCATGCCGGACCTTGAGAAACCTCAGAAAAACCTTCGAAATTCCAACTTCAAAATAGTCATTTTCCTTTGGACCAACACAACGGCAGCAGTGCTGCAAGACAGCAGTAGCATGTGGGCTTATCTCTGACAGTTAAATATAATTTAGCTTCCTCTTGTTTTGCATTGAATTAAAAAAGCATGCAGCGAATCTTGTTCTCCGGCCGTCTCCAGTCAAGTGAAGTCAAGTGGGCAGAGAGAGACAGAAAGACTGAGACGGAGAGACAGACAGAGAGACTGAGACAGAGAGAGAGACAGAGAGAGACAGAGAGAGAGAGAGAGAGAGAGAGAGAGAGAGAGAGAGGCGATAACTCCAAAACGGCATCAAAATAATCTAGATTGATAAACAGCACTGCTGGTAAAAGGGAAAAATATGATTTTTTGATTTGGGGGTGAACTGTCCCTTTAATGCACAAACTGTATTTGTCCACAATCAAGCATCAACACAGCAGCTCCGATCAAAAAACTACTAGAAACTCAAAATCCAGCTATCCCAACAGAAGTATCGACACTGTTCAACAGATTATTGGAGCGGGAAAGCTGACTACAGCTTCATCTTTCACTCAAAAAAGGTCAATTACATGCTGATGTTGAAATCCATCCTGGAGACAGTTAGACCGACTGATGCACTGTAAGAACAGTCCATCATGCAAGATCCTCAGCCTGGATACACATCAGATGATTAGACCTTTTGTTGCCATCCTTGAAATTTGAGCTTTCTCCAACTAACGTGCATAACATACAGCACACATGCATCATCAATGCACAAACGCTACAAGCTGGCTTTTGCTGGGTTTTAAGTGCTTAGCGAGGAGAGGTGCAGAATGTTACAGTGACGGTTTCCTTGTGTGTGTGTGTGCATGCACCAATGTGGCTATGCGCTAGTGTGTCTTCGGCGTCTATCTGCGAGTGTGTGAGTCATCCCACTATTAGGTCGTCTCTGAAGCACAACAAGCAGCCATAATCGGCTGGACGCCGCGCTGTAATGGCTCTCTGCGAGACAGCTAATAAGTTACACGCCAGATTGCAAACCGTAATAAGCCCGACTGAGTCACTATTCTGGGCCACATCATTATTTCTCAACCCGCTGACTGTGACCCCAGGGTGGGCTGGAGAGCTGCTCTGACAGGGTGCAGGACATGATCGGGCTCCTGCGGGAGACATTTAGAAAAAGCCTGAAAACTGACTTCATCTGTGGGTTTTATATCAGTATTGTGCTAATGTAATGGTCTTACCCTTTTGTTTAATTGTCTTTTAATTGTAGCCAGGTGGTTTTCACCCTTGTTCTCAGCTATTAAAAAACCCAATAAATCCAACTGTTGAATGCAAATTAACATATGACCAAAATATTTCACGTTTCCAGACAGAAAACCTGCCTCACATTTGGTTTGCTTGCTTGTTTATTTCCCCCTGCAATGAATGACGGGGCTGATGCCTTGAGGTCTTATGTTACTGTAATAACCCAGCTCAGACCTATTGTAAGCAGAGCTGAGAACTGCTGCCATTAATATTCTCATGCAGGAGCCATGGCAAGATATCGATCCAGGGCTCTGCATGTGCTCGCTGCTGTATGTGAGTGCGTGCCTGAGAGTTGGAGGAGCTGTTGGCTGGCATAAAAAGCTGAAGGGCCGGGGCTCACACCAGTTTTCGGCAGATAGCACGGTGATGAATGGCCTTAATTGTGTTGCTGATTGTTGCCCCGTATCTGGTTCCAGGTGAGGAGAGGAAAATCCAACAAGCCCCAGAAAGAGAGGCTGGAGCGTTTTCAGCACCGCGGAGAGCTCCGGCAGCAAACGCAAGCGGGACCACCGATCCTAATTTCCCACTCTGCTGGCCGTCACGGAGGCTTTGCCGCCGCCGCTGCTACCGGCTCTCCGGTGACACTGATAGGATTCTCCCACGAGAGAGCGCCGCAGCAGCTCATGTAACACAATCAGACAACAGAATCTCGTCTGATTGGTTTTTTTGTTTTTTTTGGGGGGGGGGGGGGGCATTTTATATTTTCATTTTTTTTTTACGTTCTTGAGAGTGCTCGCGTGCTGGTGAGAGGATGCGCTTTATGAGACACTGATCGTTACAAAATGAAGTCTTCCCAGCGTGCTGCCAAAGGGGGAATTTGGCTGATGGTGTGGGAGGACCGGGTGACGGAAGGGGTGGGAGGTTTGTACCGGGAAGCCGTGCGAGCGACGGGAGATGTGCGTGTCTCACTATGTTATCATCCCTCTGCTGCTTGAGCAAACCTGGCGCATTCCGGGGCAAGGGGGGGGGGGGGGGTCCAACTGAACCCATTTATCAAACACTCTCCTGTTGTTTTTAGAGCCTCTGCGCGGCTACACGAGGTTTCCCCAAAAGCTGGCACCATGGTCATATTGAATGATTAATCGTACCCCGTGTTGCGCCACATACCAGGCGGTGTAGTTAAACACTGTCACAGATGGTCACTGACATCGCCCATGCGCTACGAGGCTGCACCTCAACACATAGCCTCTCTGTCTCTGCCCGTAAATGCTGGATCTCTCTTTCTCTCTATAATATCGATGCATTCCTCTTCAGCAACTCAAAAAAAATAAGAACTCAAATTGAAAGCACCGCCGCCCGGTTTAGTTTCCACTCACACCCAATGCAAATAGTGAGGGACACAGCAGCGTCATGCACCCACAAACAACCAAACTTGTAAAACACAGTTAAATAGGAGCCTCAGAGACCCCCCCCCCCCCCCCCCCCCCCCCCATCCCACATTAGTAAACACAGCGGCCACCTTACCTGTGGTAGTCCGAGGCAAGAGGGCAGAAAGGAAAGGGAATTCGTGAGAAAAAATGTCAAAGATTTCCTCGCAGCGACGACACCAAAACTGCGCTCTTTTTTGTTTGTTTTAGCTCCACTCCTCTCCTCCCGCTCCGCAGGGCGTAAAGGGTTCAGGTGAATGAATACAGGCCGGTGAGTCAGGCAGCAGCTGCGTTTGTAGCGAAGGGGTTAGTGCGTCCAAACTCTCATCATCATCATCATCATCAGTAGCAGCATCAGCGGCGGCGGCTCGCCATCCTTCGGCTCCTCCGACTGGGTTTCCTCTCAGCGCTCCGCTCGTGCTCTGCCCTATTTCAACTCCTCTCGCTCCGCGCTCTCCTCTCTGACGTCAGCCGCTGCACGCCAAATAATGCGGTGAGGCTGCATCTGCAGATTCATCGCGCTGGAAAGCGACACCTGTGTGTAAGCGTGCGCGCGCGTGTGTGTGTTTAGACATGCGTGAGGACCACCGAATAGCCGAGAATCAAAGATTATTTGCAGGTGTTTTATTTGTTTCTTTATTTCAGGGTTGGTAACCTTTTTCAATGCAGATCATTTGGATTTGGAAATAGATTTTAGGTTTGGGTTAAAGTTATGCATTAAGTTAAAGTTTACAGAATAAACATGGTCTGTGTGAATATAGTGTAATAAGACGAAAAACCAGTCAATCTAAGATTCTGTATGCAAATCAGTTTGTTACAACAATTAAATCAAGTCACATAATGCAGGGATCCTATAGACACTGACAATTGTTTGAAAATAAAAACAATTACTTGTCACAAGAATGGTTTTAAATACTGCAAACTGTATCGGTGAAGATGAGTGATCGAGTTAAGAATCAAAGAGGACGACATGGTGACGGATGATGTTGCTGATTTTCTTGGTTCCTCCAGCGTCAAACAATCAAATGTTGTCAAAAGTGTCATATGCATATTTGATTTAGTTTTTTCACAGATTGTTTCCCACTCGGGCTTTACTTATGCAGCGACTGTCGGCTATATGACAGAACACTCACAAGCCTCACTAATCAACAAGGCAGCTATGATGTTCACAGAGGAATTAGACATGCAGAGGACAGGCAGGTATGTCCGAATCACTTTCACAGATGAGCACATTTACAGCGGATTACCTGCTTATATTAAGGCTGTGTTCAAAGGTTTCATTTGAACACACGCAGTACAATGATATAGTACATTTTTACTGCAGTTATAATGAAACATCACGGAAGTACACATATCCCAGTGACCCTTACTTTTAACATTAACAATGGGCATCATTCTCTTTCTCTACTTTTCTCCATCCCCTTGTATTAAAAAGGGAAGAGGGATAACTACACACGGCACAATTAGGCTGACATACTGTATCCAGTATATAACAGATAGGAGAATGGTTGCGTCCCCATCAACATTGCATGTGGCGGTAAAATATTAATGCTCGATGTAACATTTATCAAGAAAGTGGGAAAAAAAAATAAGAAGCAACTTAAGAAAAACGAAATGGGAGGGGTAATGAAGGGGAGGAAGAGTAAAGTAAAGAATGGAACCTTAGTCATGAAGTTGCAATACTCAAGTACTTGGAATTCTGTAGACCTCAATAGAAAGAAGGACCGAATAAAAGATGAAATAACAGGACATACATATCTACAGGTAATGTTGAAATAGCAGCACAAGCTGCAGTAACAGGTGATGTCTGATGAAACCGAGAATGGCCTAATGCTGCAACAACAGCCAATCCAAATAAATGATCTGCTTTCATGGTATTCTTTTCTTTTCCTGCCTTTTGATAGATAACCACCCCAGTCGGCAGAATAAATGTTGGAATTGTACATTACTGCAAACCACGGCTACGTTGAATGTCGACTTTTCTGAACCGAAAATATGTTTTATATCTGCCTCGTAACACACCCACAGAAACGCACAATGCTATGTTGTTAAAGTTGAGAAACAATTGTTAAGGTTTAGGCAACAAAGATGATCTTTTGGTTTAAAAAATGTAACGCAACAACGTAACGCAACAACGTAACGCAACAACGTAACGCAACAACGTAACAAAGTGACGCAACAAAGTGACGCAACAAAGTGACGCAACAAAGTGACGCAACAAAGTGACGCAACAACGTAACGCAACAACGCAACTCAACAAAGTGACGCAACAACGTGAGGCAACAACGTGAGGCAACAACGTGAGGCAACAACGTGAGGCAGTACACAACGTGACGCAGTACACAACGTGATGCAACAATGTGAAGCAGCAACGTGACGCAGCATCGTGACGCTGCAACGTGATGCTGCAAAGCATTTTTTTGCATTTACACTATATGTCAACCAAATTCAGTACTCAAGCTGATATCTCCGAGTGAACCGTATACATGTTAGAATGAATATCTATGGAGTTGGGACAGAGCATATGTTTCAGCATCGTAGTGACAGACATTAGGTTTGAATATTTCCACAGACAGAGTGAGGCTGGTGTGCTTGTCTGTCTTACACACAATGAAAGGAATGATGGAGACATCTTTTTATTCATCCCCGACAGTCAGTTTCATTATTCCTGCTAAATGCAAGTAATTTTAACATGGCCCACTGAGAATAAGGTCAAATTTTCTTTTCTTCTTAATGAATAAAAGTCAAAATTTGAATTTGTTCTTTTATCGTTTCCAGACAGAGAGCATAGGCCCTTTTAAATAAAAGATCAATTGAATTAAGTGCCTATCTTAAAGTTCTCCTCCAAACGCATGTCACACTATGTTAAAATGATATGCTATGATTAACATGTTGTTTAACAAGCCTTCCCCACATAACAAACCATTGACGAGATATATTAATATGCAAATATGCAAATAGCATCTATCAGATGTAAGAGAAACGTATAATTAGCCTTTTTGTTTTGTTCATGTTAGCTTATTAGCCTGTTCATTCCACCATGCTTAATGCTAAACTGGTTACAGAAAATGAGCCAAACAAAGTCGTAACTTATCCAGCGATAGCAATGCGCTAATATATGCTAAAAGTGTGTGGATGAAACATTAAGTTGTTTGCATTCACTCATTTACTCTGCGTAACGCTACTACTCGTTTAAGTAAACCTCAACGATTTTTTAAGTATTCAACTTTTTCCACCACAATGAGCGTTTATATGCAGGGTTTTAAACACACAGTCAGAGTGATTCCCATTGCCAATAGAACATTTTAATAATGTTGCAAGACTTTGAAAAGGAGCGCGTTGGAACATTATTCCTTCCGATCCTTTTCACATTATTATAAAAGCTTTGTTTCACTGCTGATTGGTCCTCATGTGCTGCTGTGTTGTGCATGTGGTGACCGTACTGTCTTTGCACCACATCACAAAGAAAGTGGAATGAAAGTGGAATAGTGTTGTAAACTATGCCAGATAACAGAATTGGGTTGCCAAGCAAGCACGACAACAAGCTGGCCATTTGGGAAAATAAGATGTCACATAATATAGCTGTTACAGAGATGTGGCAAATCTGAAACATTGCAATATTTTCTGTTGATGTTTTGCAAAAAGCAATAATCAAATCGTAAACATGTTTCGCAAAAACACATACATGTTGTTTTGTAAGCTTTTGATTATGGTTCATCATGTGTTAAACAACGCACTTGTCCACAGAGGATCCTTCTTTGATAAATAAAGAAATAACTGCATTACCTCTTTGGACATGTCTGTACTCTTTTTCAAAACACCAGCAATTTTCTTTTGCAACAATTTCTCCACACAACTGATGTTCAGAGCAGCTAGGGTGATTTTTGCACATTGATTGTCTGAATACCGGAATCTTTCCAGTGGAGCACTCAGCCTTTTCTGTGTTGCCTCCTCTGAGGGCTTTATGTTATAATCCTTGCAACTTTCCAGACAGGTCGTCATTGTTTGCAAAATTCCAAATAGAAACTAAAAGAAATAGACCACAGTACAAACATTTTCTATGTGGTGGAAACAACATATTTACACCTTCTTAATTTTCCAAAAGGACAATCTGAGAAGACACACACAGACACATACAAGGTGCGCACATTCCTTAATCTGTCTCTGAGCCGTGGCACTGGGTATAGTCTGATCCACGTTATTGACAAATGCACATCAGATCTATTCATAAAAGCAACAGCTCTCTTCGCAATGCAGAGACGATCTCAGACCGCTGTAGGCGTACCCTGAGAGGCAAATCAATCACGCCTAAATGGTGCAAATATGAATCGACCCTCGAGGGGCCCCGTGCAGACGACAGCCCGTGCATAGCATTACAAGAGGAACACCGTGTGCATTTTACCCTCAGCTACAGCCATGGCTGAACAAACGGAGCGTCAGACTAGCATGTCGGGACTGAGCAGCTACAGCCGTCATCGTTTGCTCCGCCATCATTTGCTCAGAAGTGTTTGTACTTGCAGTCTCACGTCAGAAACATAATATCTTCTCCCCTCAACCTTAAAGGCACTCAGGCATGTGTCAGCACTAAAAGGCCTCTGCTCCCTCGGAGACAGACACACCAGGAGATAGAGTCATAACTCCTCTTTATGTCCCTTTCCTGCGGCTCACCACTGTAAAGCATTGATGTGATTCACACACACGTCTGCATCACGTACATTAGCAGCGACTCTCATGCTGCGTCTATTGTGAACGTTGCTAGACATTGTGTTCAACTTCATTGTTTTAGAAATGTTATCCAGATATATGTTTAAATGTTTTTTACAAAAATGTCCAAGATGGGGCTTCACCACAAGTACTGACATGGTTCTGACATCACTTTTGCCAGACAAGAACGTTGATATTGGACAAAGCTGTAAGTAATGTGTGGTTTGGGTTAGCAAACTAAAACCTCATCATCTCAGCTGGTACTTTCTATTCAGGGCATTCAAATGACCCCAAAGCGGTAACCATGAAACAAACAATAAAAGTACAGTTTCCCTTTAAATGCTTTGTAAACTACCAAGACACACACACACACACACACACAGACGAGTCCAGAACAACAACAACAACGCCCCCCCCCCCCCCCCCCAATCTTCTCCACACTGAAATTGTAGCCGCCATAATGTCAGCGTCCCGCCAAAGCCTGAATCCCAGGACACTACAGATATGTATTTATAATGTCACACAAACACAAACTTGAGACTTGTTACCTAAAACTTGAGACTTGAATTGGAATTGCCCCTTCAAAGACTTGACTTGGAATTAACCTTCAAAGACTTGAGACTTGACTTGAGACTTGACTCTGCTGCGCCCCTCAAAGCCTTGAGACTGTAAACCACTTTGTGCACCAACACCACGTACTGTTTATGCCACCGCCATAGACACAAATGCACTAACAATTCTTTGCGCATACAAATTGGCACACACACACTTATACAAACACGCAGAGACATAAATAGCAGTTACTTTGTGCTGTACTGTATTAAATAGAGCAGTCAGAGAAACCTGTACTGTATCAGCTGCAGTGCTGTTGTTCAATGAGACGACCTGCCACTGGAGAGAGAGAGGCAGTGCAGACAAAGTGTTGCGCTAGCTTCTCTTTGTAGCCTCCAGCCACAAGGCTTCTTATGGACGAACCAGGGCTTTTGATTTATTATGCAGCGCGTCTCTCTCTCTCACACACACACACACACACACACACTCTCACTGTCTCGCTGCACACGCAGCGGCTCGCAGAAAGAAACGCATGCCTGCTCCCACATACACAGAAACACACTCAGGCACTTGCACAGAACTACATTCCTCACTCTCGGTCCCACGCCTGTGCCCACACACACCTTGTATAATGGTCTTTGTTTCCTCCTCCTGCCCCAGCTCCAATTTTGATGGCAGTGCGGCCGCCAGGTTCCCCAGATGACCATTGAGATAGAGCCAACAGATGAAAGCAGCAGTAAGACGCTGGCGGTAATGGTTGCTACAGCTCCGGCTTACAGCCCATATTTCTCCCTGATGGCTCTGCCGCACTACCTCCCTGTGACACCTGCAGGAGTGAGCTGCTTGGAGGAGTTGTTCGTATTAGAGAGGCAGGGGCACATATAGAGAAACAGGAGCTTGTTTATGTAGCAGGCACACATACTTACAAGGAGTAAGTTTACAATAACACACTGAGTTGATGCACTTTCAGTTTGTGCAGTTTGTGCAAACAAGGACAAATATGCATTTATAAAACTTGAAATGTAAGTCATGCTGCCAGACTAAGTGCAAATTGGAGAACAGAAACCAATCCGTTAAATTGGCTTTCTGGTAATGTTCACAATGGCACTGGAAAAAAATTACAAGTGACAAAGTCCTCTAGTGGCCATAGGAATTATGACTTTTGTCCATCTGCAACAAAGGCAGGAAAGGTGTGACTTTATTACAGAGTAGGACTGTGACAATGGGAAAAACATTACATTTGAATATTCATTCTTAATGAACACAGGTGAAGTCTGTTTCATATCTATATGTGCGTATTAATCCACGGCGTTGTGCTCTAACTGTGACGCAGCACTATCCTGCCGATCGGGATGTCCGATGAGAAAAAATGTCTCAATCAGCAAGTCAATTACAAAGAACGTATTTTGTCATTTCATTTGGAGGACTTGCTGATCCTGCACATTGGTAAGCAGTGGCCTTTAACCAATTACTGAATGTGACTGACTTGCATTTTAAAATGTACGATGCCCTGTTTGGCACGACTTTGGCATAATGAATGCCATTTGGTGTCGCTAATTCTGCTTCTAATGTGTGATTTAGAGTTTTCAAATAGCAGTCCACCATTTCTGAACACTTCATAATGACTAAATGATTTGTACCAACTCAATACTGTTGAATTATTTTAGAATTAAATCTATCAAGGGGAAGAGTCCCCCCACTTCCAAAAAAAAAAGGAAAAACAAAACACTAATGCTGGGAAGGCTCTTGCTCTTTCAGAGAGTAATACATAAGGTTCAGCCTCCTCACCCACACCGACAACACACAGTCCCTAAAGCAGCCTAAAATGCTGCAGCTGCTGACTGGCTGTCAGAGTGATGTGAGCCTGGAAGCCTGAATATGCACCTCAAACACATTTATGGATCAGCCAGACAGCTTTGCGGTAACAAATCTCAACCACAGTCCTTATCTGAGGTGAGTTATGATCTCCCTGTCTCTCTCTGTCACTGCACGTCGTCATGTGTCACTTTTTGTTTCCAGGCATTTCGTTTCACTTACAAACTCTTTGTGTATTTTATTTTCCAGTCTGCAAAATGGCCTCCTCAGCCCTCTTCCTGGGCTGCATGTGTGTATTTGCTCTATCCTGTAGGAAGAAGTTGTAATATCAGGTGTGAACTATAATCTCTCACATCGATCTACAATCAGTCATACTATTGGATTTTTGTACTTAAAGGGCAACTTTGGTATTTGTCAACCTGGACCCTGTGTCCCATGTTTATGAGTCCAAGTGACTAATGGGCACAAACATTTTTTAAATTGGCCCGTTATTGAAGGAGAACGCTGCAGGCTAACGCCGCTAAGCTAGTCCTTTTGTGCTGGCTTTTGCCACCAACAGCCTCAGATTGTTGTTGTTAGTGTCTGACGACATTATGGAAAGAACCCTAACAGAGACATTACCTTTCACTTGATCCGGTCTGTTTGGTAGCGTGAATGTGAGTCGAAGAGAGGAGAGCAGGGGAGAGTTTGTTGAGTTGCAGTACAGAAATCGTAGCTTATTTTTGTTTAGTTGATTTACATTGTCATGGCTGAATATTAAGCTGTTGAGATGCATTATTTTCTGGGCGAACAGACAGACCTGATGAGCCGAGAACACGGTTTTATTTCTCCGTACTTTCCATAATGTTGTCAGGCTCGTATAATGACAATCTGAGCCTGTCTGAGTGGTGAAAACACTTTCAGTGGACGTACGTTGACAGTGAGGAATTGCCCAGACTTGAGTTTATATCATCACGTTTAGCAACTACTGGTTGCTCTGTGTTGTTCTATACTTTACAATTTTCAAAAATTGTTGTCCCCATTAGTCATCATAGACATAAAAACATGTCCAGGTTGAAGAATACCAAAATGACATTTAACGTGCTCACCAGGTCCAACTTAAGTACATCAGGTTAAAGGCCTCTTGTTTCAGGGTTCAGCCATCTGTGTGTGTGTACAACAGTATTAAATGCTACTGTCTTTTATGTGGAAAGGAGTAGTTTCATCTTTCAAAGCAATGGAAGCGAGTTGAGCATCAGGAGTGCAGCTGACGCACCAACATAATCCTGTTTGGGCATTTTCGGTTTGTACAGACCCGTTTAACACAGAAAGGCTGTAAATCCTCACATGTAATTTATCCTTGTTTTCAGGGTGTTTTCTCTCAGTGTAAAGCCAGCGGACACAAATCCCCTCCACCGGTTATCAAAGTGTGAAAAGGTGTTTCTTGCATCCAGTTCATGAAATGGATTTTCTTTAAGATTTTTTTTGTCCACGTTTCCTTGACCAGTGTTTGTGTTGCTGCTGTTTAAATTCCTCCTGAAACATAAAAAATGCACTACAGGAATATTAATTTAGCATAAAGGGACTACAACTACAATGAGAATAAATGAACCTTGAAGAATGGAAATCTGAAATACAGTATCATCTGCTGTACCTGGACAGGTTGAGTGGGATAATACCCTCACGGTGGCCTACAGGTCCAACACGAGTACCATCTAACCACCAATGTAACAGAAATGAATTGCACTGTACTTTGCTTCTTCATTGCACCTCAACATTGCTTTTTGCCTATTTGATCAACACCGAATAATCAGTTGTGTGGCTTTTAAGCTTCATCATCATCAGCCTCCATACCTGAGGCAGCACTTTGGCAACGGCGGCAAAATGTGGGCCAACTCTTTATAAGAAAAGTCGCGAGGTAACCAAAAGCAGTAACTGCAGTCTCGCCAGTGTTTGTGAAAGCAAGTCTGATTGTCTTTGATTGTCGAGCTAACCGCTAACTGAACCACCAGTACACACACACTGCTGAGTACATTGCCGCCGTTCAGGTGCTGCTATGCGTGCGGACAGCTCGGTGAGTTTATTTTGGTTTTTGGCAAGATTGTATGCAGCATTTTATTCTACGATTTTGAGCAGATTGCCTGCATACATGGCTGCTTGTTTTTGAGTTTGAATGAAATCTGTACGACAGCGCTTTAGTGCCCAGGTATGCATTCATTCAATCAAACATTACAGCAGCGGCCGCTGCAGACACATCTAGCAGAGATCTGCACTCTACTGAACCTTTCTAGTTTGTTTGTGGGTCAGTGGAATGCCTGCATCCTTTCATATCGTTGACACTGCGAGCACACTAGTGCTGCTATTTGCATATCGAATACTTGTGTTTGTGTGTTGTTGCTGGTACGTTGCAAATAGAGAGTTTGAATAACTGTTTCACTGCATGTGCCGAACCGGTCATCATCACAGGAATCAACCAGAACTCACAATTCATTCATTGCTCTTGTTGGATTGTAATATGGACTACAAAAACAGAACCTGTGACTCATTACACCATTTGGTTAATGGAAAAAGCAATAATATCGCTGTAAGAAATCACCACCCAACACTGACTAATACAATGGATTTCCCAGTGAAATATATATTTTCAATAAAGCACCACAGTCCTTGTGGACAGTTGCAACCACAGGGTCTCTATTAAGGTTAAGAGTCCCGGTGACGTCTGACTGCGTTCCCGTCATGTAGCTGTGTAATTCCCCTACAGAATCTGCCTGAGGGGATTTGGCAGATAAAATGTGCAGTGAAATCATAATCCCAGACGGTGAGGGCAGAGCATGGTAGAGGATGAAAACACAAAAACATATAAATCTAAACCTAACCAAACCTTAACTCGAGCATTTTCAGATCATGGAATAAATGTAATGTTCAGGTGTAGGAGGCAAAGACAAATGATATCTTCTGATGAGACTTTCAGAGAGGAAGTGTTACTATGAGCACGACCAAACTATTTTCAATTCAATTTATTTTTGTGTAGCCCAAAATCACAAATTACAAATTAGCCTCAGAGGGCTTTACAATCTGTACACATATGACGTCCTCTGTCCCAGGACCCTCACGTCAGAGCAGGAAAAACTCCCCCAAAAAAACATTAAAGGGGAGAAAAGAGGGAGAGACCTGTGGGAGCGCAACATCGGAGGGATCCCTCTCCCATGATGGACAGAAGTGCAATAGATGTCATGTGTACAGAATGAACAACATAATGTATTTTGACATTTGATTAGGAGGACTTCTTGTGTGATTGAAAGCTTCAGAACAGCTTCTAAATACACCCTGAGATGACCCGGTGGTATTCCCGACGGCTGCTTCCGAGGTCGAGGTTTCCTTTGCAATGATTCTGTGTGTATTTGTTATTCGCTTATATCTGAGCTTGTGTGTTTGTGTGCAAAGATGTGGAATGTGTTTTTGCTTTGGCGTGAATGTACAGTATATATATTCATATACGATTTTCATCCAGTTTATCAGCTACGTTGAGGTTTGCTCCGTCTCTACAAAAAATAACGTCCAAACTTAACCTCTGTAATTATTAACTTCTTGAATTGACCCTTTGCTAAGTCCTGCCCCGAGCTGCTACTCTGCTTACTATGAAGCCCACACTGTCATTAACTGCACTCCCTGAAGTAATGTTATCTAAAAAAAACAAAAGGAGATTTCGAAGAGAAGCACACAGAAGGGTCTAGAATATGTGTTTGAAGGATAAATCCAGGATGTCAAACTGATTCAGCAGTGAACAAAGGTTAAAATGATAAAGATAGAAGCTAAAGCTTCAGATCTCAGTGTAAGAATGAACCACCACATCACCCGTTTCTCAAATCAGAAGACAATGAAATCAAGGAACAACAATGTTCATTAAAAAGCAAAAGCAGCATGTGTAGACAATCAGTATATCTTAGGTAGCTAGCCTAGTATAGAAGTGCTAACGCTAGCTATTGATGCGCTAACGTACTCTTATGTTAAAGGTTTTCACGTAGAAACGTAACATTTTAGAAACATACATCTCCTTCCATCCTCTCCGGGTAACGAGTATCACTATTACACAATGACGAGCTCCAAATCCACCAAACAGGCCTGAAAATGAAGAAAACCTAAAACCTTGATTGGCCAGTCTGCGTTCGAGGGGCGGGACTTAGCAAAGGTTCAAATGTAGGATTATAATTAAGCATTTATTGTGTGCCCTTACTGCATTAAATGTTCTGTACTTGTCCTTTCAAATCTGACGAGCATGCCATTTTTCATTTTCATTTATTGTTTCACATTGTTTCCTATTGTGCCATTGTTGCAAGCACAAGTCCCGGGATGTGACCATTTTTGTTGAGGGAGGCAGCATGAAATGTAAACGTACATCCAGCAAGCGTCTTGCTCTTTGGAGCAGGAGATGAAACGCCGACCGTCCCCGGCGGCCTCGCAGTCGGTCAGTCGGTGGCTTCTTTGGGTTTGTGTCGGATCAAGATCAGCCCTAATGAGCTCTGACCAGAACTCACACACACACCACACTGCTGACTATCAAAGACAAATAAAATGAAATACTCACAACGCCTGATGTATCTGTGTAACGGACTGTGAAGCTATGACCTCTTAATTATTTCACTCCTCAAATCTGCTTCATTTATAATGGCAGCGTGCACTGTTGTGAAAGGGAGGAGCGAGGCCTTGGGAGGGATTTTAAGCCTTAATAGAACTCATTTATGGATTGCACAGAGCGTTGTGCTTTCCAAACTACGAGTCGGTGGGGAAAATACAATTAAACTAATGATCAATGCAGTAAAAGAGTTATGAAAGAGTAAATTAATAAGCCCTGCCACAGCTAAATAAATAAATAAAGAGCTGAGAATACAACACAGATTCAAATTAAGAAAGGCCGAGAGTCAACAGGGCCCAGTAGGCTCACAAAGGATCAAAAGCAAATGCAAATCCTAGCTCGCTAGCTTAATGCCACCATGCTTTCATGTTAACTGAGCTGGACCAAGTTGTCACTCGTCTGGCGACAGCAACGCGCTTTACGCCGAGACAACAGTGTGTGGATGAAACATTAACCAGAGAATGTGGGTGTTTTAGTGTTAGGTTGTATGCGGGGAAGTATCCATACTTACTTTTTAAACAATAAAAAGAGAACATGAATTATGAAGAATGAGACAAAGCTGATCCTCTGATTCTAAAATGATGATGTTAAATATGGTATTAATATAAAACCTGATTCACTGCAGAGATCAGAGTTCAGGGTCAGCTCAAAGCCAGAACATTGCTGCCAACATCAGGCTTAAAGCCAGGTGCTCCTGCTGCAGCATATATTACCGCATTAAAACCTTTAACTCCCCATTAAAACGGCTTCACATACTGCTGATTCATGTACAGACGCAGGTTGCCGCAACAACTTCGTAACTTCGGACGTGTGAGACGTAGTTATTGTGAAATGTCATCCTTAAATTATTCAGCTTTTGGAAGAACTCAGTGTTTGAGAAGAATTAACCTAAATATATATATATATATATATATATATATATATATATATATATATATATATATATATATATCACTGTGGCAGTCTCTCTCTCACACACACAAAGACGGTGAAGGATGATGAATGATGATTAATTCCATAAATCATCAGTGAAATATCAACAAACAGCCAAATCCCTGACCAAAGCTGCCCACACATCTTTGTTATTCATAGCTGCTGGTTTTTGCTCACCATTATTGAGCTTTATAGCAAATGTCCTCATATACACATTTAAAATGAGAGCAAAGAGTACAATAAGTAAATTGTTAATAATGTCATTCACACAAGAAACTTGGTGGTAATTGAGGACAATCTATGTCACAACAAAGTGACATTAGGTTTTAGGAACAGTGACAAGAATCAGGTGCTTAATATTGTACATTCTGCCTCAAACAGTAGAAAACCACGATTTCCCAAATTGTCGCTCTGATTTGCACATCACACTACAAATTAAGAGCAGAATAAAGGGAAGTGGATGTTTTGTTCTTACACACTGGGACTCTCTCATATTCCCTCCATGCTTCGTCGGAGAATGTAGCAGTTCTATTTAAAAGTTTGTTTGTAACAGATATGCAAATAAAACCGTTTTTTAACTGCAGTCACAATAAGTAGACTATTTGCATTTAGAGGAGCGAGGGATGGAGAGCAGCTGGGGGGAGGAGGGATTATAGACGACCGGTGGCCCTGCCAAAGCATGAGCCCGATCAATACCGTAGATGTGAATCTTTGTCATTATGGTTAACCGAGAGCCAACTTGGCTGAAGAGGGATCGGGTTCAGTCACTCCCTCAGCGTAATTAATATGCTAAAATGAAAAACAACTGTTCCGCTTTCACTTTGTCAATTCAATTCTATTTGCAAAATCCAATCAAAAACGGCCAAATTACATCAGATTCCTTCAGAATGGTGTCACGCTCAAACACCTTCCGTTTGTGCTTCATGAAACACGGCTTTTAATACTCCGGGCTTTGGAGGTTAACGGAGAGTTGAAAAGTGTAAAGTGGACGCCCAACAACTGATGCATGAAGAAACATCTCGGTGTCATCTGGTGTGCTCGGAGTTCCCAAGGCCGTCCCGCCATGCACCAACACTCTCGAATGAGCCGGTGAGCGTACTAGCAGCAATTGGTGGACTCACCAGGACTCACTCATGCCGGCGTAACGTGTAACACAGCATCGTCCTTCTTACACAGACTATACATTCTCTTATCAATGTGATCCTGAGCATCCAACTGTGACGCGTACCCTTCTAGCGTCACTGTTGGACATATCAGGGACAGCGTGTCGATATATACGCACGTTACGTGCGTGGTTTCTTTTCAAAATAAAGTTCCATGTTCACAGGAAGTTTAGGTTTAGGCAACAAAACCACTTAGGTTCAGGAAAAGACTGTTGTTCATGTCAACTTCACAGATAAATGACTCTCGGCACTAATGGCTGACGGGACTAATTGTTTCGCACGGGACACGAACTGAAAGGTCCGTGTTTGTTTGACTACCTCCACCGCCGGCTTAGTGTCTGAGGAACAACGTGTGACTCTGTTTCTGTGGTTGTGACAAACTTTGAATAGAACTTTGTTTTACTTCATACCAGATTCTCTATCCACTGCTGAACACGCATAACCATCATCAGTTGCATGTAAATGCCACATCCAATCTACATAATCGAGGAAAATATCAAACATCGAAGATGGAATATGCAAAATACACCGAGGCTCGACACATCTTGCACTGCTTATGCTTTCTTGATGTGTGTAAGTACGTTGTCCATTATAATATTCTGAATAATGAACAATCTTGTTACGCGTTTGTGTTTGTGATTAGGACGGGAAGAAGCACATAAACAACTCATTTTGAATATCACCTAAACAGAAACCTGCTTTTATCTGGAATACTCCGTGCGGGTAAACAAGTCTGATGTCACCGTCTCTGTCACTTTCTGAGATTTTTGGTTGCACCCCGTCGTCTGTTCTCTGTCGCTATTTCAGGAACAAAGACAGACCTCCATGAAAGAAGCAGTGGAGGGAGTGACATAGAAAGAGAAAGCCGGAGACGGAGAGACTATGTGCAGATGTACATCAGGCCTTCGCATCCCCACGCTCGCACATGTACTTCTTTGTGTTCCTCTTTTCTCGTCTTGAATTTTTGAACGAGGTTACGCGCTCGTCACAGCTCTGGTATCCTCGGCCTTCAGCACTTTTCAGCCGTCACATTTGGGTAGAATGTCACAACGCGCTTCTCGTCACATCCCAGTGAGCACTAACCCTGATTTCAACGTTGATATTTGGTTTAAATCGCGGTGAAATCGGGTCTGAACGTCTTAGACCTATTTTCACCCTCATTTCAACCGGCTAAATTACGGTTACAATATCAACGTGTCACAAAACACCAATTTCTTTTAAAATATTGATGGTGTGTTCAGTTGTAGGTTGAAAGAGACGCGATTTTGATTACTTTAAACTTATTTCTCCAAAATGATATTATGCTGGTCGTTGATATGTGGTCTATACGAAGACGCGATTTCAACGCATTTAATGTTTCATATAAAACGTCATAAATATGGAACTATAGACTCTGTGCTGTCAACAAGAAGCTCCCAGGACATCATCATCTGGTCCGTTAAATACATTACTTTTAAATCAGACAGTTTGCTTACAGCTGTAACGCGCATGCGCAAGTCCTCTACGCCACAGTCTGGAGCTTCGACTGCACCGCCAGAGACGAACAGCAGCAGACACGTTGCGGCTCCAGAGCATCGAGAAACGGGCTACTAAACCCAAGGCTTAACGCTCCACATACTTTGTAAGTACATTGACTATTTTAAACCTTAAATTATAACCATTTCTTTCACTTTATGCTGCCCACACGATACTGGATGGGCTGCTCGTTCTGGCATGCTAGCTTGTGCTAGCTTGTAACGTTAGCATGCCAACTTAGCACGTGCTGCTGCGACGATACAAATTAAACGTAAAAAGTAAACTTAAATAGTCTCCCAGACTTTAATGTACAGTATGTGTATGTTTGGTGTTACTAATGCATTTGGCTTCGTGGACTGTCGTTACCTATAAAGTACTTTTAAAGCCCATTTCGCATCGGAAATACACTGCAGAACGCGAGAGGGGCTAATTACAGATTGGATGGGGGAGGAAGTAAACAAGGCCTGTTTTGCAACCAATACGGCCAAAACATTGTATGTTGCTGCATGCTAAACAGCAAAAAATGTACAGTATAATACAGTGTAATGCACAATGTTGAGAATGTTACTCTATAAATGTAATAGCTAGTAATATTTATCTTGTTAATAGTGTAATAAGTAAGCTGTATTTACTTTATTAATGACACGTTACTTATTACATGTGAGTACATTTTCATTATTTTTTGTACAACTTTTTTTAACTGGACAATAATGCTGAAAAGTTTTATTCACCATAAATAGGCAGTGTAAACCTCACAACACTGATCAACATTTAATACTATCCAACTTGTATTAAAGTTCTTCAATATAACTTGATTTAAAATTATAAAGGGCTACTATAATGATTGATCTTTTCTACATATATTCTAGCCTAAGCCTTTTAGCAAAAGTCAATTTGGGTGTAACCCCTTTGTAATCACCAACATTTTGATAAGAAACTGTTAGTTAATTGCATGTATTTTTCTCGGTAACTGTAACTGATTCCAATTATATTTATTTGGTAATATAATAATGCAATTCTACCTAACAATGTACTAATTGTAACAATATGTTTATTTACAGGCATCTTCCCTGTCAAACACCCACATGGACAACATGGACAACGTAAGTTGTCTACATGAAATGTACTTGAATTTGTCAATTCTCCGCACAAGCTGAATCTAACACAACTACATTTTACATTACAGTAATTAAACGTCTGCTCAAACAATAATGGATTACAATTATTTGAAAGAATGGAGGGTACGAAAAGCCAAAATTGATGCTTTAGCTACTTCCAACACAATTGATGGTGGACAGGAGGGATCTTTTGCACACGTGGAATCCGACACATCTGTTAATGAGGGTTCTAACACGTCTCTACGAGAGGACTTGTCCATGTCTGCACTCGAGGGGTGTTCTACACACTCTGTCTTTTTCTGAAGTTAATAACATTTTTCATTGACATTCCACACTGTTCATGCTAATGTATCATGATTTTACTCTTGTTAGGTTCTGTGCGCACTCACCTAGAGGCCAGCACCATCAGCCCAGAACTGTCAGACCATGGGCACAGAAGTCCGCAGACACAAACACAAAGAGGTGAGGCTTAACCACTAACAAAGTACTACATTCTGCCCTGTAATAAAGACCTGAAAGTATCTCCTAATTTCTTTGACTTTCAACTTCGTATGACTCAACAAAATACTTGACTGACATGTTCAACACAGTATCATAACATTCCTTTTCCATCTGTCCATCAATTTCGCCAGGCAACAAGAAAAGTCTGTTTCCGATGTCCACAGCAAGTAAGTAATAGCTTTTAGACTGAGGGATTTGTCTATAATACCTACATCAATGACCATTTAATGTTTTTTTTTAAAGAATTCCAGAGGGTGGTGCTGGGAAAATTGGTGGACCTCATTGAGGAAGTGAAAAGAATTGGGAGAGGGGTAGAGAACGAAGGACTTGAGAGACAGGTGCCAACATTAAGAAACAACAAGGAGCTGGATGAGCTGGATGAGCTGAAGGGCAAGCTGCAAAATGCTGAGCAGCGGGCATTGTTGGTAAAAAAAGAAAAGATTTTTAAAGATAATTTCTTTTTAAGCTTTAAACATTTATGAAAAAACTGAAGTCGGTTTCTAAGAGCACAGAGCAATAGATTGTACGCCTTTATTTTTAAACAGGTTCATCTGCTGGCCAAAGTGGGGGGGAAGAATATCAAAGATGCCACAAATAAAATCATGGACAGGTATGAACGTCATACCAACACGGTAATATCTGACAACTAAAGAAGTGGAAATAAAATGTATATGGCATGGACATCATGGAGCCATTCTAAACAGGTGAGCATTACTGAACAGTTGAAACAGCTTAAGTGACACTATGCGTTTTCTTATTCACAGACTCTTCACAAACAGATTAATGGCCACTTTCAATATGAAAGGAGGTGGTCATAAGAAAAAGAGGGCCTTCAGGGAAACTGAAGTCTACGCCGTTGTTAAAGGTAATATATGTTCTAATATGCAAAATACATTTAATGAATGGTTGTACAGTCAAAGTCTCTCATTTCATGATCTACTATATTCAATAATGCTATTCTCCTAATTTTATAGAGGCTGTCATACGGTCCGACCAAAGTGCCACAGAGTCAGCAGTTGACAGAGCCATGGCAGACCATCTCAAACAGGCTCCTGGGAGGTCCGGTGGGGGTGGTTTTGAAGAAAAAAAAACGTTGTTTACCCCACACTGGGAGCTAGCTGATTTCAGCAGAAAATAGTTTTATTTCCATAGTTGTTCAGCTTTAATATGTTATTGTGCTTTTATTTAATAAATATAATTCTTGTTATTTTTATATTGTTCATTAATAGATCCAAATGTTAATATATTATGATTATTTAGCTTTATTTGTGTTATATTTTTGTTCCATTTTATTGTGCTTTTATTTAATAAATGTAATTCATGTTATTGTTATATTGTTCCATTTCATTTTGCTTAATAAAAATACTTTGTGTTATATTGTTCATGCATTGTTTGTTAATAAATCTAAATGCATCAAAAGCATTGTGTTGTCCTTTTAAGTGAAACATGTTAATGTATTATGACTAAGTATGTAACTTTTAATGTGCTGTGGGTTGTCTAGTTGTCATCCTATACCCAGAAGTACTGTATGCATTTTGGCATTTAAAACACGGTTAAAAGTGAACGTTTTTTAGACGACTATATATAGTCGTTGTTTAAACGTTTAGGTTTAGACCAGATTTCAACGGGATTTGCGATACTGGTTTTCAACTGATAAATGTGGATGTGGTTTCTTAGTGAGCATCTAAAATGAGGATATACTATTATTAGCACAATGTAGAGGACGAAAAATTGTAGTATTGCAAATCCCGTTGAAATCTGGTCTACGCGTGAACGTTCAATCACCGTCTATGAATAGTCGGCGAAAAAACTTTCACTTTTGAACCAATTCTGAACGTCTTTTCAACGGTGGGCGTAGACGTCTTTTGAACGTCTTTTCAACGGAAAAATGCTCACTGGGATCCATCATGCTTGTCGCGATATAAATTCGAAAATGTTTATGGTGATCCTTTCACTCCGACTTCTGATAAGCGACAATCTCAGGATTCACTTTTGCAACATTTAAAAAGATCTTCCCCGAGGATTGATGAGCAGTTAGAGAGCCCCTCCCATTAGCTTTCTGTTGACACGTTCAGCCCCTGCAGCCATCAGTCAATCTGACCTTACTTATCCATCAGCAGCAGGCATCCTGTCAAACGTGTCCTTGAGCTTCGGAGCTTCTATCTAAATGTAAAAAAAAAAAGCTTCAGAATTCCTGCAAAATCACGTCATCTTCTCTGAGAATCCATTTAATCTCAGTCCCGAAAAAAAGAAGAGAACGCCTTCTTTAATCGCTTCTCCCTCCACTTCATTTATATCCCTCCCTTCATTAACGAAGCACATTTAATAGGTTAATTTAATAAAGGATCAGCACTTTCACTCATATTGAAGCAGTCAGTCTATTACGAGGAAGGAGCAGGTGTGCAGTCAATGTTTTATCCACCGCGCTGTAAAAAGGATTTAATCAGATAGCAGCGATTGATCATTTTTTGAAAATGTCCCTTCCTCCCTCCGTTCAGACTATAATGTAGTTAAGTTGTAAGGACATTTGTTAATGTTAAGTAACTGTAAACAAATATAATTTCTCTTTTATATTTTATATAACTACTGTATTGTCATTCAATAGATTTAATTGTCAGTTTATACACCAGCCACCACTGTAGCTATTGGACGATACATTACATAAAAGGGGGGTTTAAAGGGTAACTTCTGCATTTTTTCAACCTGGACCATATATTTTCATGTGTTTGTGTCTCAGTGAGTAATGAGGTCAACATTGTTTTAAATTGGTCCAGTATTGAAGGAGATTACTGCAGACAGCGGCCGCTAAACTGGCTGCAGTATAATCGCTCGAGACAACTCCTAGATTGATTAATTTTGATTTCAACTCTTGAATTCAACTGTTTTTTATTCATTTTTTTTATTTTCAGCACTGTCATTTACAAATTCTTCTCTAAAACAAATACGGTGCATGGTACCATGATGGATTTTTTTTTAATGCCACACTAACAGTAACTTATTCCACCAGTTAATTGGTTTTGGAGAAATAAAAAAATATATATGTATATGGGGAGAATCGACAATACTGACACCCGTCATGCCTACACACAGATCCCCACACACACTACCGTCCCTCCAAGCGGTAACAGACTGCGGTGTATTCACAGTGTAGAGACAGATGAGAAGCCATCCATTGCTCCCTATATCACTGAGTGGACGGTCCCATCCAGAGGTGGAGGGGCTGTGGGGCTGCAGCTCCAACGGACAGTCAGCGGCGCCCGTTCTTCGGCTACACCTCTTCTTCTCTCCTATATAAAGATGAGCAGAGGGCAACAGAGGCGAGGCTCTTTAAATCTAACAGGTTATTTGGGCTTTATTGGAGATTGGACAAAGGCCTGTGTGAGAGGTTTTTTCCACCAGCCGTCCTTCTCTTTGCTGGATTATAGGTGTGAACCACGTGCTGCACAACGCTGTGCACTGTCTCATATAAAAGATACCGGCTCGAGAAAGGGACGAAATGCAGAGATTGTGGAGGAAAATGGTCTCTAGTAACGAGGGCTGGAAATTCTAGCACATTTTGTGGAGGAAGTGATAAAAGTGTGTTATTACGCTCACATTGTCCTGAAAGGAACAGGGAAGGAGAATGTGAGGGAACATTTCTTTTAGAGAAAGATAATGTGCACATGTAACCACATTTCCAACTAAGTACACTACATTAAGAGGGAAAGCGAACGCTACCTGGATTCCACTTTTCCTAAACATATCACCAAAGTAACTACTTAACATGATCCTTTTGAGGCTTCTTGAGTTCATTCATTCATCAAACATTTGTAATGTGCAAAAAAAACTTTCGCTTTCTTTTCTTTTATTAAATCTTTGTTAAATTACGTTACATTGTATATATTTGGCAGGCACACCAGTCAAAGTGACTTACAAGCAAACAGTTGCCACTTTACACTCGGAGCAAAATCATGTTCGCTCTCTTTTTAACTCTGTTTTGGTCTTTTGAGAAAAAGATCTTCAGATGTTGTTGACTTGCTGATTTGAAAAGGAGGTTGATACGACCGAAGAGACTGAATCATACGCAATATGTACCTTCAAACCAAAGCTGGGATGCATGTTTTCACTGTAGACCCGAGAACGGATCTACAGTATTTACTATTTAGACACTATTTGCTGAGAGCCCCCCCCCCCCAAAAAAAGAAAAGATAATCACTTACACCAATCTCTCTTAAAGTCATGAATCATGATTGCTTTATACTAAATGATATGACAGCAATCAGCGTCACTTTGCTGATGGATAACCTGAGTGACAGTGGAAACTCTCATCTCCACAAGGCAATAACATTAAAACTGAAGTCGTTAACTTGTGATGAATGACGAGGCGGCGTTGAGCTCGGCAAGACGTTCTCATGCCAGCTCTCCTGCCCCTCACACTGATGCCCACCAGTAGTTGGGCTTATTTGCAGAGTAAAGCAGCCAGCTGGCCAGTCTTGATACGGCTGCAGAGTCCACATAAATCTCTGAGGGCACTCTTTCAGGATCCAGAGACATTTCCAACAGGTGAATCATTACCACCGACAGACTGATCCACAGGGAGTTGCTTTTTCTAGCGAGCAGTAAACATTGATTCAAAAAGGGATGAGAAAACAGAAGTTAAACCACCGTTCTTGACCTCTGGTAGAGAGAAAGAGGAGGGAAGGGAGACAAAGTTTGAGAGAGAAGACAATAAGTGAGGAAAAAAAGGGTTGAAAGGCAAAAAGAAAGAGAGAAAAAAGTATCAATTCTTCATATAAAACAGTAAAGTGAAAGAAATAAAGGAAGAAAGGGTAAAGGGAGCGTTACAGCAGTCGCTGACCTTGAGAGAACAGGAGAATGAGACAATGTCAATGTACATATGATATGTCATTGTCTTTCTTTTTTTGTTTTAAAACTAAAATAGTTTGGTGGTTAAGTTTAGGTAAGTAGATTAACTCTGATTAGGGTTCAGGCTTACTCATCGATGCTCTATTTCTACATGCAGCACAAAGTTTACTGAGATTAGCCTACGTTAACCCAGCTGTGCAGCGCTGCTCAAAATAATGAATGCAAATCAAACAACACCTTGAACCTTCACCTCAGTTGTCCTCTAGGGTTGACACTGTGGGTCCCCCTCATAGAAGAATCTGCAGCCCTTGAACCTCCACCGAGCAGCTCTGCTGGAGATAAAACCAGCCAACAAACACGAAGACGCGGCAAAACCTGAAACGATTCGCTGGGCCGCGATTGTTTTTTGGCTCTACAGTTTGTCAACATACATGTTCATTGGTGATGGACAGCATATATAATTCTGTCCTCTGGAAATCACGCTGAATCTAAACATATGTGAGGATGTCCGTGTTCTTCAGATCTGACCGAGTTAAGACTGAAGGAGGACGATTACTGCATTCAGGCAGTGAGTTAATTGCCTCAATGAGCTGCGTCACATCCACTACTGCAGCTAAATGAAGACCAAAGTGAGTCAAACCAATCGGCCGAACCACAATAACTCACTTCTGGTTATTTTTAGAGCACCTGTCCCTTTCATCTCACACAGTATCTTTGCCTGACATCTTTCAATGCCCCCCCTTCATCAGACCCTGAACAAGTTTAAGAAGGCTGCTAATGTTTAATAAATACAAGCATGCTACTAATACTGAATTTATCAGAATTCACACGTTTTGGGGGGCATTATTCCCCCCAAATATTGATTTCTCTCTCTCAACAAATTGGTTTAAACTAAGAAAAACTTCATCTGGAGATGAAATCATCCTAGAGGAGACTGATTGCTCGAACAATCCTTATGCAAATGTGATTTCCTTTATTTCTTTTCACTTCATGACATTTCATTGTCAGAAGGTGAAAAAAAGGAAAGAAAATGTAAAAAAAAACCCAAATGAAATTACAGTTGAGATGTTGAAGTATTGATGTGTAGGCACAAAGAAGATAAAGCAAACTGAAGTGCTTTACAGCTTTTCTGATAGAATAATCCAATAAAAGCCAGAAGAGATAGAACGTAAAGAGGAGTGGTATGACTTCTAGACAGCTTTACTGAATCTATAACACTTCATAGCTCACATTAAAATATGCCGTAAACGCTGAAATCTGATTTCTCATACCGTCGGCCGTCATGCGCATTACGTCCTCATAATATTTACATCCTTTAAAATTGACAGTAAACATCTCATCTCACTCGTTCCCCATGTGCCAGCGCCTCGCTAATCTAGTCTGCATGCTGCCTGTTTGAGGTGTGAAAGCACTTAGAATCCACAAATAACTCAAATCACTCCTTTATGTTGAACTGACACACAGTGTGCTTCACTCTTTGTTGTTAAAATTGGCCAAATGCATTGCTGACCACCTCCAGTCCAGGCACTATGCAGATGATCTGTGCCCTGGTGCATTAACATTTCTATTTCATGCATGTTTTCACCTTGTGATTACAATCCATCCTTAAATATGTGATGTTATTCTTGGTCATGTTTTATCAAAGGTGTCACGAGCCAGGGACACAGGGACACAAGATTAGTACAGAGGGACACAGAGACACCAGCAGGTCCAGGCCATGTAGCCATACAGTACATATTGTTGGTAGACTACTGACTAGTTATCTACTAATTATATCTACTAACATTTTCCATTCTTATATTTAAAACATTAAAAAGGAAGCACGCAGCTCATATTATTGATAATCTTATGTCAGTAAAATATTGTTCAACTTGACTTATTTTGTTTTGTTTGTTGCAGTATTGTGTGATTGAATGAGTACAACCCACAATTGGCTAACCCCCCCCCTCCCCCCCCGTTTGTACACCAAGGCGTCGTAAAACACACTTCATTGAAACTCAAAACAAGAGGCGACGTATGCAAACAATCGGCTCGACGTTGTCGTATAAACTCACGTGAGGTACTCAGCAGCGTGAGCCAAACACACCGTCCAAAACAATAAAAGTGTGCAAACGGTCCCCCCCCCCAAAGCACCGACCGACAGCTACTCAACAGTGTGAGTTCTGTTAGCTGGTAGCTGACAACAAAGCATTAAACGTGAGCACACTCCGCTGTTATCACCAGCGGCCCGCTACCGGCAGAGGGATAAGAGCAGCGAGTGAGAAGTAAGCAGGTAGTCAATGAAAGTATAAAACAGGCAATAAAAGGTGTAATAAAAGTATTAGTCGCCTCATCAAAGAGAGGTCTTTGAACATGCAGCTATAGCTAGCCACCCCAAATACTGTGTAGTTTGCTGCAGCAGAATGCAAGATTAGCCGCGGACAGACACAGAGACGCACACTCACTGACTGACTGACTGACTCACTGACTGACTGACTGACTCACTGACTGACTGACTGACTCACTGACTGACTGACACACACACACAATCGCACGATCCTCCTGGCAGAGATAATTAAAAGGAGAGGCGCTAGTGCGTCTCTTGTTTGTGTGTATAGACGAACATTAATCAATTTTCAGAGAAACTTTGGCCGACAGTGTGAGATTCTATCTACAATTAGAAGATAGAGTAGTAAATTAAACAGTTAATGCTTCAAGGCTAAAGACTGTGACGGTGAATTCTGATTAAAGTGACAATCCCTTATTGATTAATTGAAGAACACATGTAACCGAAGAGAAAGAGTAAGACTAAGGAGGGATTGAGGCAAATAAAGCATGTGGGATTCAATTCAGCATGTATATGCAGAGAAAGATCACACAGGGCCTGAGTTCAGGTAGAAAGTAATTTACGTAGAAAGTAATTTAACATTGCGATGAGTGATTTTCCAACATCCAAACATGTTACCACAGATGACTTCCTCCAACCACGAAATGATGGAATTATAGGCCGAGATGGCCACCGCTTGGCTCAGAAATCACCCAGCTCTCCATGCAGCGGGGTATTTCTCATGTTGGAAACAGTTTGCGGGAATCACTGTAGCATGGGATGACCTTGGGATGGGGAGGCATCGCATCATTTCCTCTACACCAATGAGATGAGATGGTGCCCACCTAAGCTCAGCTGGTGTCCGTAAGCACTCCCCTCCTCTGCCACGAGAAACTCCCCCAACCACTTGATATTTTGGTGGTCCAAAGTGACCTTACATCCCGTTTGGCAGCACAGTATCATTGCGGTACCAAACGCAATCAGTGGGTTCTTTCAGGCTCCAGCTGCCGCGATAAAAACTCCCTTACCTGAATATTTATCGGCTGGTAGTTAGAGCACTTCCTGCTGAAAGGTCACAGGTGTCAAACCAAAGTGACCTTTATGCAAGACTTGATAAACAGATGTGTTTGCTGTAACAGACAAAAAAAACTATTTCAGTTGGACTTTGAATGGCCTAATTTGAGGTGAGGTGACGAAGAACACAATGCAGACAATGCAGCAAACTCAAACATGCCTCAATCATTTGAGCGTGGAAACAAATTTCCGACTACAACCGTGTCGTATATTTAGATGTAAATGATCAAAGCTCAGGTGTTATCACTACTAACTCCTATAATAACAGGTTGAATAACAACCCAGTTATTATAGTAGCAGTAGCGAGTAACGTATATAAGAAGTGGTTATAAACACCCACTGGTTTGTGGACTGCCGCTTTGAAGCCTCGAGATTGACATTTTGTCCGTCGCCATCTTGGCTTTCTACCACTAGAAGTGACGAGAGGTTGGAGCCGACTACAAACACACTGAATGAGACATTTTAAGGCGACCAAAATGTTATAGTGAAAACACACTGTGGGTTAAAGTTGTAAAACAAAAACACGGACAACTCCCAGATAGGACAATGCAAGCATCCCCTGCTTTATGGTCTACTGCACTTTAAGTAGACCATCATTATGAACATCATGCTGTGTTGAAGAAGGCTCAAGGCACTTCAGCTTTGGCTTCACTTTTCAGAACCGGATTTGTTGCCGCCTCGTAATTATTATAATTAAAAGCTTTAACAACGACCTATAACAAGAAAAGAAATATAAGCAACGTGAAAGATTGCAGCGTATAAAAACTAGATTTGCATAAATGCTTGTATTCGCATTAAAAATGTTGCAGGGTGCCAGATAGTATAAGCACAATGCTTGGCATGTGTTGAAAGAGCGATGCACTTCGCAGCCACTCTCAATCTAACTAAAGAATATGTACCAACATGTGCATTTGCAGATGGAGGAATCCAGTGTCCAAGGTGGATTGATCGTGTGCAGCCTTCAGGAAGCACCGAGTGGGTTTGATTATTTTTACACTGTAAGAGCACAACGCTTCCATCAATTACACTCCCAGGGGACGGATAAGATGAAACTATTCACTGGCCGACTTTCTAATGCAGAAGTTTGAACAAGGCAGCTACACTTGTATCCTCCTACAAAAAAGGGTCGATACCTGAATCGGATGAAGAATTACGTTATTCATCGAGTGCAGGGGAGCAGGATGGATTTGTCTTTGCAACATCAGCGCAGGGATACTCTGACAACTTCCTAGGAGAGATAAATATGTCTGGCAAACCAGGTATAAGGGCACATACTCATAGGTGCAAACACACATACAAAAATATATATGCAGTATATGTATATATGCAATCGACTATGGACAGCTATGAAAATATATTTGACGTTCAGTAATTTCACGTGCATTCAAGCAGGACGGTAGCATATGATATGACTGCAAAAGGTGGCAAAAGGTCCGGGTGTTCATTAGTCTTACACTGAATGAAAGCACTTAGTAAACATGAAATTACAAGCGCCAAACGACGCCGTTAAGAGTGTTTGAAAAGTGTTGAGATGTGTGAAGCCTGAGGTCACACAGACTTGCACAGATGTTGAGAGTCTTGACTCTTCCCTGCAGTGAGCGGTCCCATTACTCCGGTCTGGTCTCAGGGCCACTTACCTCTAATTACTGCACCCTAATGGCAGGGCCAATCACTAGCAGGTTAATTGTTTGATCTCTGCCATATGTACAGCCGGCCCTTTTTAATCCACCTCTCCACACATACATGAGTCCCACGCGTCACAGCTGCTCCCGTCAGAAGAGCAGTCTGTGTTGGAGCAGAGCGGGGAAGAAATGTGTGAAGGTCAGTTCAGATGAGCGGTGAAATTTAAGTTGCAAAGTAGCACAAAAGAAAAAGAAAAACCATTTGTGAAATTGTCTTCATATAAGCGGCAACTACATTCCTTCAGGTGAATTATGCCTGAGTTGAGTGGTAAAGTGTGGCAGGTGGATTTTTCTAAAGGGTGTAACATAAATGAACCACCATTAGCAGTGAAAGTCTATAGCAGATCGTGCAAGGAGAGGAGAATGCCGGCTGAAATACCCGCAGTGTATATTCGGTGAGTCGGTCTCTGGTAACAAATGTTTTACACCAATTTGGAGTATCAATACATTTTAATAATTTAAAAAGTCTAGCTCAGATGTATCTGTGATCAGACACGCAGCTCGTGTCATGACAAGACAATAAAGCAGACTGACCCTAATAATCAGTATGAACACATGCAACATGTTTATTGGCCACCTGGGGGCGCTAAAAACAAGCTTTTAAAAACAACACTGACATATCAGCTTTAAAAGCTGAATTTAGTGAAACAATTGCTTATTTGGCAGTTTTCACCTCGATGTCTGACATTAAAAAGTGTTACATTCCAAAGTCAGAGCATTAATACAGCAGCAAATAACTATTTGTTATGTACATATTTAGTGGAGTGAATGCTCTCCCTCTGTCGTAATCCGAGCTTCCTTGTGCTTTGTGCTTTTGTAGTCAGTCCCGCCGTGCATGCGTGAGAATCCCAGTGTGTGCGCGCCACTGGCTAGCTAATCGCCGCCGCTCTGTACTGCGCTCAAACGGCGGTTACAGCTGACAACACAGCTCCACGACCCAAAACATCGTAGTAACAGCGTAGTGAACACCGTTTGCTCTTTCAGCGCTGTTGTTGTCATTGTTTACCGTTAGCACTGTTAGCTTCTAGCCGCCGGCTCAATGTTGAGAACCATGAGAAGGCAACCAATCAATCATAGTCAAATTGGAATTTAGTCCCTTTAATGACAACTACAATCCCTTTAGGGGTCGTATGCTTCCACTCGACTATTTTACTTAGATATTACAGAAACAGCTGAGCAAAGGAGTAAATCTACCAACCAATCACAGCTAATGTTCAGTTGAACCACATGTTAATAAAAATGTAGAACCGTATGCAAGCCTGTGATGCTCTGCTCCAAGCAAAGCGATTGTGTCCTTGTGTCCCAAGATTGTGCAGTTGTTTGAAACGGTCCTTCATATCATTTGAACAACAGATCACACACACACACACACACACACACACACACACACAGCTCACACACAGTAAACCAAATAGCATTGCCGTGATGGAAAACAGCACATCCGGGGGGAAAGGACAGATATTACACGGATCATTAGCTGCAAATATAAAAAGGGAGCAGTGCAGCGGCCTAATGACGCTTTGATAAGCTCTGTTCTGGAAGTAAACATAATCTGTTGACTTTCAATTCTTTTGTCACACCACCAATGATAGTTGAGGCAGAATGAAGCATTCTGCTGTAAATGGGCTGCTGCCGTGCGTAGCGAGGCAATGTGGGACGCTCTCGAAGAAAATAGGAACTTGTGGGGAAGACGAGTTAAACATGTAAATATCTTTTTAACGTAACATTTTCTAGATGACAAACTCGGCCGAGTGTCTACAGCTGCTTCTCATCTGGCTTGACATAAATGCCTGCTGTCTTCCAGCCTTTTCCATTACCGTTGATCACTGAGTCACTGTGACTCAAAGCGCCTTCTGGCAGGACGAGCAGTATTTACCAGAAAGTACAGACACCTGCGAATTATTGCTGCGTTACAGAGATGCTGACAGAAATTCCCTCCTCCTGAAGGTAAAAACCCCCACAGAAAAGCCTATTAAGGCTGAAGATGCAAAGTACAAGTCATCTTCTTAAATGCACTTATCTGAGGACATGTCAGTAAGGCAGAGAAACAGAGAAATGCTACACAGCAGTACTGTGTTAACATCTTTATAACTAAAATAGACATATTGTCTTTGCTTTACATGTCCATAAATGAAACACCTGTGTAAGTTAAACTAGGTCGAGCATAAACCTGATGGGTAAACAGGGTCGGGAGGGTTACTTTAAAATGTAATTTGATACAATTACTCGGTCAGTCACCTAATCTAGGTATAAAAGTAACGAAGTCAGATTATTTTATGTAACTTTTTTCTGTTACTTTATTTAGAAACATGCTTAAATTTGGCCAGTATCTCGTATGTTCAGCAGAAAAAAGGAACATCGGTGCAAGTTCTGCCTGAGAGCTTTAAAATCATCATCCGAGGATCGGAATCATTTGGCACATTAGTGTTGCTGGATTTTAACTTGGGAGCTGCAACAGTAACCATATGAATTAAACTGCAAATTTCAAGTACCAAATGTAATTTTTCCTTTTTTGTATTCAAAGCTTCTATTGAGGTTTACAAATACGTCCACTTGTTCTACAGTCTGGTTCTACAGCATTTAGAAATCTCCAGATATTTAGCATTGACCCGTCTTCCATGACGGACGTAGTCAACTATTCCACCGTTTTCTTCCAGCAACACGTCACCCCACAAAATTTGAGAATGAGACTCTTTCCAAAATGTTAATAATCAGAGCCTGTCACAGCAAAAACAATCACTATTAGTGAATTACCGAGATATGACTGTGTTGCTGCCTGTGAGCTGTACTGGATCGATTGCAGAAACTGTTTTCCCGATGAGTCAATTAGACACAAAAACATGGGAAAATAGGGTCAAGGGTTGAAAAATACCGAAGTTACCCTTTAACAAGAAACTTTATTTTGGTGTAGATCCTGGCGGTCCCTGTGGATGAAAGCGGTAGTGGGTCTGTCCAGTCCGGGTCTGTCTGCGCTGAAGTAGTATCTGGTGGACCTGTATACGGTTTCATCTGATTTTGAGTACAGTCGTATCCGACCGGCATGAAGAATAACTACATAGAAATAGCCAATCTCCTCGCTGATGGTCTTATTTACTTGTGAAGGTCACATAGACGCATTAATATTAATTTCATAACCAGTTAAAAGTTCCTCACAGTAACTTTAAGCGTGACACATACCCATGTGACACAGCAGTGAAACAGTGCAGCCATAGTGCCCCTCCCTGGTGCATTTGTGCGTAACTCAAGGACTGTGAGTATTGCCTGAAAGAGCACAACACTTAGTCAATCTACCCTGAATAAATAAATGGAGACGTGTTATTGGAAAATGACTAGTTTAGGTCATAAAGCACCGACCACATCACTCGTAGTTGTCATCGTATATTCCTCTCTACCGTCAGTATATGAGTCATAAAATTGAAATTTTTGGAGGGAGCTCTCCACATTAATTGTTGTGCCTCGCCATCTTGTTATATAACTCGACCCCTCTTCACCTCATTACTCAAAATGCAAATCATCCTCGGGATAATTTGAATGCATCAGGAACGCTGCCTTGTCGTGATAGGAGGCTTGCATTTCGGGGAGAGGGTCAACTGAGGCAGCTCTGCTTCCTTTATATTAATTTCCTTTTACGAAAAAACCTCAAATCCTCAGAAGCATTTAGTAAGCAATCCTCGCCCAGAGCAGTGTTTACTTTGCACACAATCTGGGAAGTCTGGTGAGCAGAGTGGAAGAATAGGAATACTGACGGCCCCGCTTCATATTCAAATCTCTCTGCTGCCTTTGGAGGGGCCTTATGAATCCTAAAATAGCAGTAAAAGGACACTGCACTTGGGGAGTGTATTCAGTAGTATTGACCCAACTGTGAATAAAGTCGACATACTTATGATTCAATAACGTGGCAGTGCTACACAGCAGAAACCCATGGGAACGTCCTACCTTACTGTTCATCTTTAGCAACAGCAGTAGAATCCGGTAGGTTCACTGCTTCATTCGTTTTAATGAGATTGACGTTTAGTTTTAATAGTTGCATTGTTGGATAACAAATGGAATGTATAAACATTGAAACACAGCTTTCCAGAGTGACGAATGGGCAAAAAAAGGGTGTGTGCTAATGTTAAGAAACTTAATTTAAAGTCCCACCCAAACCTCTGATGGTGCAGATGGAAACATAAAATATGTCTATATATTAATTTTCTGTAGAAGAACCGGGACCCAACGGAGGTTGGTGTGACCCAGGTCAAATCAAGATGGAAGATCAGATTTGATTAGATCAGTTTTTCCTGAACCTGTGAATGCCTCTCTATATAAATAAAATAGTCCTTATTAAAAGTGTTATATATCCAGGGGCCTGTTTCAATAACACTTCCTCTTGGGTTCATTTTGACACATTCCACTAATTAATGAAAACCGCAAGATTGCGACTAATGCACAAAAGCACACAAAACCCTCGGAGAACTCACACATTTAACTGCAATTTGCAAGTGACAATCATTTGTTAAAACATTTGCGATACCAAAACCATGAACTGAAAAGGAGAAAACATGTGTTTGTAATTGTAATCATTACATGTTTTGTATTACAACTTGTGAATTATTAGCCAAAGTTGTCTTGTAAAGTAGGACGCCTTTCACTTCCTCCGTGTTTCTGGCCAAAGTCAAAGCTGTGGCACCGCACCGCCTCACTGCTCAGTGCACGCCTCAGTTAACCTGGCCTGTGTTGTACACGCCCTGAGGCATGCTGTCAGAAAAACCTTGCCTGATGACAACCTGACAACTCCATCCATCTTATTTACCCGCTGGACAGCACAGATCTGCCGTGGCAATCAATAACGCTCACAATTAGTTTCCCTCCTGGGGGGGTGGAGGCGGAGGGGAGGTACACGAGGGGGAGGAGGGGGGGGTTTGGCTGGCGGTCCCCGACACAGCTGGACGGGGGTGTACATGTGGCCCGGGTCCATGCCAGCCACATGTCCTGACATTAGCGAGCATCCCTTGGGAGGCACTGACATTTCCATATGTCCAGTGGAAAAAGAGGGAGAGGTGTGTGTGTGTGTGTGTGTGTGTGTGTGTGTGTGTGTGTGTGACATAGTTCGTCTGCGTGTGTTTTCTACTCCGTTACGTGTGAGCACTCATGTGCATTGTTTTGTTTTTCACCTTGGCTTGGTGACCTGGAAAATCTCCTCCAAAAAGGGCAGCGAGGCGCTGAGGAGGGCTCTCCGGAGGAGGCTGATGGATCTATATCAAGCCGTAAAAATAGATAACTGTCATTCGTCATCGGGGGGGGGGGGGGGTGTCTGGACGTTAACCCTGACCAACAGGGCTTAGCCAAACAGAGCAACCGCAGAGCATACAAGTCCCAGCATGCCTCAGTGTCATTTGAATGCCCTCAGCAACCTGCCATGACTGCGAGCAGGTGATTGATACCAGGTTTCCTCTTTGCGATTATCTTTTTATGCGATAAAATAGATTAGATCAGGGACAATACAAGGAGAAAAAAATCAAATAAGAAAGACATATTGCCTGAATTCAAGTGATTCATTGTTCTGAGCAGGTGATATATGCTAAGTATGACCCGTCATTCAGGAATGACTGAGATGAAATCATTGAAAAACTAATTTTTTTTGTCCTTTATTTACCCTTTTAGTCCGGGACATATCAGTTACAAACACTGCTCTGAATAAATGGTAAAACCTTGGATGGATCACCGTCAACAAATTAGTTTTTCTTTATAGGTAATCAGAAATACATCGGACATCTTGTTTTTTGTGTCTAGTCGCCCACTCTTTGCTCAGTTACCAGTTATCATGATGTCTTAACTGCAAACACGTTACCTTTCTTCAAGCTCTTCCACTCTCCTGTGTTCATCCAAATGCTTATCTGGCAGAAGTACTTGCAACACATAAAAAAAAAAAAGAAAGCCACATTTCTTCTTTTATGTTTTGAGAAATTATTAATGTTGCTAAACCCTTTTAAAAATCCTAAGAGAATGGCAAATACATATTCGATTTCCCTAGAGGGCAGCGATGAAAGTCTGCACAAGCAAAGTTGCTCTGCAGGAATACTGCACCGCTGTGAAAAATGTATAAACTCAGCATTACAAAAACGCTAAACAAATAAGAGATGTGCGCTCCTATAATAAATGAGGCTTCAGCAAGGAGAAACCTGAGGAAAACGGTTCCTTCAGGCAGGAGGAAGAATGTGCTGTTTTGTAGTATTTAAAAAGGAAGTCTAATTTATAGATGCTCACTACAAAAAAAACTTCCGTTGGTTGTTCGGGTGCACGACTAGAAGAAGACTAAAATACTTCTGGAAAAGGGGAATAATACATGAAACTAGCTGAGGGATATAACTTGTAAAGTGAAAGCTCTGTCAGTTTAACTGTAGAACTTGTGCATCTCATCAACCTCGATGTCCTTGAAGGTTAAAGACGGGGGTCTCGGTGGCCTGTGGCGCCATTAAATCACCGTGCGTCAGCGGTAAACTTTGATCATGACAAATAATGGTGTTTTCATGTGAGGCCACGCATCGGACATCAATAAAGCCTAATGGCGTGTCAGCCCTATTAATGGATTACTGCACAGAGCTCATAAAAACACAATATCCCATCAAGTCTAAAGGCCCTAATGATCCCACAGTGTCGAGTAAAGTCACTGTAGGTCCAATCCCCTGATGGATATCAGCTCTTAGTCCATTTCATCTTACTGCTGTTTAAGAGAACAGAGAATGTAAAAGGGAGGACGAGTCAGTATGATTACCTGCTGCGGTGTGCAAGATAGCAGACTCCCAGCGTGGTCTTCAGGGTAGTAGACAAATGTACTGAATACTGAACTGGTAGTGAAGGTGAAGGAAATGTGTTGGTTTATGTGATAGAGGGAAAAAGGTTTTAATATCGCTAGATTTTCAAATTGCAGAGAGTTAGTTGAGAAGATTAACACCACTGTGAGCAGGCAATTAGAAACGGGCACACACGGCTAGCTTGGCTCCGTCCAAGGGTTACAAAAATCAACCAACGTGATTACGAGTGAAGGTCTCGGTGAGCAGAAGGTTTGCTGATTGTGTGTCACTGAAAAGTATGAACTACTTTGTTTTTCCTCAAAAGGTGCAAACCTGACTTTTGGTTGCGGCAGAGCTTTGTAGACAAAATGATCAACTTGCTTATCTGGTCGCCGTCATTGTGGGCGTAGACGTCCTGCCAAGCACGAGTCAAGTTTTACGAGTGGACTGCTTTTTGTTCAAAGCCATTCATCCCCAGACAGACTTTATATGAACAATAGCGTGTGTGTGTGTGTGTGTGTGTGTGTGTGTGTGTGTGTGTGTGTGTGTGGTCACGCTGCATTAAAACAGTAGCCAGTGACGCCCACTAGTGATTTTCACTTTCAGCCCGATTTACTTTCTTCACTGAGACAAAAGTGAAACGACTTGTCAATCAAAGCTCAGCTTTAGGAAGGAGACACAGTAGAAGATGAGGGGAAAAAAGAGAGCCGGTGATGAAGATGAGAGGAAGAGCAGGTACCGCCCACTGTGCCTAGGTTAGGGTTAGCATAATACTGATCAACACAAACAAAACCTCACCTGATCTTATTCAAACAATATCATCACCACAGAGATATATGTTCTCTGGACCTTTAGGCTCAAATGAACAGAAACACCTGGTATATTTTACTGTTATAACATAGTATTATTGTATGCATATACTATGGAAACTATGGTTTGCTCACGATGACGTACCGCTTGAGACACACTTCTGTAATTCAAGTCCAGGATGATGCACACTCAGGAGAGACGAGTGTGAGAGGGACGGGGGCAGAGGACAGAAGTGTGGATTTAACACTTTAATCAAACATTGTCAACATTCATCCCCAGATGTTTCAGCCTCCTCTGCATTATCAGATTGCAGCGTGGATCATTTATTGCAACATTTAAATCGATTTCCACAAGTTACTGCTCGACGGATCATTGATGCAAATACCCACTGACACAGTTTTAAAGCATGGCTAGCCAATTTTTGCTTCTACAACATGTTGTAATGCACATATTTAGATTATGGAAATCAATTTGTTTTGTCAAACAAATTGTTAGTTGGCTCAGTTTTTTGGACCTGGGTGTTTCTAACCCCCTGTAGGAGAAAACACAAGCAGCCCAAGCTGACCAGTCACAATCGTACGGTCTCCTCATAGTATCTCTCTCGACATGTCGTTTCTGAAGCTGCGTTTTTTAAGGATTTGCACAACTACAAATCCTCCTATTCACTCTCCGTGTGAGGCTCCCTGGCAGGTGAGAACCTCCTCAGGCCAGCGATGGGAGCGAGCAGTGGAAAAAGAAAAAGAACTAGAATAATGATGTCTCGGAATTGAATATCTGTGTCAAAATTAGTGTGTATGTGTGTGTGTACAAATGCTTACAAAAGACATTCATAATTTTTAGATGCATACAGTATTCTCTCACACAGTTTTACAGACATGCATGTGTGTGTGTGTGTGTGTGTGTGTGTGTGTGTGTGTGTGTGTGTGTGTTTCTTCCTAACACAAACATCAATAGGCTGCTTAAACCCTCTCAGCCTGATGCTCTGAGAAGTCTGATCTGAAATTAACTCACTTATTCATTGGACAGGGATATCTCTATTTTGGGAAAATACTGTTGACGCTCTGTTTAAAGCATCCTCCATATAACTGTGACGTATCCTGTAGATATTTGCAGCCCAGAAATGTGATGATTGGTCAAAGATCCAGCTGAGATACACTTTTTGTTGCGAGTGAACTGTGCGTTCTCGTTCAGAGCCGGCTGATTGATTGGCCTACGTTATTGCAGCATTCTCTAGGGAGCGACGGAGAGCGAGCTGTACCCAGCATGCCATTCAGTGGTTTAGCAGTTGTTGTTTTTTCAATTGCTAAAAACACTAAAGCTCACATTAAGCTCAATTATTGTAAATGACACTCGGCGTACAAAAACCTCAGCTCAAGTCCCCAAAACTCCAAACACATTTTCTGCTTTGCACGCCATTTGCAAGTCAACGTGGCGCTTATTGCAGCACACTGCACACGGTTCTCGACACGAGATCCAGGAATCTGACACAAAGTCACTAGTTTGCCATGACGGAACACTGCCCATTAAAATGCCTCACCCGTGGACCAATTGGCCGACACACGTGCCGCCTGGCCAATCGCCTAACTGCTGGATCGTCGACTCATCAATCAGGATGTAAGCTCTATGAAAAGACCACAGGTGAGCACCGCTTCACAACAACAATGGAACTGTGGTCGGAAAGAGGACTGTATTAAAAAAATGTGTATTAGCAATTGAAAAAATAATAATAATAATTCATGCACAAATGATTTTGAAGTGTTTATATGATCTATTTAGCGTACGCTCGGTTCTGTTGCTTACAGACACATTTACAAAGGTCCTGTGTTTGCTGGACCCAAATTTTGCTGTCCTTTAACCGACGTTCCCTGAACAGGGAGCAGGAAGTAGTGGTGCTGCTTATGAACAATGGAACGGAGCGCAGCTACTTGATTGGTTGACGCTTAGCCTAACAAAACCTGTCGATTTAAATAAATATGTATAGATGTCCGGATAAGCAATATTCTGACCACTTTGTTGGGTCATTAGTCCACATGGATGGGAGAAGACTGAAGGGACTGGACGGTGATCAACCTAAATTCATTAAGGTTAATACTGAGGTTCAGGTTCAGGCAAGATCTCAAAATAATGATTCAACATGTCTGAAACAAAGGTTTAACAAGACATGAAGGAAAACAAAAATTACAATCCAAACACTAAGATCTTCGGTTTTCTATCCCCAAAAAAGGGGCGCGTAACTCACGTAAGTTACGTGACAATCGACACCAACAACATCGCTAATGACCAAAGTGACAAAAAAAAGTCATTGTTTACTTTAAGTTCTGGATGGGACGCGAACAGCGGTCTCCTGGACGAATTTATCATCGGAGCGCTGAAAAGAATTGAGACCAGCTCAACTATGAGTTGTTTTTTAGAGCAGGGCTTAGTGGGACGATCTCGTGTTTGATGAGATGGGTGAATCAACTGCGAAAGACCTTTTAAAAAATTGTAGAAAATATATATTTCTTTCTTGTGTAACTTCCATGCACCGCTTCGCTCACCAGAGATCAAATCCTTTGATCTCTTCCTAGGATCACAACCTTATCCGATTATTCTTAATTTAGCCCGAAAACACACATCGCTGCCCCTCCCCCTCCTGTTCTCTCACGTTTCACTGCTACTGTTGCCGTTTTCCTGTTGCGAAACCCCGTCCGGGGATTTGAACCGAGTCGGCAAATGTTAGCCTAAATGACAATTAACGTGGTCCCGATGGGGTCTGTGTAGGCTTCATACACGTGGGGCCTCCAGCCAAAGTGGTAAACATGTGTTGTGATAACGTCCCCTGTGCTTGTATCTCAGGGTGGCCGTTTCATTCAGCCACCAGTGTCAGCTAATTATTTCTGGCCCCCTGTTGTTCAACATGTTCAACATGTTCAACATGTTCTGCCCCCCCCCCCCCCCCCGCTGCGCTGCACTCCGAGTCTTCCCTGACTCGTTCTCATCAGAGACGGCAGTTACGCTCCCACTCTTGTGTATCTCCTCCAGTCTCTCTTTCGCCCCGTCTTTATCTCCCTCCGTTTGTTTCTCGCTCGGCTTTCGTGGAGTGCCTCTCCAAACACAAAGATTCCACTCCAGGCAGAACAAACCCAAATTCAATCAGAGGTGTATGCACAAGCCTGACTAACGCCTGCACACGGCCACAAACTCACACAGGATGTTTACAAAACGCAAGTAGGCACACGCGCATGAGCACCTCATTAACACGTGCACGCACATGCAGAGGTTGGTATGCACAATGAATGCTTCTTGTTGCATTTCACAGGCATATTCCCCACTGTGGGTTTATTAAAGATACAGCATGTTTACAATGTTGTTTTTGCTTAAAAAACCCACCAGTGGTACTTAACGTTTTGACATAAATAATACTCTGCATGCTAATTAAAAAAGCTCATTTGCATTTTTGTTGCTAAGCTGTAACGCTTCTAATCCTGTACCTTCTCAAAGCTCATTAATAAATCTTAAATGTATTAATGAAGAAGGCAAATAAGCAAACAATGCATTCTCCATATTCTTACAATTGTTATCGATGAAAGCCTTCTTTGTAATACAGACGAGATGCATATTAATTGGTTGTGGTAGTTCAACATTTTGGAAACGCGAGCATTTCATGAATGGACCTGGAGTCAGTATTTGGTTAGCCTAGCTTAGCATAAAGACTGCAAGCGTCTTTAAAAACATTACTCCCCCTATGCCTAATAACTGGCAACAGGTCAAATTTACCCGCTATTAGAATGCATTGATTATCAAGGCACATGGTTCATATATTTATCATGATACAACACAGGGTTGTATCACAGAATGGTAGCTGTAGTCCCTTCATGCTACTCACATCAACAGCCTTAAAATCAACACCAACACATCGCTCAGGGCTGAAGACTGAAGCCGCCCCACCATCAGACTCTTATATCTCTGTGCATTGAGCAAGTCTTATGCCTGACGTCCATTCATGAATCTCTTAGTGACAGTTAGCGTCTCACTTTTAACGCAGCTGTATTACGCACATTCTTAACTGAATTAAAAGCGTGAAAGTGACTGCATTCTCTATAAGGGTACATTTTGCTGGCTCAAACACCGGTTTTTGCTTGACCCATCCACCTCCTCTCCCACCTGCCCTGTGAGGGGTTTTGCTGCTTTTAAACTTCCTGGTTAATGGATCACATACTAATTGATTTAGTCTGATATCCACGAATTACAGCGCATGTAATTTGTGCCGGTACAGCTGCGAAAGCTGAATGAGAACAGCTTGTGGTAGTCGTACTTTTTAAACTTTGGACAGAGACCAAGCCAGCTGTCCTACTTCCAGTATTTATGCTAAGCTAGGCTAAACACCTCCCCTCCACTCTTCAGACATTAGATTGATATCAATCATTTTAATTTCAAAGAAGCAAATAAGCATATTTTCTAAAATGTTCGCATAACTGAAATGCAGATAGGACTTTTTAATTGAATTGTAGGAGCAGCAGAATTAAGCCTACAATAGAATAGAATCGGACAGTCGACGTGTCTGAAAGGCGGATGACTTATTCAAAGCAACAGCAGCTCCCGTAGGATGGATCAGCTGCAGCCGGCACGTCTTTGAACTCTGTAGGAGACACTAGTAGTGAGACTTACAGCAGGCTTTTACATGGAGAGGGTTCAGAGAACAAAACAAGCTTTTTGATTCTTTTTTCTAACCCATGTTGAACCTCAAGGGACAGCGGAAAGAACAAGAAGATGCATTCTGAAGCTTTGAACTGTTTGTTTGCATTTGCATTGTTTCTCTGTATCTGAAACAAACTTTGAAACAACTGAAGAGAAATCTTTTGTTTGAATAATAGCAGCTTCCTGGGCGCTGAAATCAGAGACCGTTGGTGTGCGGCTGCATTTCCTTTTCTCAGAGACATGTCGCCTTAGAAAAATGGTTTTTAAATCAAATTATCGTCTTTTCAGTATTCATATTAAGACTCCTGACAGAATGATTTGTTGAGCACTTTAATGCAGTCCATAACCAAAGACGAAGCTTTTGATCCAAAGGTTACATGTCAATCTCTGTTACCAAGGAGATGGTGAATGTAAGAAAAGGAATTAGAGACGATAACAAGAAGCAAAATGTCAGCTGTCCGTCGCCATGTTCACCACAAATGTTTGCATTTCATGTGCGAGGCTTTCTTTCCACACTGTTCTGTACATGAAACCTATAACGATATAATAAAGCCCCAACATTTGAAGGCTGGATGATTGATGATCATTGATGAAAATTGGCTTTTGGATTGAATGAATGATATACATGTTCCTCTATAATGGATAATATTCCCACAAATCTGTTTTCACATGAAGGAATCGGACAATATCATGATACTTTGGTACCATAACTGGAAAACTTTCATTTTCCAGTTTTGGTGGAAGAATAACTGGAGCATTTCATCACAGAGATGATGCAGTCCTTCATCCTAACACACAAGTCTTTTAAAGGAACAGTTCACTCTAAAATCAAAGTTTCATGTTGGAACTATTTTCTTCCAACAATAGTTCCTCCATGAAGCTGCTAACAACAAGCTCTGTGGATTATCATGAGGAACTGGGTCTGGATTTCTGGAAAGAGACACTGCTGTTGAGTTGTGAATATAGCATTTATACATAGATTTATATATAAATCTATATTATTATTATAGTGGAGAGAAGGCAGACTCTGGGAAACTCACAGCAAAACACTCTAGAATGATTCATAGCACTACAGGTGAGAGAAAGATACGTATTTTACATTTGTTGGTGAACTTTCTCTTGAAGCTATTTTAAGAAAAAACATGTAATGATGGTCAGCTGCATGTTTTACAGTGTATTTAACCATCAAGGCGCCATGACTAATACAACCCCGTATCTGTTCATTAAAAGCATTTTTACATTTCAGAATTCATTTAGTCTGCGTTTCCTTTAGGCGACTGGCAGCAGCCGGAGACTGGAGAGATGATCTTTATGTATTTTCTGCTTTTCAGACTTCTGTGCTCAGTCTGGCCTTTTAATGACTAATCTTTAAGTAAGAGCACAAATGTTTTAATTATTATAATTTGTTTATGTTTTTGTAGAACGTAGATATCCAAAGTCTTGATTCAAGCTAGTGTCCATCCAATAATCAGTACAGAATCACATTTTCAACACACACGCTACTTGATGAGAGGGGCCGTTTCTTCAGTATGCATTTGTTGTTTTCATACTGAACAGTGTTAATGTCGTGTTGTTGTTCATTAAGTACAGAAAGTCTTTCTGAGAGTGACGTGTGGAATGATTCCAAGCTGCATTTAAAGATCCAGGAGACATTTCACAGATTACGAAACCCCATCATGACCCTGTGGAGGGCTGCTCAGGCTGTTGATCAATGCTAATGACTCAATGATTACAAACACTCAGGCCTCTGGCATTCACAACTCACTGCCCACAGTACATTTTGGAGCAAAAAGCTTCCCACTTATTGGAACACAAAGACACTCTGAAAGAAGTGGCCAGGATCAGCAGTCTTTAATGGAGTCTACTTCCTGAATCCTTTCAGAGGCCTTGTTGCATCTTTTTAGGTTCAGCGAAATTAAATTTGATATAAAAAGTTATGAAAACAACTTAACCACAAAGACTAACATTAAAAAAAAAAAGTAAATTCATATTTACCATATGGTCTCGCTATACATGAGTCACTGGAAATAGCTTTTTTGCTGCTCATTCACAATAAAAGCTCTCCATGTTGAAGGTTTTCTTGATATTGCAAGTTAACTAATCACCTAACATGCCACCCGTGTCAGAAATCTTGGTGTCAAATGAACACTGCTGTGAGAAGTTGCTTTTTCCAGTGACCTGAAGACCTGGAGATCCTCTCGGCTGGATTACTGCACTGCTCTTTATTTGGGAATTAGCCGCTCTTCTCGGTCTGTCTCGCTAATTGTCAGAAGGCTGCTGTTAGACTATTATCTGGTCCCAGGAAGAGAGACTGCATCATCAGTCCTGTACTGGGAGTCCCTACATCGGCTACCGGTCAAGTAAAGGAACGAGCTTTAGGTTGTAGGATTTGTTTTCAAAGCTTTATGGCCTCCAGTACATCTCTGAGCTCCTCTGTCTGCTCTCCAACCCCAACTCTGATCCTCGGTGCAGCTGCTGGCGGTCCCTCGATCAAGGCTAAGTGGGAAGAAGATCGAATGTTCGCAGTAGCCGCCCAAAAGCTTTCACAATTTTTTATGAAGTGTTCCTCCTCTGTAGACACTTGAGCTCAACGTAAGACTCACATGTCTTCTCTACTTAGTGTTTTGTAACTTCCATCTGTTCCTTTCCTTTGTAAATAGTCATCTCTGCTGTTTTTTAGCACTTACCATATTATGATATTTTATTTATTTATATTATTGTACAGCACTTTGGTCAACTCTGGTTGTTCTTGCCACTAACAATATTTGGACCACAGTTGTGATGGCAACAAGTGCAGCAGATTTCCCTCCTCTGGTTGTATAGAAGTCTATGAGAAAATGACTCTACTTCTCTCTTGATTTATTACCTCAGTAAACATTGTAAACATGAGTTTATGGTCTCAATCTCTAGTTTCAAGTCTTCTTCAATACAGCATGATGTTCATTTAGTAAATGATGGTCCATTTAGAGTCAAACAGACCATAAAGCGGGGGATGCTTTAGGGGCGGGGCTACACAGTGATTGACAGGTCACTACCACGGCATTGTCTGTGTTTTCGTCTTACAACTTTAACTCTTTCCCAGTGTGTGTCTAGTTCATTAAAGTTTATTGTAACACTTTTTGGCCTATAAATGTCTTATCCAGCGTTTGGTTCTGTTCAGCTCTTCGCTCTTGCGTCACTTTCGGTTGCAAAAAGCCAAGATGGTGACTGCCAACATGTCAAACTTGAGGCTTCAATACGGCAGTCCACAAACCAATGGGTGACGTCACGGTGTCTACGTCCACATCTTACATACAGCCTACGGGGCCTCGCATCTTGTTTCATAAGTGCAGACACAACTCAACCCTTTCCACACAACGTGATCGGTTGATGCAGTTATTCGCGGTGCAAAAACAGCAAAAGAAATAAGCAGTTTTGCTACGTATTCACGTTCTGTGTGACAGTATTAGTTACAAAAAACATGGTTCACATAATATATTGACAGCCTGCGGTGTTTTAACAGGTTCTCCACCCACCTGAGCTGACCTCGCTCAATGCAGAGCACCAGCCATCCTACAAAGAAACCTCATATAATCCCCTCATATCCTTGAAGTCGTTCTCGCTTCATCACCAGGAGCTTGTGACCACGCAGGTGATGAGGACGGTGCGGCACTGTGATCGACCTGCTCTGTATGACATCTGTGTGTGTCCTCATGAAGGTGAGGCTGCAGGCACTGCGAGCTCCGGTCTGATTAGCTCTGCTTTTGTTCAAAGACACTGCTTCAGGTATACAACACCTGTAATTGTCACACACACACACACACACACAATCTCTCTCTGTGTGTGTTATGAGAGCCACAGGGGTCTTTGTCATAACTCATGTGAATAAATGGAATGTTTAAACAGGGCGATATTTGATTTAGTGCAGATGGAGGTTTCTGCTGCACAGATAATGCCGTCTGCAGGCATTCTCTCGCTTCCATCGTTCATCATTACATGCCTTTTTACGACAGAACACATTCCAGGGGACAAAACAAGATGTGCATTTAGAGATTAGGGCAGAAGTGTTGGCTGCTATCTTGGAGAAAAAAAAATCTGGTATTTATATGGAGGAAACTCTCTGTTGGAAACCGCCAAATTCTTCTCGAGCTGTCGAGCTGTCGTACTTCTAACTAGCAGACAGACTGTGTGAGCACCATGAAAGGATGGTCTTTTGTAATACAGAGAAGAAAGTGTTAAGTTCCTTTCTTAAAGTCCTTGTGAACACCAAACAGGTTTATCTTATTTTACAACAGATTTAAAGCAACAACATCGTTGACTTTTTAGATCTGGGAGGCTTGTGAATCTCTTACAGCCACATTCACCAATGATTGACTGCTGTTAAGACGTTGATCGCACAGCAGTGCTGCTAATTACAAGGCTTCTTTTATAGCTGAATAATGCTGCTAAATGGCTTGCACGTGACTCATCTTTGTTGCGGTGTTTGTAGTCATTTTTCCACAAGATGTTTTGCATTATGTCTTCTAACCCCTTCATGAATTATTGTCATGTACTCATGCAACATATGCTAAATAAGGCACAGAGTAGCAGAGAGCGTCCAAAAGCCTGTCCCTGCCACTGTGCTGCCTAATGCATCCTTTCCTTTGTTTCCTCCACATAGCAGTTGATGCTAACAGAAGAAAACAGCCAATCACATGCACAAAAACTCATCTCGCTACATCTAGAACACGCAGAGCTCACGCGGTCAAAATGCTTCCGTGTGGACACTTAGCAGGATGTTTATCCACAGCCTCACATTACAACACCATCTCACACACTATATTATGCATTATAGTGACATCTTCTTGCCTTCCCCATTGATCTCTGCAACTACAGTACATGTAATACTGCATGCAACAAGTCCAATCACGTTCCCTTGGGCCCGTTGAACATCACTCTGCAAAGTGCAGCAAAATCCCGATGCAAATCACAGATAGATGAGGCAGTTTGAGGGGGAAAGTATAGGTACCAATATTTCACCAAGCAACAAAATGAATATTAGAACCCACTGAGCCTCACAGATTGATGACATAATACCGAACCACAGGGTGGGATTTTTCCCTCACTCGCCCACACTCATATTTTAGAAACTTTGCCTCTAAGTGTCGTAATTTAAAAGTATAGCGCTGGTGCATAATGCATGACACACAACACATGCATTTTCATCTTTTCCTCACATGGGCGGGCGGGGGGGGGGGGGGGGGGGGACAGACAATAGTGTGAGAAAGCATCTAAAAGCATCAGAGCATGTGAAGTGCAGCGCCTCGCATACACTAAGTGCATTATAGTCTGGAATGACGTGCAACTCTAACTCTATTCATCCTGTGTGCCGAGAGGCTCAGATAGTATAGAGAAACAAAAAAAACACCGTAACACGTACAGACAGGCAAAAACAAATCACACACGTGGAGGCACATTACCACATTCGAAACGGAAGACAGTCAAAGACCATTTTGATCAGACTGCACGCACGCGCGCATATACACACGTGCGCGTTCTGAGCGCTAACCGACTCAGACAGTGTGTGTGACAGCCTGTCTGAACCGAGCCAGAGCTCATATCGCCCGAGCTGCTAGCTCACCTCTAAATGAGGGCTGTCGAGCAGAACCACGGCGACGCCTGCCACCTCTAATTGGCAGTGCATTAACAATCAAATCAGGCTAATTAGCCGGAGCACGGCGACGAGGAATAATATTCTCACTGTGTGCGATTGCGGCACATGACTGCTCCGCCGGCGTCGTTAATATTTGCATATCCTAATTTCGTGGGAACAATGTGGGAGCAAATTAGAAGACTGGAGGAGTAAGAGGAGGAGAGATCTGACAGTGTGACAGGAAGTGAGAGAAAGAGAGCTCAGCTGAGACTGACTGTTGCCATCGAGGTTGGACGTTTGTTTGCTTTCAATTTACTCAATTCAACAGTCTAAAACTGCAATATTTTTTCTGACAAAAAAACAGCATGAAAGTAGTATATTATATATATATATATATATATATATATATATATATATATATATATATATACACATATATTTTAGAACCTATTTCCCAGCAGTCTAACATATTTAACTACAAGATACAGCATGGATTTGTATTTATTTACCGTGGTTTGTACATTAGATTTAGAGCGTTGTGACTCAATACAATGCTGTTTGGTTGAAGAAGGCACACGATAGCAAACATTAAGCAGTGTCATAATGAATGTCGGTCCACACCACCCGCATGAGCAGCGCGTGACGGCTGCCTCCATGAACTGCTGCGTGTCTCACGCGAGTGGTGTCCACACAGAGCGCATTGCTGCGCTGCTGGAGTTGGCCTTTTTATGACGGCCAGAATGTTTCATCTCATAAATTCCATTTACATTTATTTTAGACAGAAAAAGGCCAAGAAGCATGTCAACGTTTGTAAAGAAAAAATAAAAATTTAACAATTAAAAGCCAGAACTCTTCATTTCTTAAACACAGCTCTGCCTTCTGTTAACAAATGAAGGGATTCTATCCACAAAAAGATGTTAGAGGGCTTTTTGTATACGGAAACAGCAGGTGTTGAAGTAAAAATAAAGATTAACTTTTTCCATGTCTAACATGTTCTACAGATAATGTTGCTGGTATGATGTCAATATACTGTCAAAAGGTTTCTGTGAACCGCGGGGCACTACACCAAGCTGTCAGAGCCACAGTGGAGCCCACACTGTCACTAACTGCACTCCCTGAGGAAATGTTATTTTTGAAATAATAATAAAAAAAGGTATCGGAGAGGAGCAGACAGAAGGGTCTTTTCAATGTGTATTTGAAAGATATATCCAGGATGTTAAACTGATTCAGCAGGGAAAACATGTTGTAAAGATGGAAGCTAAAGCTACGGATCACAGTGTAAAAATGAACCACTTGGAGATCAAGACAGAAGACAGCGAAGTTAAGGAACAACACCGTTCCTGTAAAGACAAGTAGGTCTTTATTCCCTGTAACAATCATTAAAAAGCAAAAGCAGCATTTGTAGACATCCAGTATACCTTCAGTAGCTAGCGTAGCATAGAAGAGCTAACGCTAGATAATGATGTGCTAACGTACTCTGCTAATGTTAGCTCCACAGGCTTTTAAATAGCATCTCCGTCCAACCTCTCCGGGGAACGGGTATCTCTATTACACAACGTTTAACCATGAGGAGCTCCAAACCATGAAAACCTGATCAGAACCAGAAATATTTACAAAGTTCAGCCAGAGTTTTAAAATATGGAAAAGCTTCTCAAGTTGCTGTTAAGCACAACACGACCAAATGTACAAATCACGACAACAACAGCTGCTGTGACTGTAACGTGAGTCACTTCTCGTTATCTGCGTGATGAATCATACGTGGGCCATAAGATAAAGCCATTGAGTCCTCTTTCTCCCAGTTCTGTATTAACTGCACCCCGCACCCAGAACATGAGCCAATTTGGAGCTCCTTGCATGACCCAGCACTTGAAAGAAGCATCGATTGGCCACACCAGATAAAAAGTCCGTCCTTAAAAGAGCTCAGGGGAACCGTGGCATCGGGTTTAGAAAGAGGGAGCAGCCCGAAAGACGGTTGAGCAGAAAGCAGAACGAGACAAAGACAAAAAATGCATTAGAATAAGTAACAGGATAGACTACAGTCTCTGAGAGTCAGGGATTCAAATGTGTGACCCCCATAGTGAAAGCCATGGTAGTGGGTTTGTGTGCCGATGTGTAGTACAGATGTATTCACTGACGTTTAAATACAAGTTCCCGTATGCGTTTGTGTACTTCTTGTTCTGTTGCAGTCCCGGCTCTCGATGAGGCAAGGTTTTCAATGAATGTCTCTTTTTACTTTTGCAGTATGTAGACAGTTTAGGGGGTTTTTTGTGCCCAGAATTTGAAGTTTCAAAAATGTGGTGTGGTGCTGAAAATTATAAAATTACATTAAAATGAATTCACCAGCAACCTCTCTTGCCTGAACAAGCGTCCATGTCTCTTTGGATAATCCACAGAACGTTAAAAATATCTTCTTTTTTTTCACATTTGGATTAACCGACACTTTAAGACTTGGCTTTGGGGTTTAAGGAACAACGACATTATCGAGAAATACGCTTATTCGCTCCCTTGCTGAGCGTTAGATGAGGAGATTGGTACCACCCTTGTGCCAGTACGTTAACTAAATATGAAGCTACAGCCAGCACACATCTAGTTTTGGTCATCACCAAAGGTGATTACTCTCCCCTAAAATATCAAACTATTTCTCAACGGAGACGAAGGGATGCACAACGTTTTGGTTCCTTACATGTATAGAAATGAATGTGCGTGTATTTGTATATGAGGCATGTGATTCACTTCTAGTGATTTAAATGCTGATGCAGCCTTACAGCCACCCCCCCCCATGCCAGCATGAATTTGTTATACTAGGTGATTTACACACACACACACACACACACACACTCGCTAGAATGGATAAATGGACACACACGCACCAAATACTTGATACACTCCTACACAGACACACATCCACATTTGCTTATGTACAATACATTGAAGACACACACATCCCAGACACACGCACAACACATACACAAAACACAAACGCATTACTTATCAGGCTTCTCACCGTGCCCAAGATGGATGTGATGTTTGCACCGATGTTATGCGGGGCTTTTCTTGCCCTCCATTTTATTCGTGTTTGGCCTGTAAACTGTGAGAGGCTGCGCTTTCAAATGAGTAATTAGAGAGCTGTAATGCAGCGCTTTGTTTTATTTGTTTTCCCCTAAAGAGTCTAATAAAGAACTGAAAGTGAAAAAGGGGAGAGAGGGTGAGAGAGAGAGAGAGGGAGGGTGGAAGAGATGCAGGCATGCAAGGGGTAAGATGAACAGATTGGATAGATAGCTATAGAGATAGATAGTCCGGCACATTGTGAAAACTCATTACCTCAACAAAGCATTGATCGCTTTTACTCTCCCATCAGGTTTTCCAAATATTCTCGGTCTAGAACGACAGGTTAGATTTAATTTAATATGTTCAAGAAAAACAGGAGAAGGAGGCAGAAGACAGAGAGGAAGCTTCAGTGATGATACAATCAATTCTATATTTAAGGCTTCTGTCAAAACGGCTGGTGTGACCCAAGGCGGATACTCTCTCTCTGATTGGCTCAAAGCCTAACTTAACCAACAAAGCCAACGAGTGCTAGCCAATCAGAGGCAGAGTAGGGCGGGTCATTCATTAGCCATTGTAGACAAAAAAATGAGTTTGTGTCCAATAAAGTCTTTACGTGAAATATTTAGCCATTAGCTTCTGTTTGTTGCAGAGTGTGTATTTATGGAGCATTGTGCCTTCGGTGCAACGGGTGTTTGTTGAAGGGATAACAAACTGTTTTGACGAATGGGCTTTCAGTCCAACGAGACATTTTTGGACTATTTGGGTTTGGGAATAATGGGCTGACGGAACAATGGGCTATCTGAGCTACCAGTCAGTTACAGGGTTGGTGGATTGGCATTTCAACGGTTGCTTTAGTGTAACTGTGGTGGTTTAAGAGTGGTAAGTGATGAGTCAGCAGGCAGTCAGTGGAAGTATAAAAGGTGTTTTGAGAAAGCTTGAGTCACTGCTACCATGAGAGGCCCTTGAGCACGCAGCCATAGCTGTGGACGGACACAGAGTGCGCACACTCACCTACCGACAGAAGCACACATGCAAACGATCGAGAGATCCTCCTGGCAGAAGAGACTCTCTTTATGATGTCCCCATAACATATTCTGCAACTGATGAGATAACATACAGCAAAAACAATAAATATATCACGGTAATTTGTGAGAGTTGAGGTCACAGATTACTTACTGTCCCTTTAGGTGCCTTGCTGATGACAGATTTTGACAGTAGCTGTTTTATTTCCCCCACTGGTGTCAGGCAACCTTTCACTTATTAATCTGCAATTTACATCACAATGTACTGCTGCGAGAAACACATGTATGTATGTGTGTGTGTGTATATATGTATATGTATACACACACACACACACACACACACACACGTGTAACTGCATGCTTAATGCTGTTGCTGAACGATGTCAAAATATGACAAGTCTGTCTATTGAGACAGCTTTAATATGACAAGGTTGATTTATATCACACACACACACCTACACACACACGTAGTCTGGCTGCACTCACAAACACTGATACTACATTCAATGGCCTCCTATCTCTCCCTCACTTGTCCCATATGGAGTATTTGGAGTTAAAAAAGCTGTCTATATGTGAACAGATTGAGGCCAGATGCTGGTATATTTATTAAAAGCATTCTGGAAATTCACCATATTTGAAACCTTTTGCATGCAACAATCAGAATGAGCCCACAGGTCCGCTTTTTATACCGCTTACATACACGCATCTATACTTCGAAACACCTAATAATATGTAATAAAACAATACAACCAATCACCACAATTGTACAGGCCACATAAGAATGTGCAGTGGCAAATATTGATCTTAACAAAATGTAACATTGTGTTCCTTTTCAAAGTAAATATGGCAAGTTGCACTACAGCAGGTGAGGTCGTAAAAACAAATTTGAATAGTTTTCCTTTTGTTACCAATAAGTGTGACAAATCTACTAATCTTAAAGATACACATCTCTATACACACACACACACCTTACCCTTTTTAATTAGCGCACACAATCCTGACACACAAATAGACAAACATGTTTACCATCATTACCAAAGCTCGCCCGTGACTCGATATGCTCGTCAGCACAATTAGCGACATGAGAGTAATCACAGCTCTTTAATACCTCAGCCAGCACAGCTGTGAGCGGATAGAACACTGAACACAATTAACAGCACCGAAATCCAATTAGCAGACACTGAAAGGTAACTCAACCTGATGGTGCTAGTTAACCACAGAGGAGCTCACAGCTGATGCCACGTAAGAAGAGAGGCGGGGCGAATAGCGATGAGCTGGAATCAAAGACTGTTGAGGGAGGGGTGGGTGAGGGAGGGGTGAGGCAGGCGGGATGCGGAGGTCTTTGCAGGACCGGGGGGTGTTGTTTTCCAGTAGAGTCTCCGTAGTCCAGATGACATGACGGAAAAAAAATAGCTAACTGGTAGCCAGGGGCAGCGCTATAGGTCTAAAGGTCCCTCTGCCAAAAATGACAGCAGACAACAAACCGAGACCAAGGTCGACAGTTAGCAAAGTGAGGACATGTGGCCGTTCAGGGTGGCGGTGCAGACACATGTTTGGATTATGCATGAGAGTTTCTGCCACCTCGCCATAGCAGAGGATTGCCTCCAGTACACGAGGCTGGATGTTGAATTGCTTGCTAGAAGCTAACTAGCTTTGTTAAGATCGAGTTGGTCCCGCCTCTTATTTTTAACATTGTACGTAATAATACATAACACACATCTTATGAGCATCGACCAAAAGGGAACATTGTGCCTTCAACGTCGACGTAACTACTCAAATAAGTTCTGGTCTTGTCTTTGATCGTTGGTGTGAAGTTTTGTCCACACACACAGGATTACATGACTTGAAATGTATGTGTCACTTCTGTTCATTAAACTTCAAATTTAATTCCCAGCTGGTGGATCATAATCAGACTCCACACAGAACACTGCTTCCCTTGCAACAACTCAAGTTGTGTGAATTATCTTGGCTGAATTAGCACATAAAATATGCTTTAAACTTAAGTGCAACTCAAGTTTTATTTTATTACTTTCTATACTTCTGCCAGCATCACACGGAGGCAGTTACAGACTGTGCTGCACTTACTGACACCTCATTACACGTTTCAGGATACAAATGTATACAACTTTAATTATTGTTGCTACTGTTTCATTGGAAGTTAAAGCAGACCGGACGCAGTGGTTCATCATTTTTGTGTGACCGAGTGCCTGCATGGTGTATGTGTAAAACCTGCCAGCTTGATGCTGGTGTCTATTAGGGCTGCCACTTTTTATTTAAAATGCAAGCCTTCATTCTAACGTGGGCGTTGCATTATGTCTACTGGTAGTAATTCTACATAAATGAGGGATTTTAGTGTGGCTGTTGGGCACCGGAGGTTAATGGAAAAAAAAAATGATAAGAGTGGCTCAGGAGGCAGAAGTCTGTGCAGAACAAAGGCAGTGGTTTTATTTAGCAAAAAGCACAATGACACAGCGGAGAAGAACAACAGTCCCAAACAAAGAGCAAGGAAGCTGAAACGATAAATAACACAGCAAGCTGCTACCAGCAACTCTCCAACAAGTCAATCCCTAAGTGACTGTAGATAACTCTCCTGCCCCCTCCCTAATTGGACTAAACCAATGCATGGGGGTGAGGTAAACCAGTGAGGAAAACCTATTTAATATCTTATTGATTAAGTTAGGAACAAATCAACTAACTGATGGATCCACCTTGTGCCAAACTAGCCCCAGGTGGCCTGATGACTGGGATTGCTGTATATCTAAGCATGTGCAGGTACAGTGGGAACATTTACACAGAGGGGAAAAGATGCATGTTTCAAACTGTAATGAGCTGTTTAAATATGTGCAGTCAATTAGCCCAACAGACCTTTTTGAAGTAGTTTACCTCACGGTCCAACAGAGGGTGTTCTTTAAATCCCTCAGTCCGGAGTTGAAGTACACTATACGGGGAATTACGTGAACGTTAGTTGTAATTCCTTTGAGTCATTCATCCAGACTCTTGTCAGATGTTAAATTACAGATGTTAGACTCTAATTTGGGGTAAATCACTCTAAAATATCGATGCTCTGTTCTCGTTAGACCTGATTTGCTGTGTAATGCAGCAACATAATCAGTGCTTTTCCCCCACTGACTGCACACAGAATGCGTAATCAGTATAGGCGACATAAAATAGCACGGTAAAGAGCCAGGATTTCTTTAAATCAATCAGTCCCAGGTTGCAGCGCGCTGTACGAGGAATTACGTGTTAGTTGTAATTCCTTTGAATCATTCATCCAGCCTCTTGTCAGATGTTGAATTACAGATGTTAGACTCTAATTTGGGGGTAAATCACTTGAAAATCTAGATGCTCCGTTCTCGTTAGACCTGATTTGGTGTAATGCAGCAACATAATCAGTCGTTTTCTCCCAATGACTGCACAGAATGCGTAATCAGTATAGGTGACATAGAATAGCATAAAGACCAGATTCAACTACCCAGGCTTTAGAGCTTCAGACATTCAGATGAGACAAAGAAGACAAAGGTATCGCACTCAACCAGCTGGATTTGTTTCTGCAGATTTCTGTGCGATACTGCCTCAGCTAAGGTGTTTCGGTAGCTAGATGGTGCTGTGGTAGGTCGTTTGACAATGTGGAGACAAGGAAGAGGGAGAGGATGGGAGGGAAGTTGACAAGATCAGAAAAGAGGAAGGAGAAGAGGATAACGAAGGACTAGGAAGAGAATAGGAAGGGATTAAGGAGGGAAGCTAAAAAAGGACAGGAAAAAAAATGAGGGAGATACCGTAGAGGAGAGAAGACAAGCGGATAAGAGAGGAGTGCACCGAGGAGAGGTGGACAGGTAATTAGCAAGGTAGAGCAAAATCCAGTGATTCAATGGAAGAGAAGGAGAGAAGGAGAGAAGGAGAGAGGGATTGTAAGGCTTTCGGCCTAATGAGCTGCAGTCTGGAGGGCAGTTCTTGTATAATCACCATCTAGTGGAGAGAGGTGGTTCTTTAGAATTGTTTAAACTTTAGTCCTTCAAAGACTTATTTAGGGAATTCAGCGACCAAAAGGCCCTTTTTTCACAGCAGCCATTTTGACATGTCAAAGCAGGGTAAACGTATCAATTGCACCTGTGTTTACTGGACCGTGACATGTCAGAATGGATATTAAAAGTGTTTTATACTCGAGAGATAAACGGGTCGCATGTGACATGCTACTCGTCAGCTTTCAGGTGACGTTTTCACCGACATGTTCTCGCCAGAATGACGCGTTGAAGGTTTTTTTCATGGAACGGAGAATTGCAGAAACCAGCAGACACAGAGCAACTCCGCATTTAGAATCATTTTTCTGGCCACATAATGGGAAACCCCCACTGATATAATATTGCAAATTGCAGAGCAGCACACCGACTTTTAGCCTTTCTGCAGCGCAACCAGCCATAGTGATAATATTAACCGCAGGAATCCTCCCAGAGGGGGCAGCTGCAGCAACCTGTGTACTCACGGTGGTCAACCAACCCACGAAGACAAAACCAGCACTTTGCTGTGAAATAACAACTGTGTAAACTACACATAATGAATCTCTAACGTACCCCTCAAAACACAGCAAACACCTAAATCAAGACCCTTCCATTCATCCATTAATTGAACAACAACTAAATCCATTTAAATCACCTTTATTTCAAGAGTCTCTAATTAAAAAATCTAGAATTATTAATTGTTAATCAATCATTCTTGAAATCAATAATGTATTGCTTAATTAAACCCCTGATAACATAATTATGAATGGGTAAATAAGTCTAATTTGTAGAACTTTAATAACTAAATATAGTACTTCACTAGAGACGAGTTTATAGCACTGAGTGTAACAGCGGCTCACGCATAAACACACACGAATCCTCTCAGCTGACACGTACAGCAGTCTTCATCTTTCCGTGCCCTAATAGCATTGTTACGGTTCCTGCTGTGCATACGCCGAGAGCCTAATCTAATCCCTTTTATACATTGGCTTCGGTATATCTAGTACATCTGATAGAAACACATGCTGTGGCGAGTGGAACATCGACATGTAAACAGACCAGTTCCTCCAGCCTCAGTCTCGGGCTCTGCTCTCTAATCATGTTTCCAGAGAAAAGAGGCCGGAACGCGAGGAGCGTTTATCTGCAGCAGGTGTCTGATTAATGCTCCAGTCTGTTCCTTGTTGTTTTGAAGGGTTGCGTTTGTGTCACACATGTGAAGCATGAACAACATGCCGGACTGGGGGAGTAGGCATGAGCACAATTGGTTTTCTATGGCTTCCTGTGCAATGAATCAAAATATGAAGAGGATACAGACTGCTCCATTTAACTTTGCACATCGCCTGCCCAAACAAATGAAACACGGAAACCAGGCGACACGACATCAGTAACCTGCACACGGTTTGCTCAATGTTAAGAGTAAGGTCAACTGTACTGAAGCTGGAGAGCTTGTTTGTTGTTGTTGTTCAAGATTCACTTGGGTTTTTATCAAAAGATAGCAGACATTTTAAGGAAAAATGTAATTGTCTATCAGTGTGTTTCTGTCAACTACACTTTTGCAAATATATTTAAGAGGCAAAACAGGTGGCCAGGGGTTACACACTCCATCTCCTATACTGCCCTACCGGGCCCATACTATATACAGCACATGGATAGGAGTTAGCGAGGTAACTCGAGTTTAAAAAAAGAAAACAAAGAGACAGAAATTAAGCACAAGGAGAAACAAAAAGACTACAAACCACCAAAGAGACTCAAATGAACCCCATGTGGTTACAAAATGATCACAAAGAGACACAAATGGACAATATGGAGACTCAAAATGACTTCAACTACATGCTAAACAACCACAAAGAGACGCAAAATGACCACATGGAGATACACAATGACTACAAGCACATGCTAAAAAACTACAAAGAGACACAAAACGACCACAAAGATGTAAAACGACCAGGACTGTAATTTTGTGTCCCTTTCAGTCTGGGTGTCTTGCTCCTATGGAGGACGGGTGGAAGGTCGTTCACATGACTGTGTCCCGATGCAGTGGGGGATTAGACTTTCCCGTTCTGATCCTTGTGGTTTTTTTATCAACTGCAATGGAGACGGATCCCGTCTAGACTGAAACCTGAATGGTTATGTTTGCTTAAAGGACATCATTCTGTCAATGAATACAGCAGTCAAACTCCTGCAGAGGATATGGAGTTAATGCTGAGACTTTCACACCAGGGGACGTTGTAAACACATGATTAGCATGACGCTGACTGAGTAATTGTTTCTATAGCATCAAGGTCAGGAGACTAATCAGCATGAGTGTGTGTGTGTCTGTGTGTGTGTGTGTGAGAGAGAGAAAGAGGCAATTACAGCTAAAAGAAAAACAAATTGTGGCAGCAAGCTGATGAGACGACAAGCTGCAACACTGGGACTGTTTTTAAATATTATTGGAGGAAGAAGTAGGAGAGAAAATACCGTCAGAGAATGAATAAAACCAATAAAGACTTGGCAGAAGTTCTCGTCAAAAGAGTATCGCAGCGGGCGTCTAATGGCGCTGCACGTCTGTGAAGTGATATAAAGGCCAGCTATAGTGACAGAGGGAGAGAAGGGGAGGAGAGCCAGCTAACAGATGTTAGCTAAATCTAGCCCAGATGGGACCCGACACTTCACCTCCTCAGCAAAGCTCAGCGTGAGGCCTGATGGGAGGTAGAGACACGGAGATAACGGGAGACTTAAGAAAGATATATCGATATATAAAAAGAAACAAGCGAGGGAATAAGGGAAAGAGGGCAACAGAAAAAAGACAGCAAAGCAGAATGAGGCAAGAGTGAGAGGCAAAGTGAGTCAAGTGGTGCATGTCCCTCTTCCTCAGTAATGCCAAGTGAAGATTTAGCAGCGCCAGAGCTCTCAGGCTGCTCACCAGGCTCTCATCAATCTGTTTTGCCGACCCGGGTCAATACAGCTTTTCATTCATTCAAAGGAGGGGAATCCCTCCGCTACAGGAACCGCAGCTGTCCAATGGAATCGTTTATTTTTGATTGGTTGAATCCATATTACACTTTACATTCGCTATTCAAGTTGAAGTATTTTTCAGACTCATTACAGTTGAAGAGATGTTTGCTGTGAATTCAAGAAGTTAATATTTGCTAGTTTTGTCATTAGTTCTGTTCATTTGTTTTTGTAAGTACGCACGTCAGTTCATTTCTAGTTATTTGCCTTTGTTGACGCCAGGTGATCAGTTATGATACTGCACTAAAAATACCTGCCTAAGATCAGAAGCAGGAGAGTAAAGCGCTGACGCGGGGTAAAGAACCCACTCCAAGGCATCGCCTGGAAGTAGATCTTCTGTGTTATGCTCTGCTCTTTATTAGTGACACTTTATTTTTGTATTATTTGATAAATGCAATCGTTTTTGAGTTGATAAGATCTGATTTATTAATCTTAGCATGCGCTGGTGTAAAATAACACTTACATTGTGTCCATAGATATTTATATCTCTCTCTCCAGGTTTTTTAGGGGATATTCTTGTGTATTGTTCTTAAAGCAATATGGTCAGTCGGGCAATTTCAATATCCTCCGACCCGAATCTGCTAAATGAAGACTGTGAGATGCAGTTAAATGAATCCGAGGACGTTTGTAAATGGAGCATTGAACTTAACATTGTCTTTACCTGAGAGGAAACAATGCAAACCAGTATCTGCCTCACTGAGAGACAACATGACGAGTTCATAAGGTCGTTGATGGTAGTTTGTGCGGTGCATTCATAACACAATGTTGCCTCAAACTGTTGAATAGTTACACATTTTCCACCAGAATTTAAATGTTACAAACTTAAGCAGGATTGCGGTTGAACAGAACAATTTATTTATTCATATATCAAATGTATAAATGATAATTATTTAGTATGCATGGTGTATGGTGTATGGGACAAAAAGACTAGAAGGTGTGATTTATTCATGCAGCTGTGCGTCTCTCTGTCTCCGAGGGACAGAATGGGAATGAAACACAAAAGAAATATTTCTTCCTTAATCTAAATAAAAAGGAGACCCACCGAAAAAAATCCTAATTAGAATTATTTCTTTATCACCACGCTGACAGACAGGCGTACACACTGGGCTAATAACAACACCAAGCAGCCTAAACACACTGTTAAAGTGTAACACAAGTGAGGTTTCTAATGAATACAATATTACAATATTTCTTAACTGGAAACTGTAAAAAACAAATATGCCTTTCAAGGTATACGCATCGGATTAGAATCCAACCCTCCTATTTTCCTGCCAGCACGCTAACAATCTGCACACCATCTATAATTTATAACGCAGATACGTCTGTGATGCTGCTTTCTTTTGTTCTTTCTGCTTTACCGCACGCATTCTCTTTCATTTCCTTCTCTTATAAACACACAGCACAAATGTTTACACTCAGAAATCCCTCAGCTAGTGTCCTACAGAGGGAAGCAGCAAATAAATAAATTAAGATGATGCACAGGGAACATTTTGTCTCTCTCTCTTGCATGGCGAGCATACAGTGGAACCGTGCTGGTTGGTCTGTAATATCCCTCATTAGAAGCCCGGTTACCTCAGCTTTAAGCGGTTCGACGGAGACAAAGCAGGCAGACACACAGGACCTTAAAGCACACATCAGCCTTTTGTCCAAAAATGAGACGGTGCTCTTCACGAGGCGCAGTACATTCAGCGACCACGGTGCAACACATTTAATTACAGGGGGTCCCTGTGCAAAGTATACTAATGACAATTAGGAGGCGACTGTGGCTAAGTGGAGAGCAGGGCCGTCCTTCAATCAGAGGATCGGCGGTTCCGATGTCGATGTGTCCTCGAGCAAGACACTTCACCCCAAAACTGCTCCCGTAGCCTACGGTTTAGAAATGTGATAGAATCTGAATTGTAAGTCAGCTTTGGATAAATTCAATGACTGTAATGTAATGACAATAGTCAGCAACACTGTCCTGGCATCACGTTATTACACCAATGTGTTTAATACAGATGCTTGGTCAGTGGCCCCCGAGCTTCAAACTATGACGCTCAAGTTTCTCCTCCGGTGTCAGTTTCGGACACTTCAGGGAAGGCTCGTCAGTTTCAACTCGTCACATGCACAGTGTCTTTTCAAAATAAACTTCCGTCTTCCTTTCAGAAGACGGTCGTGACAAAATGTCAACGTTCACTTCTAATTTTGCACAGGACACAAACATAACATGAGCTACACAATCTTTGTACCTGATGAGTTACACCCTGGGGTGTCTAGAATATGTACACGCGTCCATTGTACAGAGGAATAATAACTCTTTGGTTTCTGGCTGTGCGATGTTCCAATTATGGGTCATATTTAGCTATTTAGTAAAACAAGGAAAACTATTAAAATGTATGGATTTGCATTACAGCAGATGTCAATTAAGTCCAAATGACTGTAGAGCTGCTCATTAGCCAACAACACCTGTGGTTGAATACTTGGCAGCTACTGGATGAAAATATGAAAATGCTGAAATAGGCAACTATAAAGTCCCAATTAATATATAGTCATAAATGAGGGGAATTTGTAGCATGTTGAAGATGAAATTGCTCAATACTTTAGTACAGTTACAAATAAGTCTTCTTTGAATAGTGGGATAGTTATGAAATCAAGAGGTCAAGGGTCAAAACGACTACAACACAAGCTTGTAGCACAGATAGAAGTTTCCACTTTCTACCCGTGAAAAACTGATTTAAGCTCCAGACCTGACCTGCCCCCCCCCCCACACACACACACAATTTCATGGTCAATGAGTAACCCTCACAATCTGCCCCATAGCTTCTTCATATTTAATATTTTCGAAGTTTCTTCGAGCATCCACAGGCCAACAATTCATTGACACAACAACCAGGATATAACAGGTCGAACACTTTAATCCCAAGTCTAGCAGCCTACCATGAGGAGTTCAACTTTAACATGAGCTGCTGTGCATCAGAGGGTTTCTTTAAGGAAAACAAATATATATACATTATAAATTGTTATATTTGTCAAAAAATGTATTATGAATATTGTCGTTTGGTTGATTTGTAAAAATAAAAAAGGAAATAGTAGCCAATATATCTATCCTGTTGACATAATAAATCAGCATAAATTCATTACTTTAGAGAACATTTTCCCTCTTAATCAAGTCTGCGCCCCTCACTGGACAACTGCTTTGCTGAGTATATGCTGATTGTCATATAATGTGTAGAGAGATAGAGAGATAGAGAGATAGATATATATATATATATATATATATACACACACACACACACACACACACACACACACACACACACACACACACACACACACACACACACACACAGTTTTGCAGAGCACCAAACAGTCGACAGACTGCGAGAAAAAAAAAAAAAACTGGGTCACACCTTAATCTTAGTCCGAGTGGAATAAGAGACTTCATGAATGATGTAGATACTGTAGAGTGGGGCCCTACAGTACATGCACTGTGTGACACACACAGTAATTGTTTGCGTGTGCATGTGTGTCTGGAGGGAGTCTCTTTTGTAGTTCGGCTCATGTCTGTGTGTGATTGTGCATTCATGTGTGCCCAACATGTTCACACAGTCACCGTGTTCTCTTTTATGCCTGAAAACAGAGTCACCGCCAAAACCAAAGAATGTAAAAGTTAGTTTCAAAGTAGCCTTTTTAATTAGACATATTTATTGTTTTTTAGCATTATATATATATAAATGATATACGAGTTTCCAATCTATTTCATCTTTGCAATTCTTTTTTGGGGGAAGGTTATATCAGGAACGTTTGTATAGAAGTTATTTGTAAAATGAATGTGTAATAATGTCCAAAATGTTGTATTAATACACCTTCCCATGAGATCAGGTTGAAGAAAAGGTCTGGCCCATTACCTCACATAACTTGTCAATAAGGTGTTTTGTATATAGGGATTAAACAAACAATATAACTGGTGAGCTTTTGAGGTGATGGCAGGTTGATTTGTCCCCTGTGGACAGAGCCAGGATAGCTGATTCTCCAGTATGTATGCTAAGCTAAGCTAAGCTAACTTTCTCCTGATTGCAGCTTTACACTTTACAGATACATCTATAGATCTACCGATCCAGCAAGAAAGCAAATACATGTTCCCAAAATGTTGAACCATTCATTTAACTGTCGCAGTCGTAAGTAAATCAATTATATTGAATAAAAGTGCAGTTTAATGATAAATGTAATGTCAGTTTAAAGGGCTTGTCCAGGATCCCCAAGTAGAAGATGAAGGCCAGGAGATGCTGCTGAAAGCTACTACAAAGCTGGTAAGTGGACCTTGAGTTAAGATTGTTTGTGTCAAGGCAAACAGAGTCTGACCAGCTACAGCAGCTGAGACGGAGACACCGTACTGAAAACGCAGGACTGAGCATCTCGCCAGGTGTAAGTCTCTTTAGGCCAACAAGGGCACATATGATATCATCTCTGAGCACATGGTGACGACACCTTCAGGGACTGACCCACCCATGTGTCTCGCTGTAGAGCCTCGGTCCCGACACGGAGGTGACGCACATTAATGCAAACACAAATTCCCGGACTGCATCTGCAGAGGTTAAGTCCCCTCAGTCTGTTCATCCCGTTATCGGTCAGACAATCCGGACGGAGTCGAGGCACGAACAGGAGTCTGTGGAGGTGTGACATATCAAAGAGATTAAGATTACAATCTCACTTCATCCCCCCCGAGTTAAAGAGAATTCACAGAACCGACCACTCGCTCTCTCGTTTGCATAGTGCATGTGAGAGTATATGCACATACAAACTAAAATGTAATGTAAAAACTTGTGATTCAATCTTTTTTGAATACGAGATTTACTTAATCTCAGCAGGGTTCGTACACATTTTTCATTTGACAATATCCTCTACACCGCGTATGAACTGTGCGCCAGCCACAACAGCATTATGTGCAAAAGACGACCGTGCGCTCACAGACGGCGAAGCATAAAGGAAGCAATTTATTCTCATCTTGCCAAGAACAAACATACAGTATTAACCAGAGCTAAGTGCCAATGAGCTGCAGAACTTCTGCTGATTTGCATTCAACAGCAGAAAAAGTCTCATTTCACACATGATGAAGGAAAGCCGGTTCTCTTGAAGGGAGACAACCCAAATGAATGATTAACAGATATCACCTTAGATTTTCCCCATTTGATTACTTACAATAAGACCGTTTTTTTTGTGTCACAATTATTCTGAAAATGCATGTGTAATTATGCAAATTATTCACTATTTGATCAAGTATGCGCTAATTTGCATACCTTACCAGAATATAAATCTGAACATGGAAGCCAGAAGGAACGTTGTTGACATATTTAATTCAAAGGTTTTTACAGAGGGAATTTTGGATACCTCTTTGTATTAACTCCATTCTTGCCATGTTTTTAGCAATAAAATGTGTAAATCAGGCTCTGAATGATGAACAAACCTCTGTGTTAACCTTCAGAACACAGAGAGGAATCAAACTAGAGTTTGGTGGATGTAAGAACTGCTGAAGTGGAGATTTCTGCCTCAGATTATAAGGAAAAAAACTAATTTAGATGAAACAGCCTTTTAAGATATGTTTTATTATATACATTTTGAAGACACTACAGGTGAATAGGGTAAAAATATAATCCAATAGATTTTACCATGAAACCTCGCTTCATTTACTTACATTAAGACGATTGTTTTTTGTATTACAAGTTTTCTGAAATGTCATGTTTAAATATCCAAATGAGGTATTATCTAATGGTAACTTTTGGTGAGTTTAGACAAAGTAGTAAAATAAACACCTACATGTGTATTTTAGATGTTTTCTTTCCACTGGAAGAAGACATTTTATGGAAGCAAAATAGCCCAAAATCTTAAAATTGACCAGTACATTAAACACTGTGTTTATGTGCGGGGTGTCTGCATCGTGTCTGATACCCAACAATCTAATAGTTCCCATCTAATCTCATCATGCAACTCTGACAAAAGCCTCTAGCAATGTAATTAAGTCTCTCTGTACGTCCATGCTGTGACTGGCAGATTGTTGACTGTTGCTTAACGGTGCAGAGTCACAGGAAATGAGCGTGAGACACGAGTTATTGATAACAGTAATTATCTGAGACCAGTGCAAGCTGTTTGTGGTCATTGAAGTCATTTGGAAGTACGCAACTCTTGATGGCAACTTGTTAAGACGCCTTTGTTTCATGAGACTATGTTTAAATGATCATTCTTTTCTGATTGCAACCAGGAGCTTACTTTATGTGAACATGTTGACCTACTGTACTCGCAGTACTCAAAGACTATTCCTGTGCAATGAGGTTTAATTACTGACGTTAGAATGCACCCACACCTTTTTAAATAGAGTGGCTGAGATAAACTGACAGCTTGTTTGCGATCTGTTCATCTGGACGCTCGTGTTTTTTTGCCCTGTTTTAAGTCATTTTGCCCCGTTTTTTACTTTGATCACTTTGGTGAGTTCAATAACGGATATACAGTATATGATGCCCAAAACTAACGCTAACAAGCTGAAGCTTCAAATATGGCTTCAGTGACACTCTGTCCTCGAAAGAGACTCGGTTAAAAAAAGAATGAATCCTCTGTATTTCTCTTCCCGGACATCTTTGGGAAAGCGAGGGGGAAAGATTACAGAGACACATTAGATATGTTGCGATATTCTACACAAAAATAGACCATGATCACTGTCTGGCATCTCAGCAGGCACCTCGTCAGGCAGAGACGGGGAGGAAGACTACAACACGGGTAGCTAGCGGGGGGGGGGGGGTGATACCAACACAATATGATCACATGTAATGTACAGGCTGCAGCTGCTGAATGAGCTGTGATAACGGGATAAAAATGGACTGTATCCACGGATGTGCTGTAGGAGAATTTGTCCGTGCATCATGCACCTAAAGACACACAAAAATCACTTGATAGTCAGAGACGTTGTCAGGCACACTTTACCAAGCTGCTCAAGGACTCAGTCACCCCCCCCCCCCCCCCAGGATCCCCCAGACCGACCTAAATTCAACCAATCCCTCAGTTGCCACCTCCGTTATCACCCAATCGATAAACTCTGGCCCTCGTTCAATTTGACAAGCATCTACATGGGGGGAAAGGCAATCGCTAAGCACCGGCAGGTATATGATATTGACCGGGGGGAGATAAGGCTTAGCCTATTCAATCATGCAGGGGAGATTGGGCAGGTGAGGTTTAGGGCTGGAGCCAATCCAGAGTGTCTGCACAGCCACTCGAGCAAAAGGCTGCAATAATGAAGAGCGCAGAGGAGCAAACAAACAGACAAATTTGTCCTTCCTATTATGAGGAACGTGTGTGTGTATGTGTGTGTGTGTGTGTGAGTGTGTGTGTGACAGTGGAGAAATCAGAGACTGACATTTGTAGATGTCAGTGTGTGGATCCTAGAGTCAGACATAATTGCAGTCTTTCTGCAATATCCGTTCATCTGTAAAGATGCAAACTGCAGACTTCTGCATGAATTCAGACCTGCTACACGTGCACCCTGACCTTCACACACCTCAAATCACTGTGATGCCGAGCTGCACGGGACTAATATTATCACTTATTAACCACAAATATCGTATGAAGTTTGTGGTGGAATTCCTACTTGACAAACTACTGATATGGCTAATTTGAGAAGGATTAAGATCACAGACGGCCTCTACAATTATTACAAATGACTAGAGGTCCCCAGGTAATATCAGTCCTGTGCCAATACAGCTTTAGGGCGCTTACATAAGCCAACATTAAGGCCGTTTTAATGGAACTCTGGTGTGGTTTAACCCCTGGTGTAGTTCATTTAGTGAACGCAGTAATCACACTCTGGTGCAAATCAAGACACCCAGTCGTAGACTGCTTGTGAAAACCAGAGGTTTGATTGTAGAGATAAAATAATTCAACACTATGTAAACAGGACACGGTGGGAACGCATCAAGACCGGCCTTCTCTGATGATACCTCGTCTGATTGCAGCACGTTCTTTGGAAATGGGAAATATTGTTGAGAACCTGGAGCCTTCACTGGAAGTGTTCAGTGGTCACACCAAAGCAGGATTGCTGCCAATATCACCAAACAATTCTTTTTTTAACTCTTTTGTTTAATATTTTATAGGAGTCACCAAATGTACTCCTCGGGTAAACACTGTTGGCTCTTTCAGCACCTTCGCCGAAGCACAGCTAGCGATGAGCCGCTGGCTCGCCCTCGACATGCGTGGAGCTGTTGAGTGACAAATGAAACGCTCCCAATCTTGGATCTTGCAAGTTTAAATTCCTACTGCTGTAGTACTTCGGTACAGCAGTGTTTTTTAGCACAATGCTAATGCTATCACGCTAACATGCGCACAATGACAATGATAACATGCTGATGTTTAGGAGGTATAGCCTAATATTTACCTCATTAGTTTGGTCATAAATGAATTGTTAATGTGATGACGGTGCGTCAAAGGGAACACAACATGTATTACAGGCCACCATAAGGGGAACATATTTGTCTAATTGTTTGGCAATCCATCCAATAGTTGTTGAGATACTTTGTTGCTAGATGACGAGTCCTGGGATCACCAAAGTATGTCGGCTTCATCCACTGGGGACAATGAATATCTGTTAGGTCCATACTGAAACATCAATAACTAAGTGGTGGACCGACCCACCAACAAAATCACCATACTACTACTACCGCACACTTTTACACACACACACACACGCACGCACGCACGCACGCACGCACGCACGCACGCACGCACGCACGGCCCCTTTCTGTCTTTTCCTCTCTCCTTCCGTCTCGTTTGCTTATCAATTTCATTTCCTCTCTCTCTTTCTCTCTCGCTCTCTACACGTGTGTGTGTGTGTGTGTGTGTGTGTGTGTGTGTGTGTGTGTGTGTGTGTGTGTGTGTGTGTGTGTGTGTGTGTGTGTGTGTGTGTGTGTGTGTGTGTGTGTGTCTCTTGCTAACTCTCTTATCTAGCTGATTTCTGACAGCAGAACATGGCCCGCCCTCGTCCCAGCAGGGTTCAATCAATACTAAGTTAATGAGTCACTTTGGAGGGGAATGAGGATGTGTGTGGTGCACATTCAGGCTGCTCTCGCACCACGGTTGCACAGTTGTACATTTTATGATGTGATGCACATTAACAGGTCATTGGGTAGCATTGGACTGATGCTGTGGGTTTTATTTACTGGTCCCTAAACTGTCAAGGTAGCCAGAAGGTTAACAAGGTCAGGAGGATTTAAGATTGGCTCGTTTCTTTGTTTTCGATTTTACTTCTAGGTCCTTATTTGTCAAAGCGCCATCTTCACACTGCACATAATGAGCCTTATGCAAGAAGCACTTAGAGGAACAGATTCCATCTTCAGTGGCACGTCGTGTGGTTTACGGGAACTTGTTGCATTCATCAATGTTTCAGAAATTTCGGAACTAATTTGTAACAAGTTTAATACCAGTTGGGCTGCTTTGCTTACATACAGCGTGTTTGTGTGCGTCAGAGAAGTACATGTGTGTATGTTTTTACATGTTAGTGCCGTTCTCGAGGCGTGGCCCCTCACAAATATTTACATAGTCTAATCTGATCGATCTCAAATTTGGCCCAAACGTCCACATGGACTCAAGGATGAACCAATTACATTTTGAAAGGTCAAAGGACAAGGTCAACGTGACCTCATGTCTGACCCATTCTTGAGACGCAATATCTCAGGAATGCTTTGAGCTAATTTCCTCAAATTTAGCTCAAACTGCGACGGCTTTCGGATGTCACACTTAGTGAAATGCTTGAGCTTGTAGCCATCTTCTTGTAAGATGATTGATCAAATCCTGAGGACGCCGAACATGAAAGGAACAGTGCCTGACGGGGGGAAAAAAGAAAACATGTGCTAGCTACCTTGATTTAATATAGAGGGCTGTAAAGGGAATGTTGCATCATTCCTGCCTGCAGAGTTACATATGGCATAGACAAGCATATGCTATGGACAGTAGGACAGTATAGGCTACTCACCCATGTACAATGTAACAAACATGTGCAAGGATTCGAAAAGGGGTTTTCATTTTTGGTCACGCAAAAGTACTCTAACAAGTGAGTTTTTTCTTTTAAATGTCAGTAATAAAGTAACATTAACCAACACTGTTTGTGTTTCCTTTTTATCACTGAGAATCACTGCTGCTCTGGTTTTAAGAAATGCAGAGGCACCTTCAAATAATGACTTCAAAACATTCCCATTTAAATTACATGCATACATTTGTTATATTAGGAGACATTTTTTCAAATATCTTGTTTCTGAATATAAACATTTCATTTTCTGCTCTGTTGATCTCGGTGTTGGAGCCTTTCTCTGAAGTTTTGGAATGATGTTTGTAGAATAGATTTGTCGTGGGACCGCAGCCACAAACGCAGCTGCTGAACTGCTTCCTCCTCCCAGAGTTTGACTCCTGACAGGTGGACTGGAGCAAAGCCAAAGGGCCAGGAAGGGCCATTTCTTTAAGTAAGACTGTGACACAGCTGAATGGATAGTCGGATAATAATCTGGGCTTCAGCCGGCCTCACTTGCTGTAGAATTAACTGGATGTGTGTAGATGAAACCAGGTGAGGCGTACAGACTTCCACAGGTAATTAATCTCTTCCTGAGGTCTGCAGATTGGAAAGCACATGGTGTCATTAAAGGCTGCGTACAGAAGGCAAACAATGCTTTATGTCTCGTTAAGGTAATCAAAATATCAAGTCGGATAATGGACAAGAAAAAAAGTATATTTCTTTAAATCTATCCCAGAAAAACAAAAGAAGAAAGAGAGCAGATGACTGAAATACAAGTACTCCCAAAGGAGAACTCGTTGAGTTATCCTGCACTCTGAGGTGACCACCACGCGGCGGGCCATTAATCCTCGTAGCAGAAATGAACTTTTATTTTTGAATATCAGTATTTATTAGTCCGCTCGTGTGTCTCCGAAGAGCTGTGGCGACTCTGTGTCCTCGCATGCATTATGAATGAGACGCGGCCCTGTTGTACTGTTTGGCTGAGATAGAGGTCATTCAGGAGTGTTCTGAAGTGCAGACTCAGGAGAACACGCCGTCTCTAGAAAAAGACTTCAAGATGATTGCCCCGCTTGGTGGACCATCTGTCGTCAACGGCGGTTCTCACTCTCTTCCTTCATGCTTTCCCCCTTTTTAAGTCACAAAACAGATCAGTTGTTTGATGTGCAAGTTCAGGTGGGGGTGGGGAGGCAGGGGTGGGCACAGTGCCTCATTAATTGCCTGGACGAACAGCAATCTGGCTGTCGGACAGCTGGGAGATGTGTACAAGCGGCGAGTTTGCTGTATTCCACATTCTGTCTTACTTTTTTTAGTATAATGCATAAACAACTGTTACTTGCCTCAATCATAAAGCAAAATAGCGGTCAAGAACGTACCTTTTGAGTGTGATTTGGCTAAGAGAGAGTTACACCGAACGAGAGTCTCACGGACCGAGAGTTTGGAGGGTTGGCTCCAAGAAGTCGACCTGGTTATTATGCACAACTGTGTGCACCAGAAGAAGCAGGATTTCATATTCAGTTAACTTGTTCCTTTTTTAAGGGCCTTAAAAACAATGAGTTCGGCAGACACCGTACTGTCTGCATGTTCCAGACATCTGCATTTTTCTTCTTACTTTCAGTTCATAATAGAAATGCACAAAGTAATGCTGCCTCGCTCTCTTTTTTGGCATCATAGAAGATGCTCTGTCTGGTGTGAACAAACTTAATTTGACGATTGTCAATGGACAAAACCATCCGTGGCTTCAATTGATCCGTACAGTGTGAGCATACAAATTGCAGGTTCTGGTCTGGTCGTCGTACCTATTTCCTGGAAGCAGAAGGTACCGGAGCAGGTCCAGTGCACACCACACTCCAAAATCTATCAGTAGAAAATGTGTGTGTGCGGCACTACTCTATAGTAATTGATACTGTGAGCAAAACTTGACATTCAGCGTTCATGTTTTACTTTTCTGAAATTTCTGTTTACATTATAGCTACTTTATAAAACGCTGTCATTGCTGAGCTAAACATATCCTTATTATCCATACTATTAAAGGCACACGTGTGACATTAAAACTGTTATTAATGTAACATTTTATATATATATATATATATATATATATATATGAGAGAGATATTGCTTAAAAAGGGGAATAGTTTCCCGCTGTTGGGATGAATTTGTGTGATTATTGTGTTTATGAAGCAGATCTTTTTTATGGTTTCTGGGCTGTGGAACCATCCTGCCTTGATATCAGGGTTAGGGTTCTACTATTACTGGTGAAGGTTTTAACTACCATCCACATTGTCCTATTTAATTGTTACAGCACTGTTTAAAGGCCTACACCCAAGTGTGTTATGTTGGTCCCCCAAAATATTGTGCTATGTCGATGCTAAGTTATCTAAATGTGGGTTTTCCAGTATTTGACATGTTGTTATTAAAAGGATACGTTTGTTAGCTATTTAAAACAAATAAGCAGACATGGTGAAGTGATTACTATTGTCTAGAAACATAAGATCAGATGAGCCAGTTTCATTAAAGACCTTCTCCAATCCATCCATCATGCACAGGCAAAAATAGATAAACAGTCACAACATTATTGAATGCAACATTTTAGAGTATTCTGTGGTTTGTCTAGGTCGAATAAAAATCTAGTAATAGCAGGTTTCTGTGTGCTAAACTTGAGTACAGCCACTTCTTCCCTTGTCTACCTGAGAGGTACCAGCCAGGTGCTTCCTGTTGTTCTTTAATGAGTCACTGCATGTTTACAGTAGGTACTCGGGTTGTAAATTAAATCGAGGGCTGTACAGCATGCTAAAAAAAACACAACAATGAACAAGGACACGATCACTGATAATTGTGTTCATTGGAATGCACGACCAGGCCCGAGGTACAAGCTGCTGGGAACTGAAACTTGAATTGATTCATCTCGGTGTGCTAATCGTTTCGCCAACCAAATGTGAAAATAATGTCCACATGTGGAAACTCAAACCATTAACATGACATTGTTAACTAATTGAAGGAGAGGATGGATCGGGAATCCAATAACAAAACTGCTCTGACTGGCCATTAGGACTTGCTACAATGCAGCCAAACCCCCTGTATTGCCTGTGAAAACATAATTGTTGTGAACTTGCAGCTTAAATCAGCAGCATGCTATGAGAGAGCTTAAGAAGTGCTGCTGGTCAAGTTCTTCACTGGTTAAAAATCACCAGCTGGATGCACATTTTACATAAAGCATTGGGCAGAAGTTAGTAATACTTTAAAGTGTTGCAGCTCCACCTCTATGTGTTCTCCTCCAAAACATCCTGTGGCTGGAACCCTCAAACACACACACACACACACACAGAGCGACTATAAGGGCTAACTATAAAGCAGAACACATGTTGATATTCTCATTTGATCCCATCACATTGTGGACTCTGCAGGACAAACAGGTGAAGGGTGAACCGTAAATTAAAGAACACCTGAGAGATCCTTTCTAGTGGTTTTCACCCACAGATGAATCCCGATCGTGTCATCTCAGTTAGTGAAGTATTGCACTGCGCAAAAATTGTGTGTGTGCAGGATACAAAGGGCAGAACAAAGTATACTTACCACCTTACCAATATTCAACAAAAGTAGTTGTCGTGCAATATTTCAACACCAAATAACCAGCACAAACTGCTTGTGCATCCATCTTCAAAGTAACTGATTATGTCTTAATTGACCCTTAGCTAAGTGGCGCAAGTGTTAACTGTCAGAGCTTAAATGGAGCCCACACTGTCACTAACTGCACTGACTCAATTAATAATATCTACTTCTTTTGGAAAAACAAAAAGTAGCAGAAAAAGAAGCTAAAGCTACAGATCACAGTGTCAAAGTGAACCACCTCATCACCTGGAGATCAGACGAGCACGAAGTTAAGTAACAACGTTGTTCCTGTAAAGTCGGGTAGGTCGTTATTCACTGTTACAATCATTAAGAAGCAAAAGCAGCACGTGAATACATTCAGTATACCTTCAGTGGCTAGCGTAGCATAAAAGAGCTAACGCTAGTTTAAGTCGGCTGGTGTACTCTGATAATGTTAGCTCCTCAAGTTTTTCTTTTATCCACGTATATCTCCTTCCAACCTCTCCTGGTAACAAGTATCACTATTACACAACGCTTAACCACGACGAGCTCCAAATCCACTAAACAAGTCTGATCATTCAGAAAATCTGAAACCATTGAATGAGAGCCGGATGGTTGTCGGACAATGATCAAAGCTAACTGATGCTACGCTATGTTTGAGAGGCGGGACTTAGCGAGGGGTCAATTGCCACCTTGAAAAGTCCCCATAATAAAATTCTTACCGCCCGTCAACTGTATCACCTGTGCGCCCTTGAGCAAGGCACTCAGTACTGAATTATTCCGGTACAGCTGCTCCCTTGCCAACCCTACAGCACTCTGGTCAAATGAGTGTCCCAGGTGGGAAGGAATGAATGTAAAACAGGGTGAAGCTGAAAAAGGATGCATGATCAGCGAAAACCTCTTGACGGTAAATTAAGGTTACATAAATAGTGCAGAGGGCAGCCAAACACCTGGATGGGTCTAGTGCCCAACATCCTCAAGAGCTATTCCCATTACCTTAAGGAGGCAGGAAACGATTCAAGGTTTGATTGGAAAGTCTAAACATAAGGGTTATTTGGCATCAATACAGTCAAGAATAAGTACATGGATTGTGATCTTAAGTAGTGTTTTTGCTACCGATTTATTCACATGACAAGATGAAGCACAGGAACAGATTGCGTGGTTATAATTACGGGTCTTTAAATTCTTCTTAGTGAAAACATGTAAAAAATGATAAAGAGCTAAAACGAAAAGAAAATTGCAGCCGTTCACCGTGCTGCAGCTCAGTGTGTGCTGTGACAGACAGTATCTATTCATGGAGATTCAAACCGGCTAATAATGTCCATTACAGTCAAAATATTGGAGAATATTAATGGTCTGCCTGGAAAACTACAATTACAGCATCACAGGATGTGTGCACATTGTCCTTTTAGCACTACTCTAAAAGAAGAAGACCAATACCGCTCTGCCTCTGCTGTCCTATTATTGCTTGTTGCAGGTCAATTTCAGTCTACATCAGACCACTTCCCCTGTTTTTCTGCATGGAGATACAGGCAGATATTAAAATGTCTGCATCAGCGAGGGGAGACTGTGCAAACAATAACGTTTTTTTGTCATTTCGTACTCAGACGAATTTGATTGATTTTCTTTCTTGCTTGTCACATTTTCTCCCCACATCCTTTACATTACACTTGAAGCACTGAAACAATAACCCAGAATCAGTCTTCTCCTTTTTCTCTTCTTCCTTTTTTCACTCATAAAGCTCTTAACCTAAATGCTCCTCTATGTATTTTACTATATTACTTTCTTTCAGACCGCTCACATATTACCTGAAAGAGGTGAATGCAAAAGATGTAATGAAGGGATGAATCCAAGGCTATACGCTCAGACTGAAGGCAAATCTGTTTCTCAAATCAGATCTTGAAGACAGACTTCCCGCTCTGTTATTTGCAAGTGATCAGATCCGAGTGTCCAGACGTCACCAACCTATCTGCATGGGTTGCTGCGGTAATGATGTAGGCGTCAGTAACTACGTAGCCAAGCTCGAGAAGCGGCTTTACGACAAATTTGCCCTCTTGTGTTGTCAAGAAGTGGTGCAGAACTCCTCCGTGGCACCCAACAAACTCCGCGACGGAGGAGGCTGGTATACATTGAGACGTATTAAGGGGAGGCAGTCGAAAGTGAAAGTGAAGGTAAGCAGAAGTACAATTCAAAGCACTTTCACACTTCAACTGTGATTCAAGCGGCGAGAGCGGCCGGACTGAGACGCATCTGTAGAAATCGCATTTCAAACCACCTACAAATGTGGTTTGGATCTAAAATTGCAAGTTTTCCTGCCGTTTTCTAAAATTAATCTGGATATAATCTTGATAAGCCAAAAAACAAATCTGGACTGTTGGTCTGAACAAGACTTTAGAATAAATAAATATCATAGAAGTATCAGGCAGGGTGAAGATGGCATTAAAGAGATGGTAAGTGAGAAGAAAGAGGAGAGAGAGCAAAAAAAGACAAAAGCAATACAATGAGAGAAAGAGAGAGGAAGGGGTGGCGTGAAAAAGGGAGAGGGAGGGCGAATGAGAGGAGAGACTCCTCCGCAGGGTTAATAGAAAGGCTCCTGTATAAATGAGTGCACAGCGCCGGGGCAGCTACCTGAAAACGAGAGGAACAGGAAAAAGAAAAGGAAAAGGAAGGAGAATCAATGTAACAAACAGGGTGAAAGAAGGAGCCATGAACTATTAAGGAGAACCCATTTTGCTTGATGTGTGTGTGTGTGTGGGGGGGGGGGGGGGGGGGGGGGTAGAAAGGTCAGTGAATTGCCAGGCTGGGGAGCTTTTGCAGCAGAAAGACACCAGAAAAAGTGATGAGCGTCGTTTGAGAGGGAACACTGACCAGACCAGCCTGCGGGCACATCTGAGCTAGCATTGTGCAGAGATGATGGCTTATGGAGACGGAGAAAGGAGGGGAGGGACGGAAGCGAGCAAGGACGTATGGGTCAATGCAGCAGACGCTTCGTGCTGCAGTCGGCTCTGTGATTGTCGGGATGCAGGGACGCCGACTACTGCTAAGAGGGGAGTCATCTTCATGTTAAAGTTGTCAAACACAGAGCTAAAACGGAGTGAATATTCAATTAAATCTAATCTATATAGTGATAAATCATAGCAGAAGTTATCTCGAGACAGTTTTCACATGTGGACCGTACTTTACAGAAAACCAACATTCCTTAAAAAGTCCCATTTAACGGGTAGAAACCTTGGGTAGAACCAGACCCTGGTTGGGCGGCCATCTGCCTCGAATATTGTACTTATATACATCAGGTGGATAGAAACACGACTCCAAATAAATTAGAATGTTGCTCTGTAACTCCTGGATGTGTAAAGAATCAGTTGTTTGCGAACAAGTTCACCACATCAACTTCTAAGATGATGTGTCAGTCGTTTCCGCTTTCCCCAAATGGCCAAGATGGCTCTTAAAGTTCGAAGCTTTCTTTGCTCCTTCAGCTTGGATTTACTTTGGTCACGGTGAATAACAATGGCGACCGAGATTCGGAGCCCAAAAAAAATCCACAACCTTTCGTTTTTTTGCAAAAGCCGTGAAAAATGATGTAACTCAAACAAGTGTTTTCTCATTTCATTTGAATGTCCGTGTCAAAATGTTACACAAAATGGAGAACTCTTCAATCACAGCACTTTGGAGCATCTCCGTACTTTCATTTCAGACAATTGCTGCACTGAGTAACAGGCCAACTGCATTTCTTTTTGTATTCCTTCAACCTGTCCTGCACAAGCCTCTGCATCACATTCACATTTTTGCATCGGTTTTTGGTTAAAATCTGCTGAACAACTTTTTGGATTAAAACAAAATGGAAAAAAATGGAGCTGAATCTTTGAGTTGTGGGAGGGCAGAAGCACTAAGGTCAACCAAGAATACACCTTTTTACACGTTTCTGCATTTCAGTAATGTGGAAAAAAGAATGCCACCACCTATTCCCTGGAGCAGCACCATGGACTTGGTTTGCTTATAACAATTTCATCAAGTTGTCACAATCGAATAAAAAAAAAAAAAGAGAGAACACCTCTCTGTGCAGAGGGGTTATAACTCAAACACTTAAAGGCCTTTAAGGATTTGTCTCAATGTCACTCTTGAAAAATTCTTAAAGTCATGTAATTGAAATCTGTGACGAAGAAACTGAAGGGATTCCCACCTGAGATTGAGGCAGATCTTGGGTTTGAAGGTGCTTCATACCCTCTGGCCAGGTTTCTTTCTATTCATCCAATGCAACATAGAAATCTTGTCAATTAGACATGTTTGTGACACCGTCAAAAACTTTAATCTTTTGCCCTTGCTCTGGTTCTTTTGCCCACAGGAGACAGTTTGAAAGGGAGCAAATACCCCTGCTGTAAAGGCTCACATTTAAATAGATCCTGGAGATAAGATCAGGGAGGGATTGAAAGGATTATACGTTGTTATCCGACCCTGTTTTCATCGATGGAAAAGAAAAGAGAAAAGTGGTTAAAAGAGTTCCCTGTCAGCGGAGGGGAGAGATGAGTGGCATAACGCTGCCGCAGGTCTTTTCTGAAAAATGAAATAATGTGATTGTCTCGTTGGCGGGGAGTTAAAAGGACTTGCGCTGAATAGGAAATCCTGTTGTCGGGCCTAGCGAGAAGGAAAGCTTTTAAAAACATATTATCCCTAACAATGGATCCACCCAGGGCGATGTGTGATACATGAGGAGGATTGCACAGACTTGAAAGATATCACGGCCTTTCTCTAAGCGGGTGAAATGTAAAGGAACCACATTGCAATTCTCTCCTCCCAGTCCTCTCATATTCAATAAGCCCACTTCTGGCGAATGAGATGTGAAATTGCCTGCTATCAATATAGGGCCCCTTGGTAAAAGGCATTTTCAGATCTCTCTGAATTGGATTGTTCCACCATTCATTTTTGGTGCCCGAGTTAATGACCATCATGAATGCAGGGCCGGCCAGGCAGTGACCATGACTCCAGAGGTGTTTAATGAGCCTGCAGGGAGAGCCAGGTAAGTAATCCAGAGCTGGTCATGTGAAAGAAAGGACATCGTTTGATAATTCAGAAGGAGCGAGGGAGCGAGGGAGCGAGGGAAAGATGGAACGAGAGAGAGGAGAAGAGTTGGGTTTTTTGTCAAAGAGTACAATTGCTGAAAAGAAACTCTTTGCTCTTTTTAAAATATTAAATGAATCTTTTTTTCATGGGGACGATAATAGTAAGAAGAAGAATTCTGGGCTTTAAAAATAGAAGCACCTGTGAACACAAAACATGGGTAAGAATCATCAAAACATGAATCTTCATGACATCCAGAACAAAATACAGTTCAACGCTGCACTAAACTGACTCTTACACTGAGATCCACTGGTGTGGCACAGCAACAAAAAAAAGTTCAGTGAATTCCAATGTTTCCATTCAGCAGGTAAAGTAATGATACGTATTAAACAAAACGAAACTGAGGCAGGCAACCTTGTCTGAGTTGTGGTTTTCAATATATATTTTTGGGATGTGAAAGCGCCATAGCTAAGGTTTGCTTAGATTGAGGCCCAAAAACGACTCAATTAAGATTTTAAAATAACACCGGGGGCAGCGCATCTTCTTTAAATAAGTGAGGTAATGTACAGAGGTCGAATTGATTTTCTTTTTTCAAAACAAAGCCAAGAACAGTTTTATTTAGATGGAATTAATAACTAGAGTCACATGTAATTTAAATGTACAGTTAACTGAGAACATTTAAAATAGCACGATGTTGTTGAAATGTACCCAATGGCCAGTTAGCTACATGATTCCACCTGAACATGCTTCTACTAAATCCTCTCCAACTTTGCTCTGAGGGTTCAAGAGGACAATTTGGGCTCAAATGACTGCTTTGCTAAGGATAGGTGACCTTCATCGTCACAATATAAACATGTTGTTAAGGTTAGCGAACGATTGAGGTCATGCTAAAAAACAAAAAAGTGGGTTAGAAACTGTAAATGAACAGATGTGCTAAAGTACGATGTTTTCCCGACACATCCATTGAACCTGACCTCCTCCTCAGGCAGTTTGTCGCTCTAGGATTACATCACCTGTCGTCCATCTTTGTTCTCATCATAATCACGAAGTGTAAACATTTCCTTTTATGACGGTCTCTTTTCTCCGATAGTTCTTCACTACTGAATTCTTTTCAACATTTCTTCAGGTATTCTGGTGAGAGTTCTGTCTGAATTGAGTTCAATAAATATATAATGGATGCTGAACATGAAGGAGTGTGTTAAAGGTAAAACCTGCTTTTCTCCCCAGGCTTTGTATTTCTCAGTCTCAACACCAATCTGCTGCTCTCACTTTCTGCAATCAGCACACAACGCTGGAATGATTAGTCGATCAAGAAAATTGAACAGCGAAATGTTTCCAATTAGGGGCATCTTGTTAGCCGAGTGCTTAAGACAGATACCATGTAACCTTAATTATGTCTAGGACATTGTGTACGTCTCCTTACGATCACATATCTAACTAGAAAAGTCTGCAACGACCACTGTGGTAATGTTTTATTAAATGTCTAGACCGCAAAGTATCAGACACGTTTTTCACGTCTCACACAACAGATTATCTCTCATTGTAATCTATGCAGCTGTCTGCAACAAATTGTCTGTTTAGTTCCTTTTGCTGTTAGCTTTGTTAGCTATATCAGATCCTTTAGCTTTTAGCTCTGTGAGCCAAACACTGTAGGACTCCCAACGGCTGCTAACAGCTAACTAGCTCCTCTCCTACCGACATAAGAAGACGCTCTCCATTGTAGCTCAGTTTGTCATTTGCTAAGTGACAGTTATAGATATATATATATATATATATATATATATATATATATATATATATATATATATATATATATATGCAACTTCCTTACCTAGGCGTGCAAATCAAAAGAGGAATATGTCATTCATAACAGAAACATGAGTCCAAACTGAAGCAGTTGTTGATCAATTGCGCCTCCTACCAGTCAATGACGGTATAAAACGGTCAGTAATATACGTATGCACACACATGCTAACGCACACAAACAACAGAAAACATAATCTCCTGCGGAGGTAATAATTATGGAAGAAATACCAGAAATAATCGCCCGCAATTAAATGCAAGTCTAGCTACTCAAATGTGAGCATTTGCTACTGTTCTTGAATTTAGAAATTGTAAATGGAATATCTTTATGTGTTTGACTGTAGAATATTGGATACAAAATAACAATTAAAAAGTAAAAAATGTGTGTTTGTTTGACTGTTGGTTAGATTAAATAAACTATTTTCAGGAGTCACCTTGGACTGCCAGAGCTTGTGATGAATGTTCTTCACTATTTGACATTCAATGGACTGAAAATAGTCAATATATTGATTGAGAGATTGACATCTCTTTCATTTTCGTCCACATCGCCCAATTTGGTCATTAAGATAAATGAAATGCATTCTGGGCAATGGCTCTGCGTTTGATTATGATCCATTCTCATGTATTCATTGTAAAATATCTATAACAGTTTAAGCTATTCACCTTTTTAAAAAAAGTATTACCCTCTGCTGCCTGTTGATGTATAATTGCACGTTTAAAGAGAATATCACGGTCCTAACTAATTTAATTCAAACTTCTGTCGTGAAAGAAAACTCGCCCATGATTGTAGTCTTTGCAAATGATTCGTGCAAAAACCTGCAATCAGCAACCTCAGAGGGAAGAGGACGGGGAAGCAGATAATGAATAAATTAAACTCAGGCAGCTGACAAACGAACCACTGCAGAAAAAAAACATCAGGGACTAAGATAAGAAAGAGTGCATTAATAAGATGAAATTAATGAAATGTTTATGTGCCGTGGGCTTAATACGGACGGAGAGGGATAATAATTCATGCTGTCGCCTTGGGCTCGCCCCCGCATAAACAAGACAATAAAAAAAAGATATGAAAATGAAATTAGCCTCTTTCTTTGTTGACCGTGAGCTTGAGATGAAAGCAGGTGGTCACCTCAGCACATACATGCTTAAAAAAACAACAACACTTGCACAAGCACAACTCCCTCGTTTAATTAAACTGGCGAGGAAAAGTCAATATTACAATATTTGCATATAATATTTCACAGTGACGCATATTACAAAGCAATGAACGGTGTTTGTCTGTAGCTCTCTCACACCCCCTCTCCGTCTGCAGCACATTTCATTTTCACAAACCAATAATATACTCTATGCAATTTGGTTACATCCCAATTATGCTGTGATGTGTTCATTACGTCTGTTTATGTGAGAGGATGCATCTGTTTGCAGAACCCAAAAGTGTTTTTCTGATGCATTCGTGTAGACGCTGGCGAAGGCGGAGCTGCGTCGGGCACACCGCAGTTGTCGGCAGGCGTTATTCGAGTTTTGAGTGAGTTAAACTCCGGCTGGAGATGGTGGCGTTTATCTGGCGTTTATCCGTCAGCGCGACCACACAGTTCGCTCTAGAGCCACACGCAGCTCGGCAGATTGACTCGCCTCTGTCCTGCTCTGCTTTGGCAGATTCTCAAACTGCATTGATTGAGACAAACAAATCCATTTTTATGCATTGCTCAAAAGTTGATTCAGGTGCATCATTTAAATTCAACAGAGGGAGACTGCCATCTGGGCAGATCTTCAAAGTTATGTAATCCCCTCGGTTTGTTTTTTTCTTCTTAAGTTTTCAACCACTTCGATTCGCCATATTACTGCTGGCATTTAGAAATAAGGAGCAGAATATCACAGCTTGTTTGCTCCTTTTAGTGCTTTATGATGGATCCATTGTATGACCTTAGTAAGGACAGTTTGCCACTAATGGTTCTTATGTAACCTGCTGTTATTAAAGCGCCCAAAGTAGCATTATGAAGTCCACTTACACTGAGGGGGAAGAGGAGAGTTTTTCCTAACAGTCCATCTAAAATGATGGACTGTCTGTCAAGGAAACACCACAGTAATGTAGACATACTGTCCAACACTAAACAGAGGCTCATGTTTCCACAAAAAGTGGAAGTCCTCTCTGCACAAGTCTCAAGTTGAGGCTCAGGTAGAATTCAGGTTCACCTGGTCAGTCTGCTGCTTTCTTACGTTCATGTCACATAGGAGCTCCTTCTTGTTGTGTTCATGTCGACATCCGAGCTGTGGTCGGCCTTTTTTCACTGCATACGTTTAGACATCTCCAGGTGTAACTAACAGCATTAACGATGTCCCAGTGAAGGAGGACAGAGAGCCACAACACACAAAAGAAAGCACAGAAAAAGGTGGAATTAATTGCATCAATTAAGACTGTAGCCTTTTCCATTTAAGTTGAGCCAGCTCTAGAGATGAGTCATAGAAATAGAATAGGAGTAGAACAGACATTCCTATTCAAATCAATGTAGCAGCTGGCTAGCTCGCTTGCTAACTCTGGGATGCTTCTTTTTTTTTTTTTTTTTCAACCCATTCGTCTATATTTACCCATTTTAACTTTCCACATTCAAGGTGTGAACTACACATATATATATATATATATACATACACATATATACATACACATATATATATATATATATATATATGCTATAGAGCAAAACGGTGTTGTGATGAAGTCCGGCTTTGAATAAATGTAACTGTAAAGCAAGGATCACAGACCGTCTGTATGCGTGTACGTCCTTTTTGCATTATCCAACTATAAATCAAGGAATGTCTGTCTGTCTTTATGCCCTTTGTATGTCTCCAGAACAGTCCATCTGATCTAATTCACCCAGCGACGTCCAGGGTCAAAGTTGGTTGCAACATTGAAAATAATTAACTTTAAATAAACAAGCGTTAGCTTTCTGCACAGCTACAGGGCTCTGCAGTGGGCCTTCACAGGCAACGGCTCATTGACGGAAGTTCGCTTTTGCTGGATGCTGGATGTACTAACGTTACAACCTTTTCTTCACTCCGAACGGGCCACTGCATTAGTCTTTATAGGTTACAAATAACGGGTGATCTCCCCCACAACCCGTCACCATATAAGCTGTTGGCATTGTACGTCTCGGCAAACCACGAATATGTTATATTTCAAGGTTCTGAACCCAAATTTTGTTTCATATCACAATTTTTAGACACGCGTATCAACGTAATAGTTTTAACCGCTGATGTTTTGGGTAAAAATAAGAACATTACTGTTGGTTTTACACAGCGGTCTCCTGGGTTTAAGTCCTGTGTCGGACCATCTATCCACCTCAATCTACTCCTTATGCACACTTCCGTAGACTCCAGATTTGTGATATATCAAATTCAAACTTAATTCAGGAGAAAAAACGCCTCAAAAACGTATATGACGCTACATTTTCAATATATGGGAACGAGAAATATGTGAGACTAGGCTGCCTTGCCCCTCAGTGGGAATCTGGAAGCAATTTGTGTGTTTCAGTGCCCAAAAATTAGTGGATGCTCCCTGGAGAGAGACTCATTGATTGATTTTTAGTTACAGTCAAGACTGTGTGCAAGTTTTTTTCCTGATGAGCCTCGACTCCGCCTTCCAGGCTCCTAGAGAGGGGGAGGCTCACCGCTAACAAAAAAAACAGCCTTCTAGAGGTGAAAAAGATTTAATCAGCATTATATTTATTGGCCTAAAGCTACAGCAAGAGTTGGAGGGAAGATCTGAATAATATTAATTACATTTTAACCACTAAGATGAATGCTGTGTACATGAGATATATATATATATATATATATATATATATATATATATATATATATAAATATATATAAATATATATATAAAAAGATAGATAGTGTATGGTATGTATCTTTCCATTGAAGAAAACATTTACAGGTACACTATGTCTCAGTGGCTGAGAAAGATAATGGTGGATTGAGTCAAGATATCAATAAACAGATGGAGGATGGATAGAAAAACAAAAAGTAAGGAACACGCAAGAAGGTGTCTCAGGGGGGTTGAAAGAATCGACATGAAGTAAAGTGAAGGAGGTGAAGGACAGAGAGAAGAGGAGACAGAGATGGAAGATAGAAAAGGGACGTGAGGAAAGGAGACACCAAATGAAAGAGAAGGAGAGTGAGAGATCGGTGCTACACAGAGAGTGGTGCTGTACCATTAGCAGTGTCTGCCTCAGATTTCTGCCCATTCCTATTACCATCACAGCAGGATGCATCCAAGTGTGAGACCTGCTCACTCTCGAGGACACATTCTCTCGCCCTGCTACTGTACTCACTCACACACACACACACACACACACACACACACACACACCAATTAGGCTATGCACTAATGCACACGAATGCATGCACATGGCGTATAGAACCTTTTAATGCTCATGCTTATTTTGCAGGTATGTCACAAATACTGTAAGACACGACTCTCTCTCATGCTTGCCCAGCAACCTTTCCATCCCAGCCGTGGGCTCAAACCGACTGTACAGCCCCACTCACAACATCTTGCTCTATCAAGCACGATGTCTTATTATTAAGTGACATGAGAGAGAAAAAAAAAACAGAAAACAACCCAGAAAACTAGAGGGCAGGAGCAGAGTCTTCCCTCAAAGCAGTGCTGTGCGACTGGTGGGGCGTTGCGTGTAAGCAACTGCCTCGTGAATGATTTGCGAGCGCTCAATTATTGACGAGGCTTCAGAGATCTGATGAGGTGCTCTCCGAGCCACTCGGTCGGATAATCGGCCGGAGGGTTGGAACGGCTTCCAGCAAAAAAGCAGACGGTGACTTTGCATGTGCGAACCGCCGGTGAGCGCGCACAAGTCTTTCCCTCTCGCCGTGGCCGATGCATGACGAGACCACAGCTGGTAATAGGATGCGATGAGAGCGTGCGTGTGCATGTGCGTGCACGCCAACCACTCCAGGGTCTCGAATATAGCTCACGGGGAAGGGATTGTATCACTCTACTAAACGTGATTAATTAAAGAAGTTCTTTGCATACGATTAGCATCAAGATGTGTGCGTTTGCACGGAGATCATTATAACCATGCTGTGCCTCAACCGTTCTACATGAAGATGTCTAATTGGTTTACATCATCACCTGTGGGTTTAAACTCCATGCCCCATATATCTGTAAAGTGTGAGTTCTATTCATAAATATAAAATACGGTGCCTCCGTTCGAATCCTTCGGGGGCTTTTATTATATTTGCGGACTTTGATGTTTCCACTACCACTCTGAAGGGGTCTTTATTAGATCAACAGCTGCAACTAGAGCTCCGGCAGATTCCCCTCAGCTGTTTAAAGAGGTTCTGAACGCCGCGGTGACACAGGGGAGGGCAAAGCAACAGAGAGGGAGCGAGAGGGAGAAGATGAAAGGAAGAGGAGGGAGAAAAGTGGAAGCAGTAGAAAGAGGCGCTTTTCAGTTGTTAAAAACGCCCAACACATGAAGGAGAGATGGCACGGGGCGGGATGAGACCAATGGAAGGAGGAGAGAGGGAGGAGGCGAGGAGAGAGGGAGGAGGCGAGGAGAGCAGCAAACACCGCTTCCCATTTCTTCCCTTCACCCTCGACATCGACCCATGTGCATGGTGATGTTTAAAAACGGACAGCTTTATATAGTCCTTAAGTCCTACAGTCACAATGCCATAGGTCAGAAAAAACGGAAACGCAACACTAACCTGGATTAGATCGTGGCCTACATTAAACCAGAGATTATCAAAGTGGGGTCGGAGGCACTCTGCCACAGGGAAATCATTTGCTATAGATTTCAAAATTGTGCTGTGTCATTAAACAGTGCATATCATACAGAGGGGGATCATTTGCATCAATAAAACAAGCGAATTGTGTCTATTACTCTCGCCTATGTTAGCTTTGGGCCAATAGAAACTCTGATATGAAACATCACGTCAATCAGTCATGAATTAGTAACGTCACTCAGGGTGCAACAAACCGTTCCCAGTGAACTTTAGCTTGGCACGGAGAAATATTTGAGTCAGTCCACATCGTCAAGTAGTCCGTATGTTATCTTACGAAAAAGTTACTCCTCATTGTGTTTTCCTATAAATGTAAACAGTCTCATCAAAATAAAGTTCCGTCTTCGCAGGAAACAAGTTAGTTAGGTTTAGGCAACAAAACTGCTTAAGTTAGGTTTCGGAAAAGATCGTAGTTTGAGTGAAATAATGACGGAAGTGGGCCGGCATTACTTAACTACGGAAGTTACACGATAAATAAGTCAACGTTGACTTCTCGTTTCACACGGCAGAAACTGTGCTGTCTGTGATTGATTTGGCCAGAGGTGATTTATTTTAAAGTCTTATTTGCAGTGGACATTCGTATTGATTTCGTGGGATATCTACGAATAAAGCACATTTATTTTGTAGATAAAGCTACGAATGCTGAGAAGCGCCTGCGTCAAGTGATTCTAAATCCAAACTAAGTCAATTTAGAAAGTATGACGACAGTTATATTGAGAACACGCCTCATGACGAAAGTGTCTTTGGATCCGAGAAGTTTGAGAACTCCTGCATTAAACACCACAAGAGGAGAAAATAACGTCCATATGTTCCTATTCCGTACTACATGTGGAGTATATGCAGTGTCTTCACAGGCAACAAACGTGTTTGTGTTTAGCTAGTTAGCAGGTTTTTTTAAACACATGCTGCATTTGTTAAACAATCTCTAACATTAGATTGCGACAGGCTCTCCATATTTGGTGCCACACATTCCGTAGTTTTAATAAAAACATGAATGCAGCGAACAGCAGTGTTAGCTTTATTTGCTCGATAAATCTCTACAATTCCATCTGGCAATGCTGATGCAGATGTCTGCTCCGTCAGAAAAATGATTTATAAAAGCGTGTTTTGCTTTCATCGCACCTGCCTTCATAAACAGTAGGACAACAAGACGTTTTGTCAATGTCCAAACATGATCAGACGGTGTCTGGGACGTTGCAGATGAACAAAAAGATGAAGTAATTATCCGACTATAATTTCAAAAAAGGCTTTGAACAAAAGCGGTGAGACGCGTAGTTCAGCAGTATAAGGACTGATGATTGAAGCCCTGCGAGCTGATCTATTCTCCTTTAGAGTTAGAAGATAAGAAAAACCAGAGACACTGACATAGAGAGAGAGAAACGGCAAGTCAGAGAAGACAAAGACACGACCAGAGGCTTTTCAATTTGATAAGGCAGGCTGCAGAGAAACCGGGAGAGAGACAGAAAGCAAGAGAGTCGTTTGAGTTTTGCCCCGACCGGATCCTCATCAGGGCAAAACTCAAACGATCGGAGAAGCTCTGCCAGATTAGCCAGTGCTGGATTCCCCCCAGCAGAGAAAGAGAGAGAGAGAGCCGAGTGAAACCCAGTTCTGGAGCCTGGCCTCCTGCCCCCCCCCCCCCCCCCGGACAAATAATGGAACTCTATCAGGCTCCAAATGGGAGCGTTCATTTTCATTACCGCAGGTTTATCTGTTCCCACAAGGGTCTGACGCCGCAGTGCAGGGGTGTGCACAGGTAGCGGATCAGAAGTGAGAGGACGGGCGAGGGGCTCATCTCTCAACAAGCATCTCCTCTGGTTTTCTCCTAACTCTGTTTTCTAATTCACATGTGATATTCATCTTAATCACAGGACGGGGGGGGGGAAGCATAATGTAATTTTTTGGGGTCAGGCAGATGGTCTTTGTTGAGGAGATTAATTACTGAGCTGCACAACATTAATAAAAAGGCAAACATTGGAAAGTGGGAAATGCAATCTGGCCCGAGTGCAAGGCTAGTGTAAATAGGTGAGTCAGGGCCGGAGAAGGCCGATAGCCCGTGGGCGGATCATCATTTATTCTCTCTGTAGCGCCGGTTGAGTCTGAAGCTGGCAGAGCCGAGCACACATGGAGACTAATGGGCATTCAACCACCTGGCAGAAAAGAAAACTGGGGCTCAGGGTACACGCCAAGGCAGGCTGCAGTTACACTTTGTTATTTTCCTTCTTTTTGAGGTGCATTTTAATTCATTTATTTGTCTTTTTTTGGCCTTCAAAAAGATACTTTTTGAAGTTTTCAGAGCAGGTCTTTTGAAGATGTCTCATCTTTATATCTTTGCAGTGCAGAGGATTGTGCGTGAGTGGGTATGTTGTGTGTACATGTACTGTATCAAAGTTTATATACATTCATCACACTGTCAGTGTCTACAATCCTGCATGCATATTTGAAAGCCAGACTTATTGTTCTATTTAAACAAATTAAATCGTTTTTTCTTTCACGATGAAAACAATTAACTGCGCTTAATACACGACAGCGTATCCTTGATTGGTATACAAAGATACATGAGACACTACAAACAGATTAGGGGAGAAAACAATATGCTCAACACATAATTTTTCGGTGCATAAATCCAGAAGTTCTTTGTGCATGAAGATGAAACAAAACAGTCTGCACATCAAAAGAAGCTTCTTTTGCTATTTTTACTTTTAAAGCTCAGGGGAAATATACTGTGAGCATACAATTAAAAATAGCAAAAGACGTTAAAAAGGATGTGGAACCTTTTTTAAGTCACAACGACAAACTTAACCGGGGATGGGAGATCAATGGCACGGCTCTTTATCACGCCAACAATTACAAAATGAATAGCATGATATCCCATCAAAAACAAGCCCCCCCCCCCCCCCCCATCCACAGATTTCAATCCGGAAACACAGGCGGCATCGGGAAGCAGAGCACGAGCGCGTGTCGTGGAGCCACGCCAGACAAATTGCCGTCAGCAGGACGGGTGGTAATTTTCCTGAAATCCGGAACATATCAGGGAAATGAAAGAAGAAGAGCGGCACCTGAGCAGCACCCTGGAGACACAGGGGGACTATCACTTCAAAGATGAGTGCTTTTAGGAAGACATCAGGCCATATGGATAGACAGGAGATGGGGCAAAACAATCTGCACCTTTATTACTGGGTGGTTACAGAAAGGGTTTATAAAAAGGCCAGGAAGTGAACACAGAATGGAGTCAGAAGAGCTTTCATTGCTGCAATATACCGGCGGCGTTATGAGCGAGTCTGTCTCTGGCTGTGCTTGCACACGCCTAAATGACAATGTAGTGGTGGAAGAAGTACTTAGATCTTATAGAAATACTCTGTTACATATCATACAATCAAAATTCCACTGGAGTAAAATGGAAAATGTCTTTCAAACTTTTTAGATCACAACCACCAGTCATACTGTGAAACTATTTAACAATAAATGATTTCTAGATCATCTTTTCTTCATGTAACACAAAATATGGCGTGTGCTCACGATAGCTATAGTGCCAACCAATTTCAACCAATAACATCTTTCCATCCATCCATCAATCAATCTGCAACTTATAGCGACAACGGAGGATGTGTGTGGAGCAGGAGGCAACCTCCTGTTTGGACGAGTCAAGCCAATGCTGAAGTGCCTCAAACTCACATTCTCTCTATTGGTCATCAAGAGGCGACTCGCCTTACAAAGAGAAGTCTGGTTGTATAGAAGTCTATGAGAAAATTACTACTTCTCTCTAGTGTCCACCAGGGGGCGACTCCTCTGGTTGTATAGAAGTCTATGAGAAAATGACTCTACTTCTCTCTTGATTTATTACCTCAGTAAACATTGTAAACATGAGTTTATGGTCTCAATCTCTAGTTTCAAGTCTTCTTCAATACAGCATGATGTTCATTTAGTAAATGATGGTCCATTTAGAGTCAAACAGACCATAAAGCAGGGGATGCTTTAGGGCGGGGCTACTGTGATTGACAGGTCTCCGCCACTACCAGAGCCCTATATTGTGTCCCTGCGTCACTTCTCTGCAGTCCAAATATGGTAAAAGATAAAGACGTTTCACTGGCACTATCAGTAAAAGCTGCAAAAGTATTCACATAAATATACTTAAAAAGTAAGTGTACATCACTTTAATCGCTGGTAAGGGTGAGGCTGATTTAAATTACTTTATATAGGTAGCTTGTGGATTCCCCCCCCCCCGGGTATCAATAGTCTTATATAATACATCATAATTTGATCGTTGATTATATTTCGTAAACAAAAATCGGACTCTGCAGAAGTAACTAAGAAAGGTAGAGGACTAAAAAGTGCAATCTTTGCCTCTGAAATGTACTGGAGTATAGCACAAAATGGAAATACTCAAGTAAAGGTAGATCAAAACTGCACTTAAATACTTTATACTTGAGTTAATGTACTTTCTTACACTCTACCACTGCCTATAATGCCTTTATCTGATTTCCTGCCTTTAAGAATGTTCCGGACTCATGTGCATTGTATACATTTTACAGTGCGCCAGATGTTTTATATTGCACCCACTGAGTCACTCGAGCAACAAAAATGAACTGAAACCACACACGTTACAAAGAACACTGAACGTCTTTGCTTCTCCAACACCTGTGCTGGCTCTGCAGACGCTGTTTACCTCATTTCAAGGCTGACAGCTCATCAAGATGAGTCACAAGATGCAGCGCCTATCTCCACACAACAAAAAACAACACGGCGGCTTTCATTCAAAACCTCTGAAGCTGAGATCAAAGAATGCAAATCACTGTCTATTTAAAAATTCGGACAAATTAGAAATACTTTGGATGACCAAATTTAAGGAAACTATTTCTCAAAGCATGCGTGCCACGTGTATTGTATTCAAATAAAAGTGGCCCACTGTTACTCAAGTAAAAGTATTTGTGTGTTACTTCTTTATATTAAAAAAAAGGAGCATCAGCAACAAGACCGCTCTGTCCAAACCAACAGACATCACCCTGCAGTCTGTGCATATCAATAAATACCAGAATCTCTCTCTACTGTACGGATCAGAACCAAGTGCAGGCTCAGGGACCACAAACTGGAAATCCAGATAGGAAGACACAAAATCACTGCACGCAAAAGGAAAGCAGAGTACGAGGTCACTGCTCCACAAACAGGTGAGGCTGAGACAGAGATGCACTTTAGGACCACTTATGAAATGTAAGCGTGGAAGCCCAGATTTCAAAGACTTTAATGACGTCTCAAAATGAAAAAATATAGATCTTGCTGCCCAATATGTATCAACATGTCACAACTTGAGTGACAGTTAATGACCTAGGCACACACATGTGTTTGTTGAAATGTAATACTCTGTATATATATATATATATATATCTCATACTATTATATAGCAATCGTAAAGTTATGTTAATGTGTTAATATTCATATTATTGTATACCTTTTTTATGTCAATGCTTTGGCAACATTGTTTGTTTTAGTTTTTTCTTCCATGCCATAAAGCCACATTGAATTGAATATATAAATATATCACAATGATTAATTAGTAAATAGGTCAAACTCAAGACAACACAACTGAAAATGATCGACAATGAATAAAGACCAGCTATGGACACCACGGCAGCATAACAGCAGAATAAAACCGAAGCAGACAACATGGACATGTAAACAACATGATAAACTCCACAGCGGACGCACAGAGACTGCGCTGTCTTTACGCATCGCGTTGCCAAGCAAAGGAGTGGCTGTTGACGTGTGTGACGTCTGTGACGAGTGTTTCGTTGTACTCACCTGTCTGAGCGGCACCGCGTCCAAATTAAATTCGATTAACAGGAAGTTTTGACACAACTAAATTCCTCAGTGAACGCAAAAGTCATGCGCATGTTAGAGAAACCCCCTGCTGTTCCGGTGTACGCGTGCAGCGTGTGTAGCGTGCTCTCGAGGTGGTTCCGGGTGGCTCATTAAATCACTAAAGACATGATAGCATTGTTTTACTTTGCCGAGGTACAATAATGCAAATTAAACCACACGCCATATTTGATCCTGAATGATGCGTTCACGGACCGCAAACGCAAGACGCCGGTGTCCGTAAACATTTCCAAAGTTTATTGTTATTTCCGCAGTGTCCTCTCCGGAGCTCCGCCCTCCTGCGGCCCCCAAAACACCTGCAGCTGCTGATCAATCTGCTTTCTTTGATCCAATGTCATGCAATTCATCAGGACTTCCTCGGTTACTTTTAGTTGTTACTCTGTAATTGAAATGTAGCATGAAGCTTGTGAAAAATAGTGGCATACTCAACTAAGAATTGAATTACAGATTTAAAAAAATAAACCTGTGGGTCACGCCTAGAAGGTACAGGCTGCTTGTGAAAGACACAACCCGAGATGTGTGAAAAAGCAGCCAGCCAGACACTTGATCTGCCTAATGGAAGTATTGATTAGCAATCAGCATTGGAACGTGAACACAAAAAATGCTCAGACTGATGAGAAAAGGAACAGTATTTCAAGATTTCAATAGATGCTCCCTGATAGCACCCGACGGTTTCCTGGACTGAGTTGCTCAATATAATGATTGCAGTTGTCGCAGGAAGTGGAAGATGAAAGGACAATGTGATTAAATGAGTTTCTCTGTGAGTTTACCTGTTGAATTTGTCCGGGTTTGACACTGATTGCTTCAAAGAATACAACTCAGATTGAAACCGCGGTTCAGTCCGAGTTGATTGGTTGAATTACGACCTACCGAGGGGTGCGTCTCCAGCGGTAGGCCTCTCTCCTCGTTCCCTGTGCCGTCATCAAAAGAAAGAGATTGCAACTGCACTGTGGGAAAGTCACGACAAATCAGCTGGAAGATTCCAATCAAATTAGTGTCTGAGAAAAGACACGCTTCGACAGTATTTCAGTGATTGGACTGCATTATTTAGGTATCTTTCAAGCACGAGTCCCCAGGAAATTGTTCAAGTTTAATCAACATTTTTTTTTTCTTCTCATTTTATGTTTTCTTCACATATCTTGCATTGAAGGTTACAACACAGTGTGTGTAGCTTGTGTTATTTAGCGGATAATAGTCCAGAGAAAACCTCATCAGACTATGATATCTTCACAGAGATGATTGTGATTGAATATCAAATCAATATTACTGTTTGAGAGCAACATAAGCTACACAACAATTAGGGAGGTAAGCAAGCAAGTAAGAAAGGGAAAATTGAAGCAATAAATATTTTGAAAAAGTAAACCAAGATGTATGATCCAGATTGGATTAGATGGTGGGTTGCTAACTCACCAAATAATGAAAGGTTGCCCTCAGCAAGAAAAAACATGTTAAGTATGTTGGATAAAGATGTATTGTACGTCTCTATAACGGAAGACATAAGGCTGAAATCATCTCATCAATTCCTTAAATAGCTAAATTGTCTAATGTGACTTTAAAATAAAAAGTTATTCACCACAATGAGTTGATCATGGATGTACACAATGAAATTCTCAAAATGTTTTATGGGAAAGCAAATGCATTCATTGCAACGTTCTAATGGTGTGCGCCTCAGTGCAAGTCCATTAAACCTTAGCAGCGTGTTAAGTGCGACTTGTTGTTAAGTTTGAGGGCCTCAAGGTACACACAATGCATTTTAATAACTTTGTTTACAAGAAAACTGGGGACCTATAATCCCAAGCAGTGACTAAATAGTAATACGTAATCTCCACAACAACAAAAAAGGAGACTTGAAAGTTTATTGATGAACAAAATATCTGAGCAAGATATCGTAAAATGCAGGACATGCAACTGAAATCCTCTTAACATTTTAATTTGACGCACTTGAGCCCAGAGTGTGTGTTTTGTGCTTTTTCTTTTCTTTTCTCCCCTCGTGTCTTTGAGCAGACAGCATCCTCTCATCCTCATTGATTAACTCGTCAGACTGGCCAGCTGTGTTTCGCCAGAGATAATGTTTTAATTAACGGACTTCAATATCTAATTAAGATTAGATGTAGATGCTTTATAGAGGTCATTTAAATGAAGGCAGACGGGCCGGCAGTGGAAGGTCTGATGATGGGATCAATATACTGCCGCTGGGGAGTACCTGCCTGTGGTCCTGAGGTACTTTGAAGGGATTGGTTCTCTGCCATGTTTTAGCGAGGCCTCTAAGTCAGGGTGAGGGAACACAAGAGGCTGAAGTTTAGAGGCATTTCTGCAGACTGACCTGAATTCCTGATTGGTGCACCAATCATTATAAGGTCTCTATAAGGTGTATATTCTAACAAAGTAAAACAAAGGTAATATCCTTGTTTTACCTTATATGTGTACTTTAGATGAGTGAATGGGGCTGTTGTGAGTGCTCCTACTTCTTTTTTATATTTATTTTATCATTTTTAATCCACAGTTTTTCTTATGTACTGTTACTGTGGAACTATTGTGTTCTATTTTGTGTTTCTGACACGATTATGCTATTCAAAAAGATTTATAAATGTATGCATTACAATCTAAAGGGGGTTCATCCCCTGGGGAGCACAAGTTAACTCAGCAAAGTACACGTCAATCTGGTTATTAGATTATTAGATATCTTGCATGGAAAGTTTCCCTGACCGTGTTGCAGCTTGAAAGCTCAATTTCTGTCCAAAAATGAAAGGATTTATCCTCTGGGGAGCATGTATGTGCTCAGTAAATGTCATCAACAATCTACCCATTCAATCTAGATATTTATTATGGAGGAGCGTGGACACTTTGGCCTCATAACAGTGCTAGATTAAGGGTCAGGAGTTCACAAAAAACATTATGATCCAAACATGAAAAGATGTATCCTCTAGGGAGCATGAATGTGCTCAATAAATGTCATCAACCATAAATTTGGTCATTTTTGTGCAGCAGTTTGGACACTAAGGCCTCATAATGGTGAAAGAGAAAAGGTTAGATGGTCACAAAAAACATTCAGGTCCATCTTCTGGGGACAATGAATCTTCACACCATGATTCACATTAATCTAAGCAGTAGTTAAAAGATAAGTTGCTCTCAAACAATTAGTTAGACGTGTGGACAAACTAAACAGACATCCCCATATGCTTGATTTATTTACTTCATGCTCAAATCCAAGATCCAAGACATGCACTGAAGATATTTACAGAAGCCCATTAAACCAGAAATGGAACAACAGAAAACACAGATCTTGAATCAATTTCCACCATTACACCACAACTGCTCGGTCACGCTGTGCGTCTTGGAGGGATAACAAGACCTTTTATTTAAGATAAATATGGACACTAAAGGACATATAAAAGAAAACCGACAATACATATCGCTGTACAAGCAGCATTTCTAGGACGATGCTGATTACGTTAAGGCAGCATGTTAAACAGAGCGAGACCAAGTAAGATGAATGGAGATCATCACGAATGGTGTTCATGATATTCCAATACCTGCACCTTTTTGCACCTTTCACCGCAAATGTTTTAATCAATAGAAAGCAATTTCTCCAGTGCTCGTTGCTTGGTTTATGCATCTTCAGGCACTCCGATACTGGAATGAAACATTATTGGTCGCTGAAGTTACTGCAACAATGCTGTTTCTATCGCTCACTAAACAAACATGACGGTTGTTTAACATCAAATTAATTCACATTGACAGCTGGATCATTTTCTCAAGTCCTTGTTAAACTATTGATATAAGAGCATTCTGATCCACCGCCTCTATGGTTAAAGTTGATTTAAAGTTACTGTGAGGAACTTTTAACTGTTATGAAACCATCCCAATTTAATTCTGATTCCTCTATATATGACTGTCATAAATAAACAAGTCCATCAGTGAGAAGAATGTCTATTTTTACATAGTAATTCTAAATGCTTGTCATCGGTGCTACCTGGTTGGATTCTACACAAAATCAGAAGAAAAAAAAACATTCAGGTTTACCAGAAGCTCCTTCAGCTCAGAATCTAGCAGGGCCTGCAGCAGAGACCAGCCCACCACGGACAGACCCAGATCCGTCTTTGCTGCCGCCTTGGACCTCCAATTGAGAGCCAACACCAACACCACGCTGCTGGAGACCCAGGCTGCATTGCTGGGCCCGCTAGAGGTAAGGGAAGCATGGGAGAACCAGAACCTGGGCAGTTTTTTCAGACCCTGCTGCAGTAAAAGGAGAGCATTTCTAAATGGACTCTGGTACTCGTAAAAACTACCACTTTTATCCACAGGTACCGCCAAAAAGTTCCTCGTAGTAGCTTTAAGTTCAAGAAAAGATTATGGTGACATGTGAAAGAGCAATGGTTGAAAGATATCAACGCTGAATGTCGGTAGGTGACTGAATGCAAAACCGCATCTCTGAGTCAAATTCACACACTTTGTACACACAAGCCATGTCCACCCTGACTCCCTCCAAGAAGTTTTGCAGGGAGATAACAATGTCATACTGCTTCTGCCTTTGCTTGCGAGAGAGGACAGTCATTACTGTGCAAGGCCACAAGAGGTCACTAGTCAGGGAAACGTTGCATAGGTCATTTAACACAGTTTAAATAAACAATGTCATCAGTCTGTTGATGACACTCTTGTTCTATAATTGTGCATTGTGTTACCCTTCACACAGGAATCTGAAAGTAAGTTTCAGCTGAATGATGGTCATGAACGACCTGGTTCATTAATTTCTGGGGCAACGGGACAAATGTATCTCGGAGATGAGAGGGCAAAGGCCAGCGTGTTCTATTCTTTCAGCCTAATGAGTGGTCAGACCTCCACAAGGTGACTTTGATTCATCATCACAGGACTTCCTTTTCACTTTTTTCCCTCTTTCTCAGCCGTCATGTCCTCTATACCTCCTCTGGGCTGGCCAGCTGCAGTCCTCCCACCCCAACACTCCCAAGCTTGAAAAAGACACAGCTCTAATTAAAGCCAATGTTTAAATACCTTCACTAATCCATAGACCATTGTAGTGTATTAAGACTCCCATCATTGATTAGACAGGCTGATTCAAAGAGCCAGGAAAGGACAACTCATTAGAGGAGATTTGAAAGATGTCCTCTGTTGAAAGCTTCATCCTGTTTGTTGACTTGACTCGGGAATATCATTTTTGAAATGGTTGATAAATAAAGGTTGATTATCAAACAAACAGGCATGCAGTTCACTCAGCTTAATGTCACCAGCTCCAAGAAATAACTGTAGTTCATATAAAAACAGGACAGTAAGAAAAGTCGATGTGTTATGGATGTAGTTATTACAGAAAACATGCATGCAGCTTTCTGTTTGTCGGTCCACCAATTTGGTCCAGACTAAAATATCTCAACAGGATTGATTGCATTGAGATTTTATAGAGACATTCATGATCCCAAGAGGACTCACTGGTACAAACAAACAGTGGTCTCAAATGCAGGACTGGATGGAGAAATAAAAGGCCTTTACTTGAAATAAGGGGTCAGTACACAGAGAATCAGTCCAGTGTAAAGCAGAGGTATCCAAAACTCACTAGGCTAAGGTAGGGTCAAAAAACACAAAACGCAAAGTCTAATATCACCAGGAAGAAATGGCTGGAGTACTTCAGATGGAGGTACAACGACGAACTCGCACAAAGAAAGGGAAACAGAGACGAAAGAGACGAAGAAAGCAAGGTGAAACTCACGAAGGCGGGTTAATCAATCACACAAGAGCAGGAAGTCAAGTTAGCTGAAACAAGACACAAGCTGAGTATTTTTAAATTATTGGGATTATTTTATTTTTTACTTGACCTTTGGCGAAAATAAACTCAGAGACGGATCCATTACCAGCTCCTTGGACTCAATCACTCCATTGAAGTCTTTTCAATTGAGCTCAGTGTATTTCAGCAGACCTGAAAGAAATGCAGATAGATGAAGCCGATGATGCTTCAACACTCCAGAGGAAATTGTTTGTCAACCTGGTCAACAAGTAAATTCAAGGCGTTTTGGGGTTTTCTTCGTCAAGAGAAAGAAATAGTCCCGAAACTTGCATTATTCCCTTTTCTCAGGAGCAGGTTTCTTTCAGCCAGAGGCAGAGAACTTCTCAAAGGACCCACCGTGGTTCTGCTAGATCCATCCTGCTTGGATGCGGCCTTGGAAAACACAGAAAAAGAGAGAAACTATTGCCTCATGTAGAGAAAGAAAGAAGAAAGAAGAAAAAAAAAGGTTTCAGGCTTCTATTCCCCTGTGTGGTCATTGATCTACAGGCTCTGATTCAAGCTCCGTATTAAATCACCCTGGGGTCCAGAGTCAACCTGTTCTCCCTATCTCTTTGTTCAGACCAGCACCAAAGATAACAGAAAGCATTTTGCGACGGGAGTGCCACGGGGGCCCCAATCTCGCCTCTATAGCTTTTTTCTTTCCCCTCACTTTTTTTTTCCCTGCACCCCTTTCTTCACCTCTTCTGTTTCTCTCTGGCTCTTCTTCTTCCTGTTCCCCTCTTCCTCCCATACCACATTGTTATGGAGTCCTTTGTACAGGCCTGATGGAAAGACCACTTTCAAACAAAGACCGCTCACATTGTGGAACAGGGAGAGTAAATAGGATCTTTTGTGGGCCGTCTGAGGGGGCTTTTTCATCACCGACAGTCAGAAAGTGAGAAAAGAAAGGAAAAAAACGAGAGAAATAAAGCGTTTGAGCCGGATGGAGCCATTGCAGCACCTGCATCGGTCAAAGGAAAGTTGGGTGGATGTCTGTTACAATTCGACCACAGGCGTTTCATTCCAGACAGTATGAACTCTTGGCCTGATAATTAGACGTATAACTGCCGTCTCATCTCACTGTGTTCATTCAGCCTGATGTGTTCATGTTAGCTGAGTTCTGTTTGGGTTTGAATTGCCCGAACCAATCAGTAGCAAGTCCCGTATCCATCAATTTGAGTTGGCATGGAGGTGATCTAGCTTAGCTTTATTTGCAAACTAACCATTACAATACATTTTTAAATAAATGTGTCAAAAGGCCAGATTTACCCACAGCTGTGTTTCTTTTCATTTGTATCTTTTTGATCTTGACAAAAATGTTAATGAGAGTTTTGTGGGATTGAACAACTTTGTACAGATGGAGCCACCTGGTCCAGCAGAGTTTAGGAGGTTAAAGTTAGCTAACACATCTGAATGATATAACTTAGGTTTACGATATTTTAGATTTATCAAATGATGGTGTTTGCCTGTTTTTCTTCCTGATATACTCCAGCCAATAGTTATTTTTAAACAAAATCATAGAAAGACGGGAGCTGCTGATGGCTGATAACACCATATCACCAAACAGACAAGAAGCATGTGTGTGTGTGTGTGTGTGTGTGTGTGTGTGTGTGTGTGTGTCTGAGATCATATGTTTGTGTCTGTGTCCGTCTGGCCAGTGGAGCTCTGTGTCGACAATCTTTGGGCTGGTGAAGGTCACAGAGTGACCTGTAGAAAATGTCCCTCTATCACACTCTATTGTTCTTTCACTTACACAAATCATTTTCACCACTTACTCTTTAGTTTAGGAGGTTAAAGTTAAAGGTAATTGAAGATGAGAACTGAGGTCCAGAGAAAGAAATATATATATATATATATATATATATATATATATATATATATATATATATATATATATATATATATATATATATATATATATATATATATATATACACCTATTTATTTAAAGAGTAAAAACAATCCTGCAGAGTCCTGATCAATGCTGCCACGAACAACAACTCTACAATAATAATATATAATTACAGAATATAGACATATTTAATGGCTATTACGGAAAGAAATGAAGATCCTTAATATTATTTTTGAAAATGTAATCCTGGTTTAATCCAGATATTTCATATGTAGTCTTTTCACACCAATGAATCAACTGAAACTTAGTATAGTTTGACATTTTTTACTGTAGTCACTATAATATTTCAGTAAAATGAAAAATAAACTGTGAGAATTGGATTTGTGTCGAGGTCATATCATACTGTGTGTTTTTGGTTTTATCACGTGATGGTGTTTACCTGTTCGTCTCCCCGATATGATCCAGACAATAGTTTTCTCAAACAAAATCATAGAAAGGCAGAAGCTGCTGATGGCTGATAACACCGTTCCACCAAACAGACAAGGAGCATGTGAGTAAGGATGCTTGTCTCTGTGTGTGAGTGTGTGTGTGTGTGTGTGTGTGTCTCAGTTCATATGTTTGTGTCTGTCAGGCCGATGGAGCTTTGTGTTGACAATCTTTGGGCTGGAGATGGTGAAGGTCACAGAGTGACCTGTAGAAACAGAAAAAGTTAAATGTCCCTCCATCACAGGGAGGCCGGAGCAGCTTGTTGCCTCGTGCTTCTGCGCTTTTTCTAGACTGAGGACTTGCGACTTGGCAGTGCAGAGATAAAGGTTATCGCCCACCTTCACCATGTACACAAACCCTTTTCACCTCTTGTTTTTTCTCTTTTCTCTTCATCCCAGCGTTTCTCAATCTGTCCTTGTGTCTGTCAACATGCTGCTCACAAGCATGCACAAGCAATGCTTAAATCTCTTAAGCGCTCACATATTGGTATTATGAGCAGATGCTGTAATCCTGCGTGGATGCGCCTGCGTCTTATCACGCTATGCTCACACACTGTGCAGGGTTTGGACAGAAGCATGCCTGTGAGTGTGCATGTTAGCGCTGAGCGAGTGACAGCTTCTCTATCAGATCAAGACTGACAGAAGCAGATGACTCAATTAGCAAACATTTGGATTTGCCATTTGACTCAGTGATTGATGGTTGATATTTGCTGAAAACGTGCCTGAGCTTAACTTTTTGAAGATACAGCTGAGCAGATGGATATCCTCTTGTTACTCTTCTGGAAGTCTTTTATCTGCAGTGGAATACTGGCAGCCAGTAAGGTTCTATAGAGACACTGAAAGACAAACGTAAACGGTGTTTAGAAATAAAGGTTTCAACTACATAGATCATTGGATGCTGTCACATTGAGTTTCAAATTAAAGCAGAAAAAAACCCCACTGTCACTAATTGCAGTCCATGAAATTAGCGACAGTGAAAAAACTAGATTTTAGAGACAAAGGTGTACAATATATATTTGAAGGATATAACAGGATGTCAAACTAATTAATCAGTGAAAACAGGTTAAAAAGATAAAGATAGAAGCTAAAGCTACAGATCACAGAGTACAAGTGAACCAGCACATCACCTGGAGATCAAGACAAAGAAATGAAGGAACAGCAATGTTCATTCAACACAACACCTGGCCTATAAAACCTATTGTTTATGGCTTCATGTTTGTTTCTGTGGCTCCCAGAGTCTTCTAAAAATGAATTAACATATAGGTTATATCACAGCTGAGCTGTCTTCAGTCACCAGTGAGGAGAGCTCCAATTTGGTCACTGCTCATCTTAAAGGGCTTTGGTGTTAAAGAATTCCCTGCAAAGACTCCGCTGAAGTTCAAAAGCGATGGAAGTCAGCACTGTGACAGCAGCTCCGAGGCTTCAGCTTTCGTTAGGTCTGTAGCAGCAGGTACAATACGTGGTCAGCTCTGGTTTTTCAGCTTGGGTGATAAGGATCAACCTGCACCTCTTGTGACTCCAGCTGCCTGCCACACCTCTGAGCTGAATTAGCCCCGTGGAGGGGAGGGGAGGGGTGGGGGTGAGATATTGGATGGACAGCTCCAGCCTTTTATTCTTCAGCGGTCACTTGAGACAAAAAGTTGTTAAAGTGACCACCGTACCCGAGTGTCAGTCACACTGGCCCTTCAGCAACGGGGGGGGGGGGGGGGGGGGGACTGAAATGGGGCAAAAGAAAAGAGCGATAAGTGGAAGAAATGGCAGGAGTCGAAAGCGAGAGCACAAAAAAAACGAGTATGTGCGTGAGAGAAAGTGAGAGATCGAGACAGCGCGATAAAACTGGAGAACTAATGAGCGACCGAGGCAGAGGTGGCGTGTGTGAGCGGAGGAAACAGAGGGGGAGGGAGGGAGGGAGGTGGGGGTGAGGGAGAGCGAAAAAGGTCAGTGTGTGGACTGTGTCCTCTGAAGAATTTCTGAGCGGTGTTAAGACTCATCTGTGGCATCACACAGCCTCCGCTGGCTGTGCGGGTTAAAGGAATGCCTCGTCTGAAGCAAGCGAGTTCACAAAAACGTGTATTTCCCCTCTTTGCTCAATCCTATATGCAACATATTTGCCCCATTGTATTTGTTTTCCCATACAATGTGTGCTTTTAACTAAAGAGATGGCTGTCAGTCTTAAATACAATCCAAAGCAAATGAGGTGAATTGTGCTCATTCAACCCGAGTTTGATCCAGCTAGGTCTGTTCCTGATAGAAACACTGCAGGTCAAAATGTTGCACTATTATAAACTTCCTTTTACATAAAAACAATGCAACAACATAAAATGGGGTCGGGTTTTTTCTTACCAAAAAACTGCAAGATGGAGAACTTGAATGTGTTGCTGCTTTGCAGTTATGTCATCAGGAGTTTGGGAAAGTTGTACAAAGTACTTCCACAGGTAGCTGCTAAATCCCCTTTGTCCACGTTAGTGTGTTTCAACAGACCGGTCCACTGTGGCAGCACAGAGGAAATGTACACTTGTGTGTCATTATCTCGACCCGTTCTGACTCCCAACTCGGTCAAATACTGACGCTTGGTCACTGCTCCTCTGCTGCCTTCAGCGTTTGAATGACACGCTTTCATTTGTGTCAGTATTAGACTGTCAGAGCAGCTGATGTGGTATAGATGTGGTGTTAACAACATCAACAACTAAACTCTGAAAGATAAACAAAATCTGAAAAAAGTCATTTTGACCAGTAGAACCGGGGACATTCAGATTAATTCACCAATGAAGCTGACCATCAAAGTGCATATAAAGATAACATATGATATATTGAAAAAAGGGACATAGCCACTTAGGCTAATAGGTAAATAGGTTGTTTAATAGGTAAACAACAAGAAAAGACATTCACCTAAAAACAACAATACATATGGAAGGAGATCTCTGATTGAATCTTCCCAGAGAACAATGTGTAAAAGCTAAAAGAGTAAAGGTTTGATGTGAAACAGTGGAACAAAACAATAACTCCTAACTGAACATAGTCATCCAGCTCTACTTTACACAAACCCTGAGAACTTGACATTTTCTAAATGGCAGGGTGGATTGATTGTGTTGTTGTTGTTAATATTTTGTCGGGTGTTTTCCAATTTCCGGAGGATTTTCAGTCAGCTTATTGATTCAGCAAGATTAGCAGAAACTCTGGATGTTAATCCAATAATAATAATGTTTGCGTCACAGGAGCAATGAGGGACAGATGGAGAGACGGATGAAGATAATAAAGACAAAAACAACACAATCTGACAAAGAATTTACTCACAGCTAGTTATGCAGTTAATCAAGTGGAAAGTCAAACCCAGGTATTTTTAATGAAAGGCAGACAAAACTTTAAAGTTTAAATTCAGTCAGCTCTGGCACACGTTTTCAAATAAGCACTGCAGACTGTAAAGTCTGTAAAGGATGAAAAGCATCTGCACACAACACGGATCACTTACTTCTTATTGCTAAACACTATATCTGGATTAGAGATTTTCTGATACCGCGTCATCTAAAGGTGTTATCGGAGCACAAAGCACATATTCACCACACGGTAATGTATGAATTGGACTGTTCGTGCATTATGTGTTCATAACTAACGTGTGTACTGAACATTAGACTGTGAGCTGGCTGGCTAGCTGTCTCAGTGAGTAAAATGATAATCTTAGTGACGAAAGCTAAAAAATAAAACAGATGTTCCTTTAACCAAAAAGAGGCTTTTTAAAAGAAAACAAAAACACAAACTCAGTGTTCACAGATTATGATTTCAAGTAAAAAGCTTAGCTGTTATGGATATTAATTATCTCTCTGTTTATATTTCATGACACTTCGACATGTTAAATGTCACCAATAATCCGGCAGCAGGTATCTTATTTTGGAAAGGCGAACGCACTTCCTGACACGTGTTGCGATTGACGAGCAGCATCTTCACTCCTGGTGTCTGAAAGCACAAGAGAGCCGTTTAGACTCGAGACTCTACCTGCTGCCAGACCGTCCAGAGTTCAGATGATATTTCTGGCTCCTAGATTTGTCCATACAGGAACTATAGCGTATCCTTCACACCTCTCAGGTTTGATGTATCGGTTTGCACTCTCCGCTCTGCTCTGGATCATCTCCTCTTCTGCCCACAGGGATTCCAGAGTGGAAACGTTGAGATAGTACACTGATGCATGTTTCCATGCACCACACACCTTGTTTACGTGAGAAAAAGGAAAGTAATGAGTGTCTCGCTGAAATTCACACAAATGTTCAGAAAGACTGAAATACACAACTTCAGACACATACGGTCATGATGAACAAAGACATATTCATATTATTTTCTCTGACTCACATGCACACACTTTATATATATATATATATATATATATATATATATATATATATATATATATATATATATGTGTATATATAGACTCTTTCTTTCACACAGACATACAAGTCAACACAAAGGAAAAGAATATTTGCAAGAGCATAAAGACACACATCTCTCGACTCCCCTCTCTCACGCACAGATACATGTTTTGTTTCTCAGAGACGCACACAAACGCACACAAACGCACACACCACCAGAAACACACGAGCAGAGAAACTTGAAGAACTGGGAAGCGGATCGAGTTTAAACATCCTCCAAAGCTTCTGATCTGACCCAAAATAGTAACAGTGTTGGAGGGTATGTATATTGTGTATGTGACTATTAGGTCTGTGTACAAGGGTGAATTGAGAAAAAAGTAAAGTGAGTCAGTTAAAGAACACTATGTCAAAGTCGTTTTAAGTCACTATGCTGCTGTAGTGCCAACTATAGGGGTGGAATAGCATGGCGGGGATGAGGGCATGACATCTGAATTAAAATGTTACAATTATGGACTGTTTATAAGAAGTGGACTCATTGTGATGTCACCCATTGGTTTGAGGACTGCTGTTGTGAAGCCTCGAGTTCGGCTATTTCGCTGTCGCCGTCTTGGAAGTTACCATATTTGGAAGGCGGAGGAGTGACGTAGTGATGCCAGATACGGCTCTGGGAGCGACAGCAACGTGTCAATCACAGTAGCCCCGCCCTAAAGCATCCCCTGCTTTATGGTCTGTTTGACTCTAAATGGACCATAATTTACTAAATGAACATCATGCTGTATTGAAGAAGACCAGAAACTAGAGATTGAGACCATAAACTCATGTTTACAATGTTTACTGAGGTAATAAATCAAGAGAGAAGTAGAGTCATTTTCTCATAGACTTCTATACAACCAGAGGAGTCGCCCCCTGGTGGACACTAGAGAGAATGCAGTTTTAAGACACGTCCGCATCGGTTGCCGCCTGGTTACAATCCACTAAAGAGTAATGTTAGGGGAGATAGGTAAATATAAAGAATGTTAATTTAATGTTCAGACTTCCTTTAATAAGTGTTGGTAGAGACAGTTCAGTAGATGTTTTATTTGGATTGATCCATGACAAGCCATGTGAAAGGTGCCCTGTGGAGTTTTGTTTGTTTAAACAACCAAGAGTTATGTCCTTCTGTCTAATTTTTACTTTTTCTTAAAAGATTGAATACCTCATCGTTTACATCCACATTTACTAGTAAGCAGTCTACGTCATTCCCAGCCTTGTCCGGCATCTTGTTGCATTACCGCCACCTGTAAATAAGAAGTGTGTCAAGTCCCATGTGCATCCTTGCTCATGGAACAAAATAAAGGGCGACCCACTCCTTAAAAATCTGCTCCAACGAGTTACGAGAGATCGAAACCTCCACATGTTAGAGTAACGAGTGCATTTACTCCTCTCTGTTGGTATGCGGTACATGTAATTCTCGTGCCTATTCAGGTTGTAGAAAGTGTGTGTTGAATTGAAATGTAGTGTAAAACACACTGTGGTGTGCAGATGGAGTTTTTGTGAACAACCAGCAGCAGTCGATCGGTTTTGGTAGAAATAGTCTTGGCCCGCGCTGAACGGTGTACAAAGGGAAATTTCAGTGGAAAATAATGTTGCTCTCTTGGTTCAGAAGTTATGAGCAAAAATATTAAATTTGGCATATGGCCTCTTTGTTGGTGCTGTCCATGCTAAAAACGAATGTGTTGCCTGGCACGTAGCTGAGCTTTTTACCAAACATCAGTGAAGTATGTGATTGAAACATGTTATGAGGTTTCTCACATTACTTGCCAACCAACAGAGAAACAAGCACACAGGACCGGCAACAAAATCTCTTTGGCAGACGTACCAAGCAATACTTTTGTTCTTTCTGTCTCACTTCCACTGATGCACACATGTATGTAGACACACACACACACACACACACACACGCACACACACACGCACAGCCGTATCAATCAAGCTATTCCAGGAAGCCGGGGAGAAGTGAGAGCAGATAGGCGGTCCCGCTCTCAGATGCAGGTCTGCCAAAGAAAAGCTGCTGGCTGCTGCCAAGGTTGAGCGAGCATATTGCCTCGTAATGGAAAAAGAATGGAGAAGCAGACACTGCACATTGTCTGAAACTCTATCAAATGATTTCTCTGTCTCTCACCGCACAGCAACTGTGACACAGTGTCTGATAATGGCTGGCTTGTGTGTCTGTGTGTACCTGTGTGTGTGTGTGTGTGTGTGTGTATGAGACTGAGAGCTGTGTTTGGCAAGTGTGCGACAGAATTGATGTGTTCAGTCGTTTGGCATGCCTGCCTCTGTGTTGTTTGTGTGTGTGTGTGTGTGTGTTTTCATGCGTGTGGTCTGAGACCAAAGGAACTGTTGATCACCGATAAAGAAATGTTTCATTTTGAGCACAGCAGAGGAGCACCGACAATGCCTGCGTAGCACCCGTCCTCTTTCCTAAAATAAACATGCATCCGTCAGAGAGGTGGAGAAATGGACCATGTGTGGCAACATTTCACACAAAATTGATTTCTCGGCATCAGAAATGATCTGTCTGAATGCGTTAATGACCAAATAGCGATTTCAATTACACCGTCTGGATGAAAACGGAAGAAAAAAAGTTGAAGATTTCATGAGGGTAAGAGCTCATTGCACACCACTGGGAGTTGAGGAGCAACTTAAGTGGGATTTTATTAGTTTATTTATTAGGTAATCTACCGTCTAAAGGTTTGATAAAACGTGTGCATTTCATAGCAGAGCCCTGGTGGAGATATTCCCACAAGATGGATGCCATGTGCATTTACAGATTTCTACTCGCTGCCCCTTGGAAACAGCTGGAGGTTAAGTGTTTTTCCCCGAGGGCAGTCAGGCTGGTTGGGCAGGAAATAAAGAGCTCTACATGGAAGACCGAGGACATTGATTCCGTTTCCAAAATCCAGACTTGCATCCAGCCCAACGACCGAGAGTCTTCGCTTCCCAACGACCCAGAGTCTCCACTGACCAGCACCATGTCCGGCATCCGGTCAGTTCCTGAGTCGGGGGTCCCCGATGATGTCGAGCCAGTTCCCGTGCCATGAGTCCCAGGCGACGTCGAGCTAATTCCTGAGTCGGCGGTCCAGCAGACACCAGTTCCTGCTGAGCTGCTGCAGTCACAAGATCCTGTTCCAGTGGTGTCCCTTGGCTGTCCTCCAGAGAGGTCCCGTAACCGTTATCGTCCTCCTGAGGGAATCATACTTCGTCGCCGACCTCCGGGCTATCCACTAGAGCGGCCTTGCCTACGTCACTGAACTCCACCGGTGCTCCACCCACCTGTATTGGTGCTGGGTCCTTCTCCTGCTATACCTGCACTTCAAACACGACAAATATACGTATGTACTAAATTTGTATACGCGCAAATAGCACAGAAGCATTAAGAAGCTATTTGCTTAGCATTTGCTTAGAGTTAATTTCATCCTTTGTGGGTGCTTTGAGAAATACGCTGTCTTATCTGCAGAGGTTTAGAGACCGCAAAAAGCCTCTCATTCCTTTTGTAAAATTCGCCCGTGAGATGGAAGTGTTTTTTTGTTTCAGTATCGAAACTTGTCACTCATTTGAAACGGGCTCAAGCTCATATTAAACACATAACACGGGGATTCTGCCGAAGTTCTTTTCGGTTTTACACACCGTTGAACTGCTTGGTTTACCTTTTGCTAACCCGTTGAGCCCTTTTATAAGCTGCTGGCAGGTGCTACACGCTATTAGCATCCTCTCATCTCAGTCTCATCCCCTTCGCCACTGCGCCTCTGCGTGTGTGTGTGTGTGTGTGTGTGTGTGTGTGTGTGCTTTTTGGTGTCGGCGTCAAAAACACTTTGAGATGTGAGTGTCAGTGTCACAGCATTGGTGTGGGTGAGAGTGTGTACGTTTGGAGACCGCCTCCAAAAGTGTGTGTGTGTGTGTGTGTGTGTGTGTGTGTGTGTGTGTGTGTGTGTGTGTGTGTGTGTGTGTGTGTGTGTGTGTGTGTGTGTGTGTGTGTGTGTGTGCGACTGGCTGAGACCTACAGAGAAAAACACATTAAGCTGACGCTGTCATCTCCTCACTCAACTTTCTTCTTCTGCCAACAAACGATACCCACCTGTGCCAAACGCCGTCACTATTGTCTGTTCCGTCATCGCGCAGAGAGAGAGAGAGAGAGAGAGAGACGGAGGAAATTAATTCAATTTTTATTGATACAGCGCAAAATCATAACAGGCTCAGTCTGAGGGCACTTTTAATATAAAGCAGGTCTAGACTGTATTCTTTTTTATTATTTTTTATAGAGACCCAATGATTCCCACCATGAGCCACTCCCTTTAAACAGGCAGGAACCTCGAGCAGAACCAGGCTCTGGGTGGGTGGACATCCGCCTTGACCAGTTGGGTTGAGAGAGAGAGAGAGAGAGAGAGAGCAGGAGGAAAGAGAACAGTAGCAATAAAACTTATTATTGTTATTGTTACTAATAACATTTGAATAATATTTGTACAGGCGGGCGTTAAGCAACGGGGTGCACAGCAGGTGGTTTTGCAATCACAGATCCAGACTCTACAGCTCCAGTGGCTGATATACCTGCAGAAAGCAACCGAAGGAGCGCGGAGAGAGATGAGAAAGCATACATCTAAGAGTGGGAGAAGATTTCGAGTTTGTGACATGCAATAAAGGGATAGACATGCATCCACATGGACAGGGAGAGAAGGGGAGAAGAGATCAGTGCGTTATAGGACGTCTCCCGGCTGTCTAGGCCTATAGCAACACAACTAAGAGCTGGTTCAGGGCTCACCTGAGCCAGCCCTAACTATAAGTGTAATCAAAGAGGAAAGTCTTGCGCTTACTCTTAGCCTACTCTGAGGTTGCACTATGCTCGGGGCTTGCAGAAGGGGTGCGTAATGCTTGGAGACATCAGCCTCAAAACGCAGCCATTTGAGGAAAAAAAGGGACAGCAAAGGTGAATGTGAGGTACATCTCCACTCACGCACAAACGAGGGACGAGGAGAGGAGATGCTGAGCGCAGAAAAGAGAGGTGGCGTCGCCAGTTATCAGAGAAGCGCTGGGAGCGCCCTCCAGGTTGAGAGCGAAGATTTTCAACACAATTTTCTATTTTCAAATGTTAAAACCGCACCTGTCTGCACATTTGTTGTGTTCTATTGTCTAACCGTCTCGGTGCCAGTTAACCAGACACAAAAACAAGACTAAGAATCTACATCAATGCTAGCAGATCCTTAGGCCCAGCGGTGAGCTAAATGCTAATGTCATCATGCTGAGACGCTCACAATGACAATTGTGAACATGCTGATGACAACCAGAATTTATGTTTACTGTGTTCAACATCTCAGTTTAGCCAGATAAACGTCAGACGATCACCAACGTTTTTAAAATGCATCATAACCTGAAAGGGACATGATTGCATTCCATTACCATTCATAGTGGTAGAGACATTTAACCTAGAAACACAAACGTGAAGCTCGTGTTCGCACTAGAGGAAGAGTCTGGGTATCACCAACGTCATCATTCGGGGACCATACCAATGCCCTCTACAGAATTTTCTTCCAATCCATGTGGTAGATGTTAATATATCTCAGTCAAGACCAAAGTGGTGGACCAATGGACCTACAGACACCTCTGGTGTGTTTATTAATGCAGCAGCACTTTCACTTGAACCACTGTTTATCAATCATTTACAAAGACCAGTCATTTATTCTTTAGAGCAAGGTGCAGTGTTCTTTCAGTAACCGTCAAAGAGACAGGACGGTGCATCCCAAAGTTTCTATATATACTGTAAATGCAACCTGGCTGCTTCTTTTTGACATAAAAAACAACAATAATAATAACGATAATCTCTGTAGTTGTATCATCCATTTCCTTCTTTTTAGGTGCTATACCTCTAACTGTACAATGTAACGAAACCTCCATTGAGAAATATGAAGCAGAAATATAAAACACTTCCACAAGAACGTCATAAGTTTGAAGTTTTATTTGAATAGGTCTTCATGTGCACAGATTTTGTAACATGACTGGAGACCTTTGCACACGTTTTCTAAGTCAATATGAACCGTAAATTACATGATGAGAATATGATGACGTGACTGTAATCATCATAAGGAGTCGCAATCTCCACCGAGAATCACATTATGAGCCCGAACGTTGAATGCAAGTGAAATTGGGCCAAAAATGAATAGGGGGGAATTAAATTAACAGTGCAGCTAACCAAATCATTATATCACACATCTTTCTGAAAATGTATCACGTTGGAGCAAACTTGTGTGCAGTTGAATAAACAAATGTTCTCAGGTGGAGAAAATTGCTCATTTCTTGTCTTGTTTATCCTTCATGGTTTATTTGACTAATCCACAACGAGCCTGCCAGGTATTCTGTTCATGTAGACAGCTCTGCAGTTTCATAGCTAACCTGCAAACTGTATGAAATAATTTAGATAAAAGACTATCTATCTATCTGCCCATCTATCCATCTATCTACCCATCCATCGCTGGCCTTTTTTAGAAGAACCCTGCAGGGCACTGAAGATAAAATACAATTCTTATTTTGGACCCACAGCTCTTATCAACGACACCATAAAAGGTGCAGCTTATAGGACGTTTTGTCTCTTGTTTATGACTGTTTGGCGTCTTCTTTTTTTCCAAGGGTGACCGTAACTCTGAAGGACACGATACGACTTGACTCGCCTTCTCTGTGATTCACGCTCACTGTCCAGTTGGGTGGCGGTCTTCTCTCTCGGTTAAAAGTCCCCCCCCCCCAGCAGCAGGCCTGAATAGAGAAGTGAACGGTGGTGCGGTGGGAGACACTGAAAGGAGAAGAAAGGTTAATTGGTTTTGTTGACCATCTGTCTGCGGGGGAGGCTGGTGAGAGACGGGCACACCTCAGGTTGGATAGTAGGGACGAGGATTTACAGGCACTGATTGGCAGTGACCAGAGTGGTCACCTGTCCTATTAATAGAGCAACTTCATCTCTCGGAATAATTCATTCTTCCCTTTATGTTTTTGCCACGGTCCTTTCTTTATGCCCTTCTGCTTTTTCTTGTGAGCTGGCTGCACTTTTCATCCATCTATTTCTTGGGCTCTTTGAGCACCTCACACAGGTTGACTGGCTGACAAAATCTCTCTCTCTCTCTCTCTCTCTCTCTCTCTCTCTCTCTCTCTCTCTCTCTCTCTCTCTCTCTCTCTCTCTCTCTCTCTCTCTCTCTCTCTCTCTCTCTCTCTCTCTCTCTCTCTCTCTCTCTCTCTCTCTCTCTCTCTCTCTCTCTCTCTCTCTCCTAGGTGAATGAGCCATAGGCATCCAGCTGAGAGAGAAGTAGCTGGGGGGGGGGGGGGGGGGGGGGGGTTTGCAGCTGTACCTACAAAACAAAAAACCTGGGGATCTCTCTGTCTGCACTGCTGAGCCCTAAAGTGGGCATTTCTATCAAACAGGAGTACCCACTCAGAGACAGAGAGCTGCAGAGAGTATAGAACAGAGACAGCCATCGCTACACTGTAACCACCTATGAGTCTTTTATGTGCAAACTGGGATGGGAACAAGTCACTTTTTTTTCATAAACTCTGGTTATTTCTGTCGAGCAACTTGATATATCATACCTTAAGGGCAGCAGACTCAACGTCAGAAATAGAAAGCACGGAGCGCAGGGCTGCGGCTTTAAGCTGTTGAATTATGGTTGGGAATGAAAACCTGTGTGTCGCCGTCCTGATAAAACTGGAATTGCCTTCTTATAGCTGCTCACGATGACCTTGATGGTTTCGCTTGTGCGCTCGAGAGTGCCAAGCAGGCGACTCGACTCTCTGTTGTGTCTTTTTAATGCTGTTCCCGTCCGCTTTGATGTCAGTGTAACGTTGAGTCACATTTTCAGGGTGTTTGTGCAATGCCCTCTGTCCTAAAACAGGTGGTAGTGCACGAAATGGCCATCAAGACACAGATGATATGAGTTGTCCCTTGTACACACCTGCCTGCCACTGCAACTCAACAGCATTCATGAATGTAGTGATGTGTTTCGACATCTTTCACGCATTAAAGATGATGATGTTAAACATTCCGCGGACAAACTTTCCCGCTATACCGTTGTTCGAGACTCACAATGCACTCACTCACTCAATTTAATTAAATTAACGTAAACACATGCTGCTTTTGCTTTTTAATGATAAAGAATAAAGAACCGGCTTTACAGGAACAGAGTTGTTCCTGAACTTCATTGTCTTCTGTTTCGATCTCCAGGTGGTGGTTCACTTTCACACTGTGATCTGTAGCTTTAGCTTCTATGAAAGCCGATTAATATTGCTTCTGGAAATAGGTTTTTCATAATCCGAACCATAAAGAGAGCGATGTAGAGAAGGAGTGGACAAATATATTTTTTTTGTACAACCTTTTGAATTGTGGCCATGCATCCGGCTTTATATAAAATACACTGTCTGAACTGTTAAACTTGTGATCTAACATCACTTTTAAAGCAAATCAAAGTATTCCTTTGAGCCTGTTCTCTCCTGCAGCAAGCCCCTCAGTGAAAAGGTCAAACATAATTTACAGTGCATTTGTACTAATGTTCAATGGTTAATGATTAACCTGCTGGTCGGGAGTCTTTGAATTAAAGTGTTGCAGAATTTCACATATTATGTCGCTCTCGCCATATTAAAATGATATGCTCATATAAATACTGCAGACAGCAAATGTGGAATAGATGTAAAAATAGATTCTGTCTGTTTTATATCACTTTAATACCTTTGCTAAATTTGGAGACTACATTGCTTCATACTTTGCCGTAATAAATCCTGTTATCGGGTATTTTTTTTGTGGAGGAGCCAATAAATGCTGTTGGATAAACACTTCATCTGTATCGTTTGTTGAGAACACTAATCAATAATGCATTACACGTTTCAGACACTTAAGAAAACACCACAGGGAACACTCTGCAGTCGTAAACTGCCAAAGGTGACATACACTTTTAATATCGCCCATTTTCTGATTTACACAATGCTGTTTTACTAACACTCTGCGGAAACCGCACAGTTTTATTTTCTGCAAAAATCTGTCCTTCGTGCTGCTCTCTGTCAGAGTGGGAATACAATTAGCACATAGTACATTTCATCGTAATTAACACGGTTTCGAGATAAGTTTGTTATTCTCGTTTCTATCCTGAATCTGTCAAAACTTCAGGAGTGTTAATTTGCCTCGGAGCATGGTCTCCATTCAGCTTGTTAACATATTTGAAATATTAAATACAAATTCACCGCAGAGTCATTTAACCCATGCACCACATCTGATTACTGCAGTTATAATAGCTGAAAAGGTCAATGAGTAAACTAGACTGATGAGATCAAAGTCATTAATAAATAACTGCAATTCTACATTTGCTGCATTATTTTATTCGTCCAACTCCCAAATAATGCCATAAAAAAACAACCATTCTGCCATTTTCTCACTATTATGATGATGACTGATGTCAGGTGTAAGTGTCTCGGTGACATTGAAGATGTTCTTATCAGGATACACAGGGACTCTCTCCTAGAACATTGGTTTAAAGCTGTTAATTACGAACTGCATTTAAATAAAATATTCATTTCTTTTTAATTATCTGCTTTGAGGGTCAAAGAGTCTGCGCCATGTATTTAGTGAACAACAGCCTGAAGGCAACAACAAAATAAAAAATAAAAAATTAAAAAGACCTGTCTGAAAAATGTCTTTAAAGAGCATCACAGCTGCATTATCTTTTTTAATCACTTGATCAGAAGATGACGGAGTCAAAAGACTTGAAGGTGCAGTGTGGAGGATTTGGGCAGCATCTAGTGGTGAGGTTGCAGATTGCAACCAACTGAAACTGAAAACACGTCTTTACTGTCAGATTTGACTTTTCTCCAAAAGTCCTTGAACACATCATGTGTAGTGAACGCTTCCGTAAGAAAAAGCAACCGAAAATAAGCTTAAAATCTTGATATTTCACCAAAAACATTACATTCTACTTTTGCCCCAAATAAACAGTTTGAAGTAACCAGATCCTGTCAAAAATATAAAATTCTGAGCTCCTCAGTGCAACTAGGAAGCTATAATTGACTCGGCTGAGACCGACAGTCTCGCAGTGACGAAATTTCGGTGAAAGTTTCGACTGAACCGCAGGATGCTGAACACAGAGCAGAGAGGAGAGGAGAGGCTGTAAGTAGAGGTCGTAATAATGTGAAGAGCTCAATATATACAATACGTGGAGTCTGCTTTTTCCAACATTGGTAACACTTGTGTGGTTCAGTTAATGAACGTGTCGCCCGCAAAAAGTCACAAGATGTTCACACCGAACATAACTGCAGATTTTCCAATGTCAGCTATTGCTATAGCTATACTTGATATTTGCCAAAGTTGACTTTTGAAGTAAAAGTAACTATATATCCACATTTCTAACATGATACACATGACGTCTTTCTATAAAAGAGATATGAGGAGAATCATTTGGCAATGACCAACTGGAAAGCTGTCAAACTCGAAACACTCACACACCCACACATACTTCTTCCTCATGACCACTCACAAGAAATATTTTTTTTGCAATCAGATGAAAAGGACATCTTGGCAGCACCTGTGATTACATTTTAATAATCTGAACTAAATACCAGATAGAGCAGCGAGCGTTCTATTTAAATGCCACATCCGACACCGGCCAGTTACTCCGGGGAGTTAAACATTCAAATATAAATAGTAGTAAACTGCCATAAAGCCAGATGGATGATTTAGATGGATGTGCCTATTAAACAGTAGCTTAATGAAGAGTCTTTTTCTATTCTCCAAAAGGTTCAGCAATAAAGTAAAATGAAGATCCATTTCTTGTCGTTTATTACGGTGAATTATTCATTCAATTTCTCCCCCTCGCTTCTTCAAGAATCAAACGAGCTTTCAGTGGATCATTAAGACAATGAGAAGTCTGGCTCTGATTCACCCCAGGGAGCATCCAGACTGAATAGTGTTGATTTTTTTTTATCAAGATTGTTGTTGACTTGTTTACATCAGGCCTCCCAGTGATGACTCATTAGCGTCGCTGCAGCTGTCAATAGCTCCGTTGAACAAATTTCATCCTACTGTCAATAGAACCGAGTTTTTCTTTTTTCTGTCATGAGATGTGTTTTTGTTTGCACTTGTGTGTTTTAAAATGATATTCAAAGGCGTATGATTACCAAACATCTACCTCTACCATGCGGCAAACTCCAGTTCTGCGGAATTTCCTTAAACTTGCATTCTTCCTACTGGCCAGCAGGGGGCGACTCTAGACGTCTATGAGAAAATGACTCTACTTCTCTCTTGATTTATTCCCTCAGTAAACATTGTAAACATGAGTTTATGGTCTCAATCTCTAGTTTCAAGTCTTCTTCAATACAGCATGATGTTCATTTAGTAAGTTATGGTCCATTTAGAGTCAAACAGACCATAAAGCAGGGTATGCTTTAGGGCGGGGCTACTGTGATTGACAGGTCTCTGCCGTATCTGGCGTCTCTAAGTCAGTCCTCCGCATTCCAAATATGGTAACGTCCGTTCATCGGTTGCAAAAAAGCCAATATGGCGAAGACCCTATTCCAAGATGATCGCCCGCCAAATATTATTTTAAAGTGCCTGCAGTTTCCAATGACGGCTTATCAGATGTGTCTGTGTAACAAACCACACATGTGGGTCAGGTTACATGTGATGAGCGCTGTTCAAAAACAACTCTGTTCTCCTCTCCGGATGAGGTTTGGTCCTAGCACCTAATATTACTGTTGAGATAAGGGAAAGATTCCCTATATCAGGTGTTTGCAGGCAGGCGGGAGCTATGTCATTCACCAGCCCTGCTCCGCCTCTGATTGGCTCGTTCTCGTTGGTACTCGTTGCCTTCTTGGCAGGATTTTGCAAGTTTATTCCTGATGAAGAAGATTGGTGGAAATTTGGTCGGGTTGATGATTTCTACTAAGATGTGTTTCATAAAGATGGCAGCGTTCTTGTGTGGTGCTCACATTTATAATTACAATGTCCTAATTATGGGAGAAAAATATTATTTTTTATATGTTGCAATTTCCTTTGCCAATATGGATGGATTACAGATGCGTTGGAGATTAAAATGTGTATGTGGTGTCATAATTAAACTCAATGTTAACCTTTGTCAACTACGTCAACCAAACTATAAAGCTCCATATTCGCCTACCCAGCAGCAATTGCTGCATACACCGCCGCTTCTGACCAGTCTGTTATTGAAGTGAATGCTTTTCTAATACTCTCAAGAGACGACCGCGAGAGGTCGCTTGTCAGTTGAACCTAAACACACACGTCATCTTAAGCGTGTGAAAAAATGACTAATGCCGACATGTTTGCGGCCTCGTCATCGCTGCACATGCTCTAGCTCCATAGAAACCGCCGTGAGTGCACGACCTCCCCTCTGAACGCATGTTTATCCACACAAGCACCATCCGGCAGTGACCCACAGTAATCCAATTTTGACGCATGAAACGACAAAAAACATGAAACAGGTCAATAATTTCATCAAGTGCCCACGATGCCCGGGGCTCATTTCACAGACGTGGATTAAGACTAATCCTGGACCAGAACATTGCTTTAAACAGCTTTAATAGTCCACATGTGACATCGAGCTTTACATCACACTTAAAAGCTTGTAAATATGTATTTTTTACAGATATAGGCAGGTCAGGTCCATGCTATATGACTGGTAGGCGCTGGATATGAAAGTCTTCATCTGGTCTGTTCAAACCATTCAGTCCTAAACAAATACACACAAGGTCGTATCAAAGAGTAAAGGTTTGTGCTATAAGCCAAAGTGATGCATAAATGAATACCATATGTGCTTCCTTGTTGGTTATTTCCTTTCATAATGAGCCATAAAGTTGGACATTTGCCGTGAGCGAGCATATCCTGTATGAGAGAGTGTTTCGGTCATTTGGAGAGCACGTTTCCATCCTTGAAGAGAACTCAGGTACAGGAAGCGATGGCTGCTGATGAAATGGATATTCCTTGCAGAGTCCGACCTGTCGCACCGTGTTTGTGTATGAAGGGATCAGTGAGTTTCTTTCCTTGTTCTAAAGTTCAGAAGATTTTGTTTTTTAAATATTGCGTGGAGTGTAACATCCAACATTAAGAAAATACCTATTGACTCATCAGCTGCTTTGGTTCGTCTTTATTTAGTTATTATATGGGACATTTTACGTGTTTGACATTGTGCTTCATAATTATTGCATTTGGCCTCATATTCAAGATTAAAACACAAAATATTATACAGTTCTTCCTGTTTTCATGTGGTGTTTTGCTTTTACATTGCCAAAAATATTTACCTTTTTTGAACAGGTAATGTCCACCAGTCCACCCGTTTAGAGTTGTGTCCTCTGTTGTTGATATTCAGGATATGGTGTTCATGTTCATTAATGTCTCTGTACATATTTTCATAACAGAATCCCGGTTTTAATCTGAGTGACATGCGAGTATGAACTCATTTGGTTTCTGCCTGTGTGACGTCTTCTGGATTCAGACCAAATGATTTTATTCTCTGAAATACTCAAGTTAGATGTTCACCATGCTTGTGTTCAACCAATGACTGCATAACTTGACGAAGCACTTGCATACATGGCACGGAGTACTCTTAATAAAACAGCCCTCTCCAATGTATATTACTTTCCCATGCAAATCAACAGCATTGTGCTTCACATTTGAGGGAAATGTCTTTTGTTGTTGATTACGTTTGCTTTTGGAGTATCACAAATAAGGTTGTGGAAGTAGGAGGGGTCAAAGAACACAGGGCTTTTTCAATAAAGTAGTTTTGTTGCATTTTTGTTTTGTTTTGTTTCAATTTCGTAGTCATTTAAAACTAAACCATGATGTTTTTGTAGTTTTGTTCCCGCAAAGTAGTTTTCTAACGTTTTTTGTTCGGTTTTGTTCCAATTTACAACATTAAGCAAATGTTAGCAACTGTTTAAAACTGAAAAAATGTAGTTGTATTGGAACGTCATTTTGTAGTAGATTTAAAACCAGGAATGAAGGCGTTTCCAGCTTTCTGAAGCCAGAGAATGTACATGCTCAGCAAAGAAAGGGAGGTATGCATCCAACAGCACTCAAAGAAAGTAAAATGTGTTTTTCTGGGCAGAGAAGCAACATAATTAGATGAAGAATTCAGTCCAATACGGCACATTGAGGAGATTATCTCGACTTCCCTGAAGTGTGAAACTCTTCCGAACCAAGTCGGGGGTTTTGCTGGAGAAAACGACATAAAAGAAAATGAGCACTTTGCTCCTCAAGAGCTCGGTGGTTAACTACATCTGTCAGAAACATAAGACTGGGGGGAAGTTGAAAGCTTGATGTCGGACTAACACGGAAGCAGAGGAACGTATTCCAGCTGATGAAAGGGAATGCTTTAATACCTGATGGTGCTAACTCTCGGTAATTGACCCCTTATGGCAGCCCTCCATAAGAGGATGATCTCCAGTGAATTGTAAGCACTAACTTTTCTGGAGCGATATGTGGATTGGCAGAACTCAACTTGAGGGGAAATTATGTATGTATGTGTGTGTGTGTGTGTGTGTGTGTGTGTGTGTGTGTGTGTGTGTGTGTGAGAGAGAGGGGGGGGGGGGGGGGCATTTTAGAGCTTGCGGCTGCCTTTATAAGAGCATCAGCCATGTAACTCGCCTGTCAGGACAATTGTCAAGCATTTAGAAATGTATTCATCTAAATAGAAAAATGACAAAATGATGAACATGCAGATGTGTGGTGCATTCATGAGCCAGTGTGAAGCTCCAACATGTCAAACAGCACTTAGGTTATAAGCTATATATAGATAAGACGACAAGCGATATAAAAAATGACGTTTGAAAAGAGACTATATGAATTTGAGAGGTTTTTTTCATTCAAAACACTGTTGTTAAGCAGTTTACCCTCAGGTGTTGATGTTGGAAGTTCCCACATCGCCTGCCGACGTGACCTCATCCCTACTCGTCATATTTTGCAGCTACAATGAGTGTCTTGACGCAGAAGGTTTGCTACGTTGTGAACCGGTGGAGGTTAGGTTCAGGCAACAAAACCACTGAGAAAAAAAACCATCATTCTCAAACTCAGATTCTCAAAGCTGTGCTTCTTGCTGTCGGTCTCTTTTTGCTGCAGCAGCTTAGTGTAACTTCTGCCATTAACTTACATTCTAATCAGTGGATGGTGAAGCTCTACAGAGAGATTTGGGCTGTAGCTACAGCTCAGCAAGCGACCCAAACTGCCAAATATTCCATCTTTTGTGCCACGTTTTTATCAGTTACTGAAAACTTGATTGACACATTTGTCATTTCCATTTTTTAAATAAACATAACCATATCTTTATGGTCTTCATATGTTTGCACTGTTGTTGCCCTACATGACGATACTTTACTGATATTGATGCTCAGCCCTTCTTCTCCAGACAGTTAACATCTGATCTTGTGAGTCACATACATTTTCTCATAAATTCCTTCACACACACACACACACACACACACACACACACACACACACACACACACACACACACAGATGTTGTTAGCTCAGTAACTTGCAGCTGCCAAGGAATCAATGAAATCACGACGATCATTGTTTTTCTCTCTGGCAAGCATGTCGAATTTAATTTACTACTTGACACTGATATTGAAATTGATACCCTCTTAATAAATGCTATAAGCTCTTAGGGATTCATGAACCTGCAGATGCAAATGTCAGCTTGATGCCACCTTGTTACCGCTCCACCCCGAGTTGATAACGAGGTGAGAGGTCTTTCAACGGGTTGTCAAAAAAGATGGCGAGGAGGACAAAAATAGAAGAACTGTAAATGAGTCACCTCATTAAAACAAGACAGAAACAAAAAAAAAAATAACTCACGATTTCATCCTCGCCAAGCTAAGCCGCGTGTTGTTTGTCTTCGTCAGCGAGGGTCTCTGTCGGTTTGCGGTTGCTGGGGGAATTCTGCGTTGGTTATGTGCAATTACTTAGTTGGCATTCAATAAGGCAGTGAAGTAATAAACTGGCTTTGTGTTAATCCAAGATTAATTCTCATGAATATTAGATCAAGGAGGGGGATTTCATATTGGGAAGATGTAAAATACTCACTTGAGATTCATCAGCAAGTAAATACAAGCCATGAGAGGAGGCTCTGCTTCTCAGTGGCTGTTGCACGAAGCTCAGGACGCCTTGATTACTGTTGCACTTGCTGGTCACACAGCTAAAGGGGATTTTTATTATTTAATGTAGGAAACAAAAAACATAATATTGACTCATGACAATTCGACTAGAGACAAATGCATTGATTAAGAATCCGAAAGGGGGTTCTAACAAGCGGAGGGGAAGGAAATAACGTGAAAAAGTCGAGAAGGAGAAGGAGGACATAGAGAGAGATAAAATACGCTGCAAAGTGCGCTCGCTGCGACATCGTGATTTATCCCGCTCCCTCCGCTCTCCCAACCAAACACATCACACCCACGGCGGCCTTCTGCGCGAGATCATCATCACATAATTGGTTTTAAATCAAGAGGAAGAGCCTGCTGCCCAGCGGGGGGCCGGGATCAATCATGGGAATCGATGACAAAACACTGAAATAATGCCTCCCGAATTACATTTCTTAGCCGAAGTGGGGGGGGGGGGGGGGGGGGCGAGCCTCCACGAGCCCGGGACAATGAACAGTGTTAACTCTGTCACACCCCTTAATTGGTTTATGTGTGATTTACTGAAGTGGATATTTATTGCATCCCCAGTCACAATATGATTCCATATTTAAGCAAAAGTGTGTTATGGTACATGAAACATTTCTGTCTTCATATAATGTTACAGCCTGAAATAAAAAGAGAGAGAATACCAGTCAGAGTTCATCGAGTGCATATACTGCCAGTGTTGTAGAGGAACTAATTACAGTCATCCACCAAACACTTGCTTTGCTTTTGTTCCCGGTGAGGACGTAGCGAAGGTCAACATCAAGCGAAAACACTTGAATTGTGTGAAGCAGGCTGAACATGTTGTTTGTCACACGCAGGAAAACTTTTAAAAAGCTGATGAGCAATGCAACAACTGCAGGCTGGGGTGCATGCCAAAAAAAGAGGAGTTTTACGACCAGAATTGTTAATGAAACTGAGAGGGGGGAACAAAGCTGGAATAAACAAATAAAAGTCTCACAGTAATCTGTCCTCGTACCAGAGACCAGTTACTGCCATCTAAACCTGTTTTAGCTCAACTGGAACCAACAATAAGCACGGTGTGAGCTAAACAGGTACAACAATTAAAAGAACACAAAGTGTTCCAGGATACTTTATATTTTAGCCACGGCATACACCGGTACACACAGATGCCCTTTGACTTTGATGAAAGGTCATCTACTGCAGATGAGTTTCACCTTTTCTTCCATTAACTTGTCTGGTCCCTCGGGGCTCAACGACCCTAATGATGCACACCTGTTCAATGAATGAGGTAATCATCTGACAAAAGATAGAACTAATGTCCCTCTTCTTTAATTATAAGGACAATAGTGATGGGATTTAAAGGCATGGCTCTGCCTCTACTCTTAAATCGTTGGATGCTGTTTGTCATTCTTCACTTTTACTTTTTTGTTTTTTATCACAGCATCCTGTATGAAAACGTTGACTTCCCTGGCAGAGAGGTGTAATAATCACTTATCTATCAAGCCCTCATTGGTAAGCTTTACACAATGATACTGGATTGGAGCCAGGCGACAACCTCCTGTTCTGTCGAGTGAAGCCAATATGGTCTTAAAGCTGCATTCTCTCTACTGTCCACCAGGGGGCGACTCCTCTGGTTGCATAGAAGTCTATGAGAAAATGACTCTACTTCTCTCTCGATTTATTACCTCAGTAAACATTGTAAACATGAGTTTATGGTCTCAATCTCTAGTTTCAAGTCTTCTTCAACACAGCGTGATGTTCAGTTAGTGAATTAGGTCATTATTAAACCTTCGTAAGGGGTCGATTACACTGAGTGTAGCCCACAAAACCATTGTTTGTCCTTTGGTACAGCGAACCTGGCGTAACACTCCTCTCTTGTGCTGCAGGTTTCAGACGCGCAAAAAAGTTTAAATACTTTCAACCCCGCTCGTCAATGACACACTTGACCGAGGCAGCCAATCAAATCAAGCCAGAGGCATTTGATCGCCTGGTTGTGCAAACCCCCCACACACACACACACACACACACACACACACACACACACACACACTCACACACTCACACACTCCACAGGATCATCAGCTGATTTGCCCGACTTTCTTTGTTAAGGTGAGTTTTTCTCATGACACGCTTATGCTTCAGGTCCCACGGACACGTTTTGCTCTTGAAATGTCCGCCTTTCCGGTCAGTGTTCCCGTCTCATGGAACGACCTCCAACATACCGTGAGGACCCGTGCTCTCCCAGCATGTCAGGGCCATCACCATTAGTCACTGTGTATCAGTGTGTCATTGTTTGAGCTGGTTTTATTGTTCTTATCTTAGTTTTAGTGCTTTAATCTTTGTTTTTTTAATCCTTTTATTCAGTTGTTTAATGTTGTTTTGTTTATCTGACTCATTCTAAATGAGGGCCTTCCCTCAATGATCAATCAGAGATATGATCAATAAATGAAATGAAACCTTTGTGTTTCACACAGGACATGAGTTCATGATGACCTTTGGAAAGAGCATTCCACCTCAGCTAAATACTCAAATAAAACAGCTGAAAAGCACGAGAAAACTTCCACAATGGCCAGTTTTAACATGCGGAGACATTAAGTTTGCCCTTTAAATGGGTCAAAAAAACAACTTTTGGTCTCAGATCACCAAACTACACAGAGGGAGAGAAAAAAAACCATGTGAAGCATCCAGGTGGATAATTTCATCTGTCCTTGTTCTGTCAGTGGTCCCAGCTGAGGGTGCTACTGGTCAGCATGTCCTGTCCTAATTACTCTGCTAGCAGGGAGGACCACAGGTCCAGATGCACCGGGACTCCCTAAGCGCTGGAGAAAAGGTCCCAGGCCGCTATCCGCACAGAGACACACAAACACCACCATAGACACGCTGTACAGACTCACACACACACACACACACACACACACTCACACACACACACAACAACCTGAGCAGAGGTGTGGACTCCTCCAAGTTGAAGGTGCACAAATATGTATCTGCACACACGGACTCACGCAGTCAGCGAGGCCCTTGTGTAGAGGGACTGTGCATCCTTCCAGGTCGTTAGCCCCCGGCTGTCAGGGCGAGCCGAGGAAGCGGAGGTGACATGTCGTCTCCAGCTCTGCACCAGATGTGCTGCTGATGCTGCAGACAGACAGACAGCGTCGCTTTTCAAGCACAAAGTTTGTAATGAAGCCATCTCATGCGCTGTAATGAAATCATCTCCTTCTTTGACGTGAAGAGGATCTGAAGACGTTGCTTTTAGTAGAGAGGGGGGTTAAGCGGTTTGAGTTTAGCTTACGTCATCCCAGTATCATGGCAGTTTGTGAAATAGCCATAAAATACAATCTATTGGTTCGTGTACAGGGACACGGATTTTCTGTTTTTTTCTTATTGCTTAGGATGAAATAATGCCAATATTATGCCCTAGTGGAAAGTCAATTAGGAGCCTTAATTTTGGTGCACACACAAATTAAATGCATCCATTTGACAGTCAGAGCAAGTGGCTTTATGTATTGGGTGTAAGTACTACATAAAATCCAAAAAGACAAATATTGGTGGGTCTAACAAACCGGTAGAACGGTGCTCAACACCACTTCATGGTTTTAATGTCATGGTTGTCAACTTTCTTTTTAAACACGTAAAAAACGGACAATTTCGGGTCCCAGTACCCAAAACCAAAAGATTGCATTTCGGGACTATTTCAAGAACTGCCGTGAGACCGTGTTGCTTATTCAGATCTGTGTTGCTGTTGTTTCCGCTCCGTCTCCATCTTTCCTTTCTTCAGCTCTCTTCTATATTTTGCAGAATCATCCGTGTTGATTTAGCTCCGAAATAATAGAAGTCAACACCGTGTCAGTGTTTATCCACATTCACACCCTTCCAAGCTTTTGATGGTTTTCAACAGCTGAACCTCGGAGTCATTTCAGCTCTACGAGAGGACAAACAACACTCCAGTCCACACTTGTCATCTCCAAACAATTGAGACGGAAAAATGCCGCTAATGAAAAATCAACACCTAGGAAATAACTCTGGATAATTTGTGGTGTTGTGTGGATGTGACCACATATTGAAAAGCAGCCATGATGCTTTATTGTGACAGCAAGGACTCTAGTAAGTCACTTACACAGCTCACTTTCTGATCCTATCTCCTCATGTATAAACAAATGCTGCTGGATAAGTCGTTTAAAAGTGAATAAATATGGATCATAAAACAACTTTTTACTTAATGTCGTAAAACAAACAGCAAAAGCTAAATGTATTTAAATAAATAAATGTAATTCACCGCCGACAGTGACCCTGATGAAGACCCATGTTGCCTGTAACGTCGATTTTTCAATACGTATTGCCATGTAAAATAAAGGCAATTTGATATTGCATTAACCACAGTGTGTCTTTATGTTATATCCCACCAACGCAATGAGCCCGTCACAAAGGTGAAGAAGAGCCAGCAGCGCTTCTACTCCGGGGTCTTCACAGCCAACAAGCAGTTCAGGTACTTTTAGTTGATTTCATGTACATGCAGCAAACTCTGCTCCAGGATCATTATTTAGAGTTGAATGCTTTCCTCAGGAGCAACATTAGTGTTTGTGATGCTTGCATAGACTGATACAAACACTCAAACGGCCAAACAACGTAAGCATGCTGTCTCATCAAATGTTCAGTGGTCAATTACATTTGGCTCCAAAGATTGCAACGCAACCTGCCTTTGTGTGAAGTCCTCCTTCTGGACAATCATGTAAACGGACAGTTCACAGAAAAACCAAAACTTATTTTACATGTTGTTCCTCTTCCCTGTCGTGCTATTTATCGATCTAGAATGTTTTGGTGTGGAAACGTCGGCCTTCTCTTCAGTATAATGGGACTAGATGTCATTCGGCTCGTGGTGCTCAGAGCTCCTAAAAGAATGCATTTGAAAAAAAATTCAACAGGAATGTCTCTTTCCAACAATCATGAGCCCATGCCCAAAACGTTGGCGTGCTCCGCGGTGCAGGACAGTGGAGGAAATGAGAGGAGGCTGCGCGGGGAAAACAGAACTACTGGTGGAAGGAAATCTGGCAAAGTTGTACTCTGGGCTTCATGCTGCTGCCTCTGCTCTGGAGCTAAGTTGGCTGGTGTGAGAGGAAGGACAGCCAAATCCCCTAAACCAGAACAAATATGTCTAGCGAACTGCACTACGCTGCAAAAAGTGTCCACGTCAACCCGGTGATTTTAGCTTGCATTCAAGCTTTGTAGCTGAAGGAAACGTTGTGACTTAACTTGATGAACAACATCTGTCTCACAGCAGTGAAGTGGCTCAAACACATTTTGTCTCAAGCATTAGGAATTGTCTATCAAACTAAAATACTTTTCAATATTTGTGTCCGATGTTATTTTCTGATAGATGTTGTAAAGTTTAGATCTTTATTTTTAAAAGATGGTAAAACTAAACGGATACTGAAGAAGAAGCTGCTCTTATTTTTAGCTCTGCTGCTATTTCAAGAGGTTGTATTTACAATGTTATTTCACCTCTTAGGGGTATGTGGGTGAAATTACTGTAGCACGACATACTTTTTAATAGATAAGCTAAGTTTGATGTGAACAGATGGGACAGTTGACTGGCAGAGTAAAAGCTACCGGCAGATTTATGGATCCCCTCTAACTTTTATAACACCTTTAATTTTGCGCCGTTTGAGGCGCATCGGTACCGCTCGAGGGGAAGCAACACGTTTGCCATTTCATATGTGACGAATCTATTTAAAATGAACAGATGCAGAAGTGCCATATGTCATGCTGTCTGTAGTTGTTCTTCTCTTTCGTTGCATTTGTGATTGTAAAGTGTTTTGGATTAATTACTGCGGGGTAAACAGGTTAAAAAAGGTTGCAAAAGTACACTTTGTTATTTTAGATGCGTTACACGTGAGGTTTCACAGCCAAGTAGAGTTTCATGTTTCCTTCTTGGCTGTGAATGGTGCCAACTGTGAGATATCATCAAAGGCGTGTTGATTTCCCCTCAATCACGAAGCCACAATTAAAAAGTTATTGTAAAAAATAAATAAAGGTGCAATGACGGGGGTGGACAAGAGCAACACTTTGAAAAGTTTGCGGTGTAACACACTTTTCATGCAAAAGCAGAAATCTCATTGAAACCGTGCACATACACACACACACACACACACACACACACACACACACACACACACACACACACACACACAAACACACTGGAAAGAAAGACAACAGGCTGTTTTCACAGCAGTCACACAGTCTGCAGAGACCCTCCCAAAAAAAATGAGCAGCAGACCTGCACACACACACACACACACACAGAGGCTCAAAAAAAACATTGACTTTATCCCCAACTACACCTCCCCACACGCCTCACACACACCTGTGCAGTTGTACACAAACCGGTGAGGTGTGTGTCTTCCTCCCTGGCGTTTGTCAGGTCTAATTAAAGAGCGATCTGCTCACCAGAGGGGCTGATGACACATGAGGGTGTTTAATTAATATTCGAAAGAAAGCCACACGCCGTGGCAGTGTTACGGGACGAGACGGGCTCCTGGAGAACCCGGGGACGGAGGGAAAAAGTAGAGAGAAAGAGGCAAAGTGGAAAAGGGGGATGAGTTATTTGAGGACATTTGCCAAACAGACGTATGAAGGGGGCTGAAAGATTTCTGCTGAATTAATCAAAAGACAGAAGTTAGAAATGTATGTAGGTCATAACTCAAACCTCCGTGCTCTCTCTCCAGTGGTAACAAGAGTAAGAGGGTGCTTTTCATTATGCTAATGACATGTCTCCTCAACTCCTTTCCTTGCCTCCTCTCCTCACGTCTAGAAGTCCCGCCCACAGGAGATGCGAGCGGAGGAGGTGAAGAAGAGATCAGGCTGCAACCACAGTGAAGCAAATGTGAAGCAAATGTTGTCGTGACTTAAACTCGCATTCCTATAATAAATTAACAGGGTTAGCATCATGAAAGTTAACTGTAACACTATTATTCAGCGTTTAGTTGTACTTAGCTCCACCCTCTCGCGTCACTTCTGGTTGCAAAAAAAGCTCATGTTTCCAATGTTTACTGAGGTAATAAATCAAGAGAGAAGTAGAGTCATTTTCTCATAGACTTCTATACAACCAGAGGAGTCGCCCCCTGGTGGTCAGTAGAGAGAATGTGAGTTCAAGGCACTTAGGCTTTGGCTTCACTTTTCAGACCCGGAGCTTTTCCAGTCGGGAGTTTCCAGCTTCACTGTGGGGAATCTGGAGAATTGGATATGGGGAGGGAACAAACAGAAAAAACGCTGCAAAGAGATTGAAATAAATGAAAAACAAGGACAGAAAAAAAGACGGGATGAATCAAAAACAAAAAGAGAGAGAGAGAGAGCGTGTAAAATCACTCATGACCAGCAGTGCAGTAGAGGAAGCTGTGTGGTGTGGCAAATTAATTGTTCTGCAGGAAGCATTTTCATTTGTGTGCTCACACAGCACAAAGCTACTGGAAGGGAGCTGGAGCTGCTCGCTGTGTATCTCTCTGTGTGTGTGTGTGTGTGTGTGTGTGTGTGTGTGTGTGTGTGTGTGTGTGTGTGTGTGTGTGTGTGTGTGTGTGTGTGTGTGTGTGTGTGTGCTGGAGTGCTGTGCTGCGATTGCATATAATGTTGGGATGAAGGTGGTGACCTTATATATTTTAAAGCCAACCCTCATGTATGCATTGTTTTTTTCACAGAAGCTGAATGAGCAGATGGTTTACTTCCTGAATGCTTACTTTGTCATCACAGAATCTTATTCCATATCATGAATGCTGAATCATACAGTCTTTACCGTATGTAACATACACTATACATTGCTAGTGCACATCACTCATAGCAGCAATAACTCTCCTTCTCAACAGAATTGTTGGAGCCAATATGGGTGTTTTTTCTTGGTTTTCTTAGTTCATATTTTTGTGGGTGTTAGTATGTCAACATGTTGATGATGGGTCACGTCTCACAATCACGTCATAAGTAGACACAGGTGCTTAGTCTCAGTGTGTGTGGATCGCTGGAGGTGTAACGGTTCTTACCTCAAAGACTAACACAATTAAACGGCAAAACACACAAAAAGCTAGATTCTAAAAATTGCACAAGTACTAACCAACAGCAAAACATCTGCAAACTACAACTACAACAACCAAACTCAAGAACTCGAGACCTCCTCAAGCCACATTCTTAGCTTTGTGATTGAGACCAAGTCCTCAGGTGATAAATGAAGTCATGTTAAGAAGTGAAACATCACAAAGAAGGACTCCTCGGTTTAGGGCCACACTCCACATTCCTTTGTATGCCTTGTATTACGCTTCATATTGCCTGTTGATTTGTTTGTTTTTTGCTTTATTCTTTCCACTTTTTCAGTGCTCAAAAAAAGCACAGAGCGGTTAACAAACGTCTCCAGGAAAACCATCTTAGATTGTAGATCGGTCAGATGGGAACGTACAAGAGAACAAGTGTTTTTACACAGCTTTGTGAAGCTCCTGCTGAGCCTCATCTCTGTCTGCCCTCAGGCCTTGAACTCTGATCAGCCCGCGATGCATCGCCGATGATTAGATGCTGAAAGGGTCCTCGATCCGTTTCGATCTTTAATGTCTGTCTGCGCCTTTTTATACCTGTCTCGCCAGATAAAATGTAAACAGGTACAGATGCAGTTGTCTACAGCTCAAGAAACACTGTTTACGCCTTCAAGCATTGAAGGGATATTGAAGTTATAATGTTAAACTCTCTCCCAAGGCCGACACACTGTGTTCAATAAATGTCTGTTGTTTTTCCAGACGCATTGCTTTTACGATAAGAAGAATATCGATGTCATTCTTGGTAATCGGTGCAAATAAAAACTTCAGTCATGTTTATTACGCCTATATTGTACATACAATACTCATACTACACACACTGCACGTACAGATATGGATTGTGCACTATGCACACACACTTATGCTTAAAAGTTTATCTTGCGACAACTGTCTTGCACACACACACACACACACACACACACACACACACACACACACACACACACACACACACACACACACACACACACACACACACTTGGCAGCTCTGCCAGGAGGCTTCGAGTCGCTCCATCCTCCTGTATAGCTTTATTTGTTTTGTCATGAAAGCAAATTTTTTGAAAACTGACACTTGCCGTAACGAGCATCTGTTTTCGCCATCTGTGAGCTATGCAAATGAAGCCGATGAATATTCAGACAGGACTCAGTTTAGAGCCACGAGTCCTCAGGCTTGCTTACAGTTGGTGGAGAGAATCATGTGGACCGTCGGGACGGCAGGAAAAAAAAGAAAAAGGGAAGTAAATCTATGTCGCCCCTGCTCTCCACCTCCCCATTCTTTTCTTTTTCAATTTAAGCGGGCATATGCTGAATGAAAGCTCGGCTAATTTGGAACAATTTATGAGCTGACAGACGTGTCTGTTTTATTCATCCACTCTCGGGGACATCTGATCTACCTGTCCTGCGTGCAGAAAACTGTTTTCCTGTTCCCTCCCGCTGGTGGTCGGCCACTTCTCTCCATCACCTCCTGTTTATCTCTGCCCCTCGCTGACTGTCCCCTATTCGTCTTGTCTTTCCTCCTCCTTCCGTGATTCTCCACCTTCATTTGCTCTCAGTTGTTTCCTGTCTGTTGCCCCCCCCCACCATCTCATTTAGTATTTTTTATTCTTTGTTTCCTCTGTTTTTAATCACCTCTAATTCCCTCTTCCCGTTCCTCTTCCTCTTCCCCTCCCACTTTATTTCCATTTCTTCCACCTCGCTCCCTCTCTTCACTTTCTCCCCACAGCGAGGGCATCGCATGAATAATTCAAAGGCATTGCAGGATGATAATGGGAAATTAGAGGTGAGACTCTGTGTGTGTGTGTGTGTGTGTGTGTGTGTGTGTGTGTGTGTGTGTGTGTGTGTGTGTGTGTGTGTGTGTGAGAGATCAGGCGATTCTTTCCAGCCACGGGGAAACTGTAAGAGGGCTCTTTATCCATATAAATTATGTCAATAAAGTGACACTTCTGTTTAAAGTTGCAAAGTGAAGACGAGTGACAGACGATTTAGTCGTCTCAGGATGATGGAGTAATGATTACCGTTCAGTTGTTAAGTCAACATTATTGCCATTAGGGCCATCAGTCAGAGCTGGTTTCTGAGGAAATCCTGGGTGGAAAAAAGGGAAAAAGATGCTGCTCTCTTCTGGTGCAAGTAGGTGGCCACTGTGAATGGTTGCTGGTCCACTTCATGATGTGGACTGAGGACAGCTTCACACTGTACAGTATGTACATCATAATGGTGATTTTAGACACTATAATTAACATGTAGCTTAGCCCCGCCTCCTGCTGCTACTTTGTCGAGCTGTCAGAGCTACGTTACCATGGAGCCCACACTGTCACTAACTCATTTAATAAATATATATTTTTGGGGGAAACTGGGAAAAAGTGATTTCAGAGAGAAGCAGACAAAATAAAGAAAATCAGAAACCATTGCATGAGAGTCTTTGGTGCAGAGCCAGATAATTATCTGACCCTGGTTTGAGCTGGCAGATGCTACACTGTGATTGGCTAGTGTGCGTTCGAGAGGCGGGACTAAGCAAAAGGTCAATTGCTCTCGCAGCATGCAGCCACTTGAAGCAGTAAGCGTAAAACAAAATGTTGTTAAATTGTGTGTCCGATCTGCTCCGATCACCCTGTAACCTCGTCCCAAAACTGACAAGAGGAATCTCTTTCTGTTCAGACTCTCACCTGAAGATCCGTCTCTTTTAATGGCTGCTCTGAAGTGCTGCCATTAAAATGGGTTTGTCTCATTGTGCATACAGGTCTCTGTGCTACACTGCTGCTGCATTATCCAAGAGGTGACAGCATGAAGCGTCTCTATCCGTTTTCACTCGCTGAATGGAAGATAACTTTCCTCTGCTGGCTGCTTTGGAGTGCCGCTGCTGCAGGCGAGCTCATTCACGCTCCTCCGGGGCTTCATTTAACTGACTAACTAACAGTCTAGGCTGCGCAAATCCATCCAGCTGGAGGTGAACGGCAGCGCAAACAGCTGTCAGCTGCAAACTGGCCTCCATCCTGTTAAATCCCAGGGCGGCAGCAGCAGCACTGACAGAGAGGGACCGTCACAGAGAAACGGACCTGGGGGGGGGGGGGCTTTGCGTCACTGAAAGGCTTCTTCTTCTTCTCTTCGTGTGGCTAAAGATAGAGGAGAGGAGGGGATGAAAAGTGAAGAGAGGAAGAGGAGGAGATCAGTATTGAGAGAGATGTTCTCAAAGCCAAAATACCCAAAGACCGCGATATAGATGGCTGACATTAACATCTCATGATCTCGTGACTAGAAAAATCAGCCTGTCCATTCACGTCAGGGTGTTAAAATGTAAATGGAGCAGAGGAAATACAACACAACTCTTCAATATGCACTGCTACATTCGAGGCTGTTACAGAGCGGGGGCGTGACGGATAAACAACGGGAAAACGCCAAATACTCGCCTGCGAATATTTTGCATAAAAAATATTCATACCGTAGGATAGCTTTTGTAAAAATGTTGGCAAGACGGTAAACACTAAATCAATGTTGCTGCAATCCCAAAATATTCAATAATTTACTGCTAGAAAAAAAATTGACATTCTTCCAAAGAAATGTGAAAATTACCTTTATCTTCCAATGAGACCAAATTGTATACGAGTTAGCTCCCTATTATTACTGCTATTATATTTTTGGGCCTGAGGGGATAGGATTCATGTTTACTGCAGTGTGTGTAATATGACCAAACTGAATGGACATGATGTGTTTTCCTTGTAGTTCACAGGTTTATTTCTCTATTGTACCATAACATGACACTGCCACCCACTTGCAGAGATGCAAATTTGCAGCACTTTTTCAATAAAAGGTTTGAATAAATGTGTGCAGGCAGAGCACTACATGGATCCTATTGACCCACAGCAGCATCTGTCTGTCTGTCTGAGGTAAACTGTTGTATAGTCTAAGCTACTGGGCTTTTATTGTGAAAGGTAAGTACGGAAAGAGTGGATCTGGTCTGCGCTGCTTTTGTCAAGGTTGAAAGGAGAAATAAAGTTTTGTTCACAGATGTGCGCTTTGAATATCTTTGTTCCACAAAACATGACTGGTTGACGCCTTTAGTTGCGTTGCAAATGCTCAGAAAAATCAACATCGTTCTGGAGAAAAGAATTACGTCACATATCCGCCGCAGAATATTCATGTTCTGTGGGAAACTATTCATGAAGAAATATAGACATGAAAAAAAATGCCCCATATGTGTAAAGGCTGTTATTTGTATGTTTAAATGAACTGAGACAAACAAAAATACGTCCACTGATATTATTGCCACTGACATTTGAACCCTCATGATATGATGTGTTTGGGTGTTTGAATCAAACGCAACACTGATAGTAGAGAAGCAATCCATGATTTCACACCCAAAAGCCAATAGCTGTGAATCCAGAGGTGTTCTGCTGAAATACCTCCACTTAGGTGAAGTGTACTTCTCTGGATCACACATACTTCTGCATGCTCAACACTGGACTGGCAAACGGTCGTCTGAACCTGCACATGAAATATATCATCACAGCGAGACAACGATTTCTGACAAGTGGGATCACATCCATCGTAGACGTCTCGCTCTTGCTGCACACACACACACACCTCCTGTCTTTTCAAATACGCTCTCGGTTTCCTTCTATTCGCCCCACAGAGGTCAAACAAAGATTTCAACGGCTGTCTTAGAATGAAAGCATCACGCCGAAGCAGGTGAGACAGAGACATCTGTCAGGATACCAGGCTTTGGCTTCGGGTTAGGAACACACACATACACACACACACACACACACACACTTGTCCTCAGAGGTTCAGCCCTCAGGTGATGGAAAGAGAGCATTACATCCTACTCCGCTGTCTCAGAGCCAGAGCCTCATCCGTTCTGGCATGAAGACAACACACGCACACAAACATTTTCTCCTTCTCTGTTTCACACTAGCCTTCTCTCGCCATCCACTTTGTGTCCTCAGGGGGAAGGAGTTCCTATACGACGTCCATAACGACCCCTGGAAGAGCCTCTCAGGCGTCCATAAAGCTGTGGACAGCGATGACAGAGAGGCCTGCGGGCTGCACTCGTAAAGAAACCTGGTCGCACCACCTCATCAGAGCCAGAGTCAGGAAGCTGCACACGTAGCCGTCCTCTAAAGTCCCTTCTTTTAAACCTGCAACACTGCACAAACCAGACTGTTCTCATACAGCGTGCGTTGCTATAAATGAATGTACTGTAATTCGTAGATATGCATATCACAAAAACACGACTTTCCTGCAGGAGAGCGCGTGAAACAACAGGTCAACGTTGGTTTATTTGTCACGTAACTTCCGTACTTATGTAACACCACTTCCGTAATTATTAAAACCCAAACCACGATCTTTTCCTAAACCTAACAAAGTAGATTTGTTGCCTAAACCTAACTAAGTTGTTTCCTGTGTATTCTGAAAAGACTGTTTGCATGTAACGAGTGGAAATTGACACGTTTTTGCTGGATTTTTGTAGGAAAACGCACGAAAAATGAGGTATAACTTTTATGTGCGGTATCAAATGAACTGTTTTATGAGGATGCGTTGCACATTTAACATCGCAGGAGATGCCGAGATGAACAGAACAGATTAAAATGCACATTTTGATTTTAGTGCATAGAAAAAGGAGGTAAGAACAGTAAAACATAAAATGTATTTAATTCTAAGCAGCAAATAATTGTTGAGATTACATCTTTTATGGTTTTAATACTTGCTTTCTATTTTCCTTGTTTATTTATTTTTAGTTGTAGTGACCCAGTTTACCAGTTTTTTTGATTTATCAATAATCAATCAAAAAAGAAGACGAGGCCTCCCCCGTGATGTCGGTCTTTCATGCTGTGTGGACGGTTACCCAAGTTCCCTTTCTGTCAGTAGGGAGGGACTGCCGGCTGCATGCGTCCCACCGCTTATTAAATATCCTACTGAACTACACAAGAAGACAAACGACATGAAATCATGAGCTCTCTTAGTGTCACTCAGGCTGGCTGCATACATTAAAAACCTGGCTTCTGTGAGAGATTAGAACCGAGCTGAGAGAGAGAAAAGAACGCACACCAAGATAACGTTTCTTCTCACTGTAATCGTTGCAATTAAAATTCACAGTGACCGTCCTCTGTGCCGGCCACCCTTCAGTGTTCATGTACCGAAGCCTTCAAAGTGCATCAAGACTGACCTCTAAGGCCGCCTTACCACCGTGTAGTCGATCGTATTTTCCTCTTTTTCACAGTCATGATTTACACATAAAAACCGCCACACGAGGATATTTCTGTACCAGAGAGGAGATGAATATTCATACATCCTCGGTCGATCTGTCGAAGCGAAACTCATCAAAATGTATCAGTAATTAATCTAATAAGCTGAAACATCCTTTTACTGGACAGTACATTAAGTCTTTTCCATTTTTTTTCCCACACTGAGTGAAGCAGCGTCAAGAGGCCCGGCGATTAGTATTCAGAACGATATTATTCATCGTTTTAAATCTTTAAAGCATTTACATGAATATAGATGAGGAGACCCCCGTGAAACCGCAGTCAAACGCTGCCAGTCCTGACAGGGATGCAGTGCACTGCAAAACAAAAAGTCCCCATCTTGACAAATAAAGTAACGCTATTTACTGCACTTTGAAGGAATTTAAAAGACCCGTTGTGTTTCCAAAGAAAAGTGACATTTCAAATGTCAAAGTCTTGAGTGTGTGATCTTTTATGGATGCGTTAGATTATATTGCTTTTTTAAAATGGAAATTCTTTTCCAGTGCAGTGTTCCTTTCCCCAGTTGCAGCTTCAGAGGTAAGCTGCATGTGTTACAGGTCCCACTTAATATTCTTAGTGATGCAAACATCATTAGCACTTCGAGGTGTTTAAATAGAGAGCTTTGCCCCCAGCGTCCAATGAAATTAGACAAATATCCGCAGTCAGCTCCTGGAGGTAATCTTGCTCTTGTTATAATTCTCTTGTTCCCTTTTTGCCTTGTTTGCTGCCCTCACACTGTTTCCCTGTAAAATATCATAATGGGAATGAGTGAAATGTCATGTTTGAACTTAAAGGATTAGGCTGACGGTTTTCTATATTTTGTAAATAATCAGGCTATTCTCATTCATTGTTCGTACTTGCACCTACGAACGCAATCGCGACACAATTCATATATAACTCACAGAAATATGGGACGTGGTGATGGCACGAAATGTGCTAAGATGATGTATCGGCACGTGATTTCCATTTTCTTTGATAACAATGACAACAATCCAAACCATGATGAGAGTTAATATCCTACATTGTGTTATATAACTGGGAGCAGCCTGAAGTGTAAAGCCTTCTCTGTGTATTTTGAATTGTCATGAAAATAGCTTCCGACTAGCGATGCCCCTCAAAACCCGGTTCTAAACGAGAACCGATAAGACAGCATCCCGGAGTATTGTTAAGATCGATAAATAACGTTTTCTTTGAAGACAGAAGTTGATTTTGAAAAGACTGTATGCATGTGACGAGTGGAAAAAACACTTCCGTAGGAAAAACATATAGGTTAAACAAACACTGTATTCAATGCCTCTCCATTCATTCACATTTTAAGGCAAATAAAATGCAGTTGTTTTCAAGCTGAACCTACTTAAAATGTTTTACAGTGTTGTGCGTTTCTCTCCTCCCTCCCTTATTTTATATTTACCGTGGGACTCCAGCCGCTCCATTACTACAGGTCAAGGCACTATGCAGGGGAAGAGAGATTAACTCTGGGCAATTAGAGAAGTGAAAGTCCCTGGCAATGTTTAGCATCCTGCCCTCAGTCTTCTTCTGGGGCCCAGCTAGTGAAATATAGATGTACATTCAATATTTAACATAGGGACATCAAAGTGGGCCATAGATGTAGTGCCAGGAAGAAAAATCAGGCAACTTATTTTTCCAGCGGTATGAGCGGACATTACTCATGGGGGCGCCAAAAAACCTGCAATTTCCTGTCAGTGCCTGAGTTTCGCTCAGGGCATCGACGCTCACAATATCGGAAAATGTGGGATTCATAAATATTTCCATTGACTTTTCTCCCGGAGAGACTTTTTTAACTGTCAATCCGAGCAACCATACAGAGAGGTTTCCTATACACAAGCTGTGGATTATGTTCAGAGATAAAGTCCTTTGTACTGTAGCAAGTATTACATTTATGTGCCGCACACTAGTCGAACTTTGACATCTGGGTTCCACAAACGCTTTGGTTAAGTTAAAAAAAAAAGATTGTTTTTTCATGAAGCAAGCACATCACGTCTCAAAAGTTACTTTCATGTATTAAACCAACCACAATCTCCCCCTGGAATTAATCGGGCACTAAACACAAAAAAGTCAACCTGTCAATCACAAGGTAGCTCCGCTCTGAGGCATACCCTGCTTTATGGTCTATTTGACTCCAACAATAATGTGTTGATGCTGTATTGAAGAAGACTTGAAACTAGAGATTGAGACCATAAGTTCATGTTTACAATGTTTACTGAGGTAATAAATCAAGAGAGAAGTAGAGTCATTTTCTCATAGACTTCTATACAACCAGAGGAGTCGCCCCCTGGTGGACACTAGAGAGAATGCAGCTTTAAGACACTTCTGTATCGGCTTCACTCTTCAGAACTCTGAGCTAAATGAACTGCAGCTTGTGTGAACGGCACATTAATGATGATCCAGTTCCATGCTGGTATGTCAGTGAACCAGACAGCCATTACTAACGTTATTAGCAGCACCTGTGTTTGTCAAAATGTCCTCTGTGAGAAAAGGTTCAGGAAATAAATGAGCACACTGTATTTTCCCCTAACGTGCACTTTAATGCTATCACATTATACCTACAGCACACCTGTGGCAGTTGAGAAAACTACCAAACACTGCTGTACCACCATATAAATGTTCGCACCTCGGGCAGTGAAGTTGTGTGTGTCTGTATATGAGGTATGATGTGTTTGTGTAACCTGATGAAATGTTTCCTTGCAGTTGCTAAATTGCATGCAACCTGTTTAAAGCAATCAATACTTCAGCATTCTAGGGACTTTTGTGATTTGTGTCTGTGAGGCAGGGCGGCCGATCCATCCACTGCAACTCCACCACAGCAAGCACAACCTGAAGCCAATTTTCTTGATTGCTTCTGTGTTCCTGCAGCTTTTCCGCTCCGGCTTGTATTTCTGAGTCCAAGCAGCAGCTGCAACAATCAGAAGTGATGTCATGCTCGAGTCAAGTGTGTAACGCTACTGTGTCACTTCATTTTTCAAGAGTGGTGACAAAGAGCTGCTTAGACTTAAAAAGTGTATAAAACAAAACAAAAAAAGCTTCTGATGACAGCTGAAATGGAAACAAATCAACCCCCGGAAACTTGGCTTCGGGCATCATAACCATCACATCATGGCACCAAAAGGCCAACGATATCAGCATGAAAACATGAACATGATTTCATATGGAATAAACTAAACTACACGGTAGTGTAGTTTGGTCAGGCGTTGACTCATGGCTGTAATCCGTCCAGTAGAAGAAGACGAGATTGTGAACCGGAAACAGAACAGGTCGCCTGCTGTCGCCTTGGCCATCTATCTAACCCACGCACGGTGGGAAAATGGAGAGATGCCTTCAGGAATTTGTTTCCTTTGGGCAAGTTGTAATTGTTCTTTCTTGTCAGTATTGGACATGTTTCACGCTGCAAGCATTTGCGCATTATGGAAATATTGGAAAAGACGTCAGTCATGTGAGTTAAATGTTCGCTCTGTCAGACTTTATTCAGCAAAGGCATTTCCATCATCAATTCAGCACATTATCTATTTTTCAACAAATGCAATAACCACCACAAGTGAAGACGTTTTATCGAATTTCTGCGTTTCTATACAGCTTTTCTAATGCAAAACTTCATCGTGTGCTTAAAATGTGTGAAGGGAAACACAGCTGATGTCCTAATTTGTTTGTTTGTTTTTTCAAGCTGTGTGTGTGTGTCCTCCATGTACATTGTGCTTTGTGTTGTTGGACAGCAGCGCCCATAAACAGCACACAAAAAAACATCATATCTTGTAAGACTTTGCATAGTACTGCGACACAGCCACTGTGTGTGTTTCAGTGTGCACGTTATTTGACAAACTCTTTGTCCTCTCTTTCTGTTTAGTGAATCCATTTCACCTCAAAGTGTTGAAACATCAGAACATCCACAGAGAACTTATGCAAAAGAGTCAAAACAAGTTCAGATACAAATACACTATAAAGACAGTCCTGTGATGACATTCTTTTACAGTCGTGCACTGTGCTCTGTTCCACCTGTGTGTACCGTGTTCATTCCTTCCCTCTCAGTCTAATCCTTTCAGCTCTCTGAACTTCTTTCCCACTGAAACAGATCATTTTTTGCCCCCAACGTGTAGGCAACATGCGGCGCCACACTATCTGCCCACAGCCGCGTAAGCTCACACAGTGGTACCGCGGCAGGTACCCCACGCTGTTTGCCCCCAGAAGATGGAATTACCCAGACAGCCGTGGAGCGCGCCGAAAGAGAGGGGAGAGGTGAATCGTAATGCTGTTTACACCAACACCGCGCCGCCGCTGCCGCCGCCGCCGCTTCACGGCTAACGTGAACTTAATCTCATGTCTCAACTGCAGTGGAAATGTAGCTTCCAGAAAGCTTATTCCAGAAAGCGTATTATTTTTCAAAAAGAAGGTCGGAAAGAAAAAAAAAAGGAAAAAAACGCACCTGGGACATTTTTTAAGTAGACTGTATCCAAGGGTAGTAGTGAAATGTAGATAGGGCTGCTCAGAGGGGGTGCATTCTGGGTAAATGTCTTTGTCTCTCTGTGTCTCTGTTGTTCGGTGGAGGTATAGACTCCTGTTTACTGAATTAGCATTTATATTCCTACATCCAGGAGGCCCAAAATCCGAGTCTCCGGCTGTCAGGTGGCCGAGCTTCCGGACAGTCAGTAATCTATTCACTGCTGGGCAATGATACAGCAGTCGTTCACTGGTCCTCTTTGCTTGTCCATTATAGTGCTCGTCCACCAAAGTCTTCTCGTCTCTTGTGTTTTTCTTTTGTGTTGAATTCCCCTCAGCTCTAAAACTACCCTTTTCCTTTTTCCCAACTTCCATTTCTGCTTCAATATCTCATCCTTTGATTTCATACAACTCATATGCCTCCTCTTTCCTCCTCTTTCCCTCTCCTTTTTCTCTTTACTCTCCATCTACTCCCCCGTTTAACCTAAAGAAAGAGCTCCTCTACGTCCTCCTCTTCTTCTCCACCATTACCGATTCCCCCCCCTCCACACTCTCATCTCCCTCTCTTGGCCTTCACCTTGCCATACGGCTCTCCCCCAGAAACAGATGAAAACACTACTCCCGAGTGTCCTTTCCGAACCCATGATTTCTGCTTGCCTTTTACCGAACTCCAGGACATCGAAATGCAGCCATTTATCACGGCTGTGGAGCAGAGGCACGCGGCCCGAAAGTATTGAGGCAGTCATAAATCTGGAACGCGTGGGGGGGGCTTGTTTCAGTCGACGCAGGAAGGGGTCAGAAAACATTCAGCACCATGTTCACCGTGACAGGACTGCAGATGGCATACCGAGTTTGGCTCCAATCCAGAGCTAATTAGTGGGATGTGATTTTTACCAAAGCATAAGCAGGGACCCGGTCTTCATCTGCTGCTTAGCCCTGAACAGAAACCATGTGTTGGAAAGCGCTGCATAAGGTGACATTAATAGTATGTATTGTTTCAGTTTTGCCTTTTATTTGTATCAGCTGAACCATAAAGGCACCCTGTGGCCCTTTTGACCACTAATAAGGATACAAAATGTCTCCCTGTACTGTTTGTATCATGAACAAGGACACACTGAGAGAACTGCAACACTCAGGCCTGCTGCCAGGTTCATGCTATCTAACAGATCGAGAGTTGGTGGCAGTAATGCGCAAAAAAAACACTGCATTACATTAACAAAGACAGTGAAGGAGATGCACTATTTATTTATTCAAAAAGCGCACCACTCGCCCTTTGGTTCCCTCTCAGGTAAACACCGTTAGCTCTGTCAGCACTGTTGCTGTTGTTTGCAATGTTAGCGCCGTTAGCTGCGAGCCGCCTGCTCAGGCTTCGCCATGTTAAGAGCCGTGGAGAGGCAATCAAAATAATCCCAATCTCGCATTAGGCACCTTTAACGATCAACTCATCCAGCCCCTATCATATTCAGAACACGTGTGTATATGGGTGGCTATGTGCACACACTGTGGTCAGTTGTGTGATATAAAGCATCAGGGCAGAGCAGAGATCACCATTCATCAGGTGACCCGGTGTCGCAGACATCCATTTTGGCCGATGTGTCCTTGAGTGTAAATTCTGAGTCCCCCGCTACCTCCGGTAGCTGCTTCTCTTCAGCTGACTGTGACCTCTGACCTCTGCTGAAGGAACGGACGACAGAGAGGTGAAGCTGTGAGCAGTGACCGCAGGCCGAGAGCTCGGCTTGAATGACTCTGAACGGTGCTGAAGTCTCTGAAGCACATTTATCTGCACACCCTATAAAATAAAACAACAATCGTAATTTGTCCTTCAGCCCTGTGTCGAGTGGTGATGTGTCGTCTTCTTTTACCTAGTTTACTGATCAGAAAATAGCATTGAGCTCTTCATCTCAAAAACAGGACCTTCCAATTGTTCATTGTAATTAATTCCAACCCCTCTATTGTAAACAACTGATATGAAAATGAAAGCAGAGGTTAGAAAAGTTAGTCAATATCTGAAAGCAAAGCCTAGAAGTGATGGAGGAGTCCGGACAAACAGCTCCAGTTGCATTCACGTGTTTACGCTCTTCATTTGCAAAACACACAACAGCTGTTTCAGATGCTGCTTCAGCTCATACGTCCCACCTTTGTGTACCATCCCCCTGTTCAACTCTTTCTCTTAGAAATTGCGTTTGTATCGTACTAAATTGTTATGAATATTACAATCCGTTGTGTTGGCAAACATGTCGGTGCCTGGATCATGTTCACAGGCTTTACAGAGTGAACGAAGTGTTTCCGTACAGCACCAGCGGCACGGAGAGGTGATCGGTGGTGTTTCACTAATGAAAGACGTTTGTCAATGACCAGTTAACTGATATGATCGGTATCAACATGTTTACAATAATCAGAATCAAACTCCGGTTTGTTTGTCCAGTAGGTTTCACGTACAATTATTTACTTTGGTGTGCTGGTGCAGAATGTAACCATAGTAAAAAGAAATACAAAATAAAAGTAAGTGCAAAAGTCAAGAAACATTAAATTGAAAGAGCTTTGTCTTTAGTGTAAGAATCAACATGTAGATACTGTATAGACAGATGTGAAGTCTGTACTGACTGCAATGTTAAGTGAAGTACATTCGGGATGTTTGTGACGTGTTTTTCCTGTAACATTGTTTCTGTAAGTACTTTAAATAGTTTGGCGTCAAACGACCTAAAATGCAAAATAATGACACATTGGCGGAAGTAATGATTGATAACATTTCCTCATTACGACGATTCAAACTGTAATCTGTCACTGGCCATCGCCTTCGTTGAGCTCGGTGTATTCTTGGAACGTGTAACAAGATCAGAACTCAATGATGAGCAATCTACTTATTAAACAGTAGTCGCAAACAAAATCTAAACAAACCTGTAATTTAAGCTACAAAGCGTTCATATAGACAGTGTGCTCGTCCTAACACGTATTTAAAATCGGATTTGTAGCGAACACATTACTGCACATTGTCATAATATAGTTATTAATGTTACTTCATCACACGTGGAGACCTGTCACCATCAGGTTTATTTGATCTACCTTTTCATCTATTTTCATGGCAATAGCTACATGATGTTCACAGTGTGGAAGACTCGGAGTCCTGCCGTTGGATATTTCTCTCTGTGTCCTCTTCATTACGTGTCTCAGTTAACGACTTCATCCTGAGTACTTATGCAGAAGTGAGCGCGCTCACGTTACACCGAGAGGACCGGAATGAGAATCAGCCGCTGAATGCCAACGACTGGATTAAAATGATAATCATGTTAGAGCTGTGGGACCAGCATCTGAAGTGAGTGCTGATGATCATTAAACCACGTGGCTGACGGGGATACTGGTGTCCCTCTCAATCACACACTAAAGTAAAACACACACACATCGGCCGGTGTGTTCTCAGTCAGTTGATGAAACGCCAACAACTGGTTTTATCAGTTTGAGTATAGATAGATATATATTATACATGTATATATACTGTATGTATACATATATATATTAGATTTTATTTATTTTCTGTCCTCTAAACAACAGAGATGGAAGTAACGAATAACATTTACTCGTTACTGTTACAAAGTGTTTCTCTGTACTTCGTCGTTTTAAAAAAATATGCTATTTAACTTTAATGCAAGTATTTTATTTACATTTACGTCGTGATAATTGACAGTCGGTTGTGTGCAAAGGCTGCAAATGTCCGTCTGTAGAAAAGGATTACAGTTTTGGTTTGGAGTAGAATGGCACTGATACCGATTGCGACATCGTTTCCGATGCTGACTCAGCAGGTAGCCCGTGACTCGAGTTGTTGTTGTTGTTGCTGTGTAGCGTAACTGAGGTAATAAACGATGTGATGAGAAGATATCGGATCGGTGCATCGACTTGCACACGCTCCAATACCCGATTCAGCATTTAAACTGTACAGAGGTATCCTTCCGATACAGGTATGGGAACAACGCTTTCTATTTTTGAACATAAAGAAGTTCATTTAATTGTTCTATATTTTCTACTTTTCTTTCCGTCTTTCATTCTTTTATTTACCCATTGTCTCCCTCTCAACACCTGCACACGAGAATAATCACATCTCAGGGACTTTGTGCGTTTGTGTGCATCTGCTTTTCTCGCTAAGCCGTCTCGCTATAAACAATTGGCTTCTCAGCGAGGCAACACCTGCCAGCTATTGTTGGTGTACTTGGTAGCCTTGGCTGTGCCCGCGGTGTAGCAGTGAGGGGCCTTCAGATGATGAGTTTGCAGAAGAAAACCAGCCAATCAGCCTCCAGATACTGCTCAGTGTCACTCATTATTGGCAGCTGGAAGTATGGAAGAGGCAAAGCTTTTTCTGATTGTTTGTGCTCTCTGGGATTACAGACTGAGTGTGACTGGAATCAACAAGCAAGGCTTCGAAGAGAGGAAAACTTTTCTGAAAGGAACATTGTTGTGCTTATTGGTCAGCATACCTGATATGCACGTTAACTATTCCAGTTGTTCACATCAGTGTTTCACACTTTATTAATACAAATGCATGCAATATTGGTGGTATAGGTAGGCTTTGTGAAGACGGGGAAATTATTGGGCAGATGATAAATGGAAGGAGGCAGCACTTTTCTACCCGGGGGTCAGGACCCATACGGGGGTCACAGGATAAATCCACAAATATGTATCGTTTGAAACTTTCCTCTGCTATCTATCTTGTAAAACTCTGTATCATTTCCAACATTCAGACCTTTAGGAATTTGTATTGCAGTATTTGTGTTAGTAGTATTAGTATTTTAATGGGTCAAAGGCCAAGGCCAAGGTATGTATTCAAACCCAAACATTCAAATGTTTTAGCATCCAAATGCTATTTTCCCAAAGTCTTCTAACACATTTTGCCACATGACCTGATGTAGGTTTTTGCATGATGACGTTCTTCATAAATACATATATCATTATTCATAGTCAGTGTGTAATAGTAACTAAGCCACTAGACTTCATTGACAAAACCGGTAATTTGACCTCGCAGAACGCAGAACACTTCAAAAACCAACCCTTTCAGTTATTTCCAAACTCAGCACAGCTAATGTTGACTGTATTGCTCTTCACATTATTATTAATTAGCTTGGTAACCTACATCACTGCTTTTTGCTAACGGCTAAGTGGGTGTTTCCAATCGCATTTCGATTTGAAGAGAACGCAGATGGAGTTGATTTTTTAATGAATAGTTAAAGCTGCAATAACTGGATGTTTTGGGCCAGCTGGGGCCAACAGAAACAAACATAGCGTCACGTTTTAACATTGATTTGCCGAGCGAAACATCCAGCAGCGACAGGGAAACATCATCATTCGTTTTGAATCGTGATACTGGCCACCTGAAGAATGTAAGTCCAACGTTCACGCTTTAGTCCAAACCAAAACCACCGTAGAGCCGAGGGGAACTGCTGAGTCGGGGGATTCTGCTCTGTGAGCAACCCTTCACGGGTTACACATCATTTGACCATTTTACTCGTATGTATCAATGTAAATCCTTTTTGTTTCTTGTTTTCTGTGCATGAGTCATGCCAGCCAAATTCAGAGAGTACGAGTAAATACACACACAGTGTAAACACGCACACACAAAACACACATGCAGATTTATAATAAGCATCCGGCTGCTGTCATAGCAGCAGTCAAGAGCTGAATAATGGATGGGAACAAATAGAGGCAATTACTTAACAGCTTGTCAATTCAATTAGCCTACTGTTTTAATGGCTTAATCACAGTCATCCCACCCTCTCTGTCTCTCTCTCTCTGTCTCATTTCCCTCCCATGCCTCTCCTCTCCTTAGTTATATTTGAAGAAGATGACAGGGGTGAGGAAGAAGAAGGAAAAAATGAAGCAGTGCCCCCGAGAAGCTGTGAATGAAGAGGGAGGACGGCAGGAAGAGGAATGAAGGAAAGAAAGAAGTAGAGAAAGCGAGAGATGGAGAGGAAAAGGGAGTAGGGGTGAGGAGCAAGGAATGATAAAACATAAGGGATGTATGGGAAATAGAAGGAGAGGAGGAAGGAAATAAGGAGAGAAGGAAAAATATATATACACAGGAAGAAAGTTCGCAAGAGGGATAATTAGGAAAGGAGGGGGGTGGAGGGAGGAATAAATGAGGGATGGCTTGTGTAAGCAAAAGGGATGGAAGTTACAGACAGAGGGAAGGAAAGGAAAGGAAAGGGCAAAATGGAGGCAGAAGGTAGGTCAATTAGAGCGGCTGGAGGACGGAGGGCGGTAGGAAAGGAAAGACTTGAAGTACTTCACAAAAAAAAGAGAAAGTGTGCACAGAGAAGAAAGGCCAATCAGGATAGAACAGGAAAAGGAAGGAAGGAAGGCTTTATAGCAAATTTTACATGGAACAGTGGAATTACAATTCCGTCACGTGACACCCGAAAAACACTTTTTCACATAAACTTACTTTGGGAAAGAGACGTCCGTAATTAGGCAGAATTTTATTTATTCATTAGGTCCTAGAAGTTGTAATAAGCTCTAATAGCTTTGCTCTATGGCCCCAGTGATGCAGGAGTTCCCCGGAAGGTATTTTCATCCGAATTAAAAGTCTAACTCGGTGAGAACCGACACAAGGCGTTGGTTGGATAAGAGGCCGATCACATGCCGAGTTCTCTCTGCGCACTCAAATCCAAAGTCGTCAGTGTAACTTTGCTTCATTCTTTCTGCCCAAGGACGTCACAACATCTGGTTGAAAGGTCGGCCAAACTGACACAGACGAATCGAGCGGAAGAAGCTAGTGTGATGGATTTTGGTTAGTTCGGTCAGCGATGCTTCCTGCTTAATAACCGCAACTTTATCAAGCACCTTGGATGAAAGGATGCGAGTGGCACCGATGGCGTTGTTTGAGACGCAGCATGTGAACGACCCCGAAGGAGGTGCAAAGGGAGGTAAGTAGGAAGAGCGAGCGAGACAAAGGGAAAGTGTTTGGCATGAAGCAGCTGTTAGTGAGCAGTCAGGAAGGCAGACAGACAGTAAGAGGAGGACGACTGTCAACACCTGGACGAGCCACTAAAGGGAGAAAACTCCCTCTGCCCTCCATCCTAAACACACACACACACGAATACACAGTGGGATTTAAAAAAGAGAACACCTGGACACAGTCAGATGTGTTGTGAGCACATGTATACCCACCCCTGTTGTACCTGTCAGGGTACTTTTCTCTACAGGCCATTTGTCCCCAAGTTGATGTGATTCTTGGTGCATTTTGGTACTTTACGGCTGTAATATGAATGAATTAGCATCCGTCCCCTGGTTGAAGACTAACTATTCAATTTAATTTTGTCACATTCACGTTACCTGGTCACTTGAAATGACAGCAACGTGCTTAAACTATGTCGAACAAATGGATTGGCCACCATGTGCTGAGTTTGTACTTTACCAGTTTTCAGCTTTAACTTCTTTCCTACTGTTGGAAACTCTATAAAAGCCTTAGAGAACTTCTTTAATCAACATTTATTTTTTTTTCGTTTGTGGTTTATTTTTTGCTGTGAGATGGAAACATTTTCCACTGCTGTGAGAGTTTTCTTATTAGAAGCGGCTCCCTTTTCTCAACCACTACATGAGGGCGTGGTGCTGTTTGAGGGCTGAGAATGCTCGACAGAGGCAGAAGATATTGGGATTGTCGCCTAAACGCAAAAAATGTAAAGTCACGTAAAAACTTGCATATCTTTAAACTTGAACTCTACAAAGTTCTGCTAGCTAGCCCACTGACCAATCAAGCCGCACGTTAATGCTGACGTGCTTGTAGGCCAGCTAGCAGCTCTGGCACGTTAAAAAAATACGCCCAACATGTCAAACTAAAGATCTGATTGGTTGAACACTATGACAATCAACAATATCGTCCCCATTCAAAGGGATTCACTGCTGAGTCTGCAGGCCTGGGCCTCTCTTCTTACCTAGAGACACAGAGGTGAAATCTGATTGGATAAAAGCTCTACTTAAAACAAGCTGCACTGGAAGCAGAGCAACTGAGGAACACAGTAGCTGTGCAATGAGAAAATAACAAAATGGGAAAAAAATGATAATCCATGTAGTGTATTTATGAAAAATGATTAAATTATGAAATAGCTATAACTTTGTGATTCTGTCTAGGCCATTAAAGGCCCACCACCGCCTGATAATTACATTTATAAACAAGTTATTTGGTGAATGAAAGTAGAATATAAATGTAATTTCTAGGTTGCCAACACGCTTCCGTGGCTAGAAACAAGGATGCATTCGCAGTTACCTCACACACGCAGCGAACAGTAACAGCTACATCTGCTGCGCCGTGCTTCTCTCACCCGGCGGCCCCAGCAGGGTTTGACAACAGCAAACTGGAACACAGAAATCATGCAGATGCCTGGTGTTTCAAATACCACAGAGGGCTCGACACACACACACACACACACAAACACTCGCACACACTGCATCAGGGTTCCCACTGTTTTTACAGAGATAGTTTTCCAGAATGTTTCCGGGACATTTTTCCGTGATGATCCAGCTGATATTAAAGACATAAACTAATGTGTTCATCTCTGTGGAAGTCTGATTTATTAGACATGCAGTCAATGGCTAAAACATGCTTTTTTTCATTATCACAAATTGTTCTTGGAACAATATAATAAAAGAAAATACCAGTTACCAGGCAGCCAGTGACTAATATTTACATTTCAAAGATAATGTTTGAATTTTAACCGGCATTTCCAGACTATTCAAATTACTCTTATCTATAAACTTCCATTTAAACATGAATAGGATCCTGAACATGACTTAGACATTTCAGATAGCTATGTTATCCGTTGGTAGGGAATACTGATGGATACACTGGCAGTTCTTTGTCAGCTGAAGGAAAATAACAGAATATTGAAATAGTTTTCTGGGACAACACAAGCTTTTCCCGGACGTTTGACATTTTCCCCTGACTGGTCCCTGGACGCGTAGGAACCCTGTTCATCTTCATCACATACAGTCTTTGCCTCTTATTTAGTTTTTCCTCCAGCTTCCTTCCAGCCGTTTCTCTCTCTCTCATTCTTCTCCACAGTCACATCTTTATACCTGCTTGACAGTCAGTCCCAACCTCTCCCATCTCCTCGTCTACTCTCGTTCTGTCCCTCTCTGTCTCCTCACATTCTCTTTCTTCTTGCCTTTTAACTGCCTCATCTCCCGCTCTCCTTAACAATTCCCTTTGTTTTATTCCACATCTATGTCGGGATGTTAGTGCACAGAGAAAGATAAAAGGTGAAATCCGGCACCAAAAATGGTTCTTTAGAGGAACTGTTTCTGGTTCCACAAAGAACCTTTCAGACCAAGGTATTTTAAAGAACTATTTTCTTAAATGCTTTAAAAAAAAAAGAAGTTTAAGGAACTTCAAAGAACCAGAGAAGGTGCTTCAGAGAGAACTTAAAGAAAAGAATCTTCTCTAAAGAACCTTTTGCAAATTTGTTTTTCAAATGTAAACCATCCTCCACCATCCAATAACTCAAACATGAATTACGAACCCTAAAGAACCATATGGCAAACATGTAGAACCATCCAATAGATGAAATGGTTCTTCGTGGAACCACACAGCCTTTTGAAGAACCAGCTAAGAACCATTATCTTTGTGTGTGTGGTGGTCTAGAAGGCGGAAAGTCATGCTTGTTATCTAAAACTGTGTTTCCACCAAGCAGTCCAGTTTAGTCCGTTACAATGGTTATTATTGTTTTCCATTATGTTATGGTTATTAATGTTTATATAATATATTATTAAATGTCTGTTTTTCCTCTTAAAGTCCTGGAACCCGACTAGAAAACTTGAAAATTGTAGCGTTTGTCCTCAACGTTCCTTGTAGGTCAATCTACTTCACAACCGCAAACAAGATGCAATCGAGCTGACTAATGTCCTGCCATAATCACTGTTACATGAAACCAGTTATTCTAATGAGGCCATTAATTAAGCTAAATAATGCATTCATTAGCAAGTATTCTATGGCGCTGTGTGTGTCTTCACGTGGCGTACATGATATGTGATCTCCATATATTAAAGCATTATTGTTTTTGCCTCACTTAATGTGCAAATTTATGTACCGACATGCTCAAAGGTATGATCGGCTCTGGCCTCGTGCAGGTAGGTTTTAGCAGGTGTTACATGTGTTACTGGCTTGTTTACACAGTGGTATCACACAGGACGGCAGAAGGATGATGAGGACTTCTCAAAAAGTAATCAAAAATCTAATTAAAAGCCCTCTAGTGTTTTTTTTGTGGACAGAATCTCTTAATTTGTTTACATCAGGCTTTCATTCTAAAATATTTTCAGGAAAGTGTTGTGGTAAATGCAGTGACTTGTACGCCTCCAGACATTCATTTAATAACAGCTTTTAATTGTGGATTGCTATAATTCCTTTAAAATGAGCACACCCTTAAACGTTTCCTGTCTAAAATAAATTACATGAAACATTCTGGTCATTATGAAAAGGCAAACTCTCTGGAGAAAGAAGGGGGATGCAGCAGCTGTCTGTGTGAACACACGAGAGAGACAACCGTCACACACTGCTCACAAGGAACATTACAATTTGTTGGCAAGTAATGTGTTAAAATAACATGTCGCCACCACGGAAACAATTTAGGTTTTGTGAAGAAAAGATCATAGTTTGGGTTAAAATAACTATATTTGTTACTTCTAACATAGCCTACGTAATTTAAAAGAAGTCAATATTGACTTTTGGATTCACATGAGACACAAACACCGGTCTCCTGGGTGAAAGTCGTTGCGTTACCCATCCGTCCGTCCATCCGTCCATCCCTCCATCCCGACCTCCTCCCTACTTTCAACTGCCGTGATTCGGACATTTGCGTCCTCACGTAACCCTCTGGGTAATGTCTAGATAAGTTCAGGGTTGCAGGTCATGTGTGAAAGGAGCTATAGGTTAGTTTTTAACAACAGTGAGGTGAACTAATTAGTATTTGTCTCTCCCATCAGGCTTTTTTGATCCGTCTTTAGAAGTGGATGATGTGAAGGACTCAGAGGCTTTGTTTTCACTCTGTGAACTTTGCGCTGATGAAAGCAGCCGGCAGAGAAACAATATTTAAAACAAAATCCAAAGTTGATTTTTAATAGGAGCAAGCTGGAGACCCGAATGACCAAGAAAGCTAGTGAGAGACCATTAAACACGCTAATTAACTTTAGAAAACTTTAAAATAACCTCACAAGGAGGAACATCATCACCACCTACGCTGGAGTCTTAGCTGTGTGTGTGAAGCATCTTCAAAGCACAACACGTGATAAATATAAAATATTTCATCCAACACCAAGTTCAAATGTCATAATTCTATCAAACACAGAGGGAAACATTTGCAAACACTTTCCCCCCCCCATGGTAAATACTGGATAGTATTCACATTCACTCCTCTTTGAAGTCTTCCAACTTTCTCATACTTTAGGACCAGAAACGGTTTATTGCAACGTGTATATTTTAATTTAACATAGGTGACGTTATGCCCTCACTCCATTACTCATGACCTCACTTGCAAACCCATGATGCTTGAGCCCATGTGTGTGAGGATGCACAGAATAAAATAATTTTCACACTCAAATTTTAAAAAAAGGAATGAGATGCACCACATGTGAGTGATGTTTATCAATTTGATCGTCATGTACATATCTCCGTAAAGACTGTCTTTGCTATTTGCATGAAAATAGAGGAACAATTCATTTGGCTATTTGAGATGTAAATTTGGGATATTGTTTCGTTGAAAAGCATCGGGTTTCAACCACTGAAGGAGGTCAAATTTGTGTGAACCCCCTGGCATTGAAATAGCAGACAGCGTTAAAACCTCGCACTGCAGTGTGAGCCCTCAGTCCCTGAGGCTGCAACACACGGCGGCTCTAATAAGCAATAGCACATTAATGCCTTGATTTTAAGCCGCTGTCTGAACGCATTTCCAGGCTGCCATTTAGCTGGCTGCCTCTAATATACCTGTCCTCATGAAGCTAATGCCTGGCTCCATTCCTGCCTCAGGTGACTGCCTTTGTGCCGCTCAGAAAATGCGTCCCCCCTTCCCTCCCACTGTTTATTTTTCCTATTAGCATCTGTTGGTCGCCAGACGAAAGCGACGCTGGCGCTGATGCGTGATGCCACCACAACAGCTGCCGTGTTAAAGTGGAAATCAGAAGAAGTCAAAAAATCTGCAAGGGGAGTGCTGTGCCCTCTGTCTGACACCAACTTCTCTGGAGCAGCTTTTCTGCAAGACTCCCAGCGACCACAGCTGGCACCATAATGGAGGTCATCTGGAGAAATAATGGCGAAATACAGAAAAGTGTCTCAAACGCACGCCAATGAGGGAGTACATTATTATATTTATTGATTGAACAAAGAATTGTCTTGCTTTTAGCGCTAAACTTTCAGCCATGAAAGTACAACCTTGTCCAGTGAGTGCTAAAAAGAATTGGTCGAAACTGACTTTTACCTTATTAGCTCTACTTTAATCTGTGGTTAGTTTAGCCTGATCCCACAGAAACACGTGAAATAAAGGCGGCCTCTGAACAGCGCATTACTGTACGTGGTGCTGTCACTTGATGTGTTAAAATCACGTGCAACCACGGAACCAGCAGTGCCAGAGATTTAGAATGATCCCATTTTGAGGAAAATTGTTGTACGCGAGTCATAATCATGAGAGCAAATCATTCACAAAACACATATTTAAATGACTTTTTGAAACGTGTCAAAACTACCCACGTCGTTTAGTTTAAAGCAAGCTGAGCTAATTAAACTGAGCTTACTGCAGCATTCACAGCTATCTCTCTTGTGAAAACTCTCTACAAACGAGCGTTGAGCAGCCGCCTTCCAGAGTCACAGTCATGAGTGGCGGCAAAGAGGTCACATGGGAAGAGATGGGAAAACACAGACGTAGGATTCATCCGGAAATGAATTCAAATTAAACCACAAACTACTACTAACTGTAAATAATGAATTGTTGATCGTACTGAGGGCAACTCTGCACAGAAACTATGTGAAATCAATCAATCGATTTGTATTTGCTCCCAAGTCTGTTTCACATCGCAATGGTTTAGATATTGTCGTAAACGAAAATGAAAATAATTTCTATGGAGAACCAGAAATGCAAATTTTGTGTTAACAAAATCCACGGCTTGATTTAGAAGTGTGGCTCGAACGCAGCTGAAATTCAAACTCACTTCTGCTGACAAATGTGTAAATGTTTTCACTTTAAAGTATCATTAAAATGATGATTAAGGAATCCACCACCACTACGAGAGCTGTGGCTGAAATGAGAACGCTGGACAGAATAATAACAGTGATGTAAGAGCCGTGCTACACTTCGGGTCAGGGAGTAAGCAATTACACGGAGACGGAATAATCTTATTATTAGAACAGCGCAGTCATTGCAAAACCTCAGTCAGGTCATTACAAAAATAAAGATTATTACTTATCACACTGCAAAAGGTTCTAAAGAAAAGAAAAGATCAGAATGTAAGATTAGCGACAGTGATATAATGACAATGGTAATTCAAAATGACCGTCTATTTATTCCTGGAGCGGCCGTCTGAGACGGGGAGCCGATTATAGAAACACCAACTTCTTTCCAGACGCGATTCATCTTACAGCACAAGTTAAAGAACACAGTGTGATTAAGGCTGCAGTCACCAATACAATCAGTGCAATCGCGGACGGTGCAGAAGTGGATTGCCTCGACTCAATTTTGATACTCTGACATGTGGTAATTAAGGACACAGACAGACGGGATGTTTAGAGCCAGACTCAAAGTGCACCGCAGCAGTAACAAAAGATTGATTTTTTTCCCCAACATACCAGCGTGCTGCTGTGTGTTGTGATGCTGTGGTGTGTTTGAGTCTTTTATCAGTCTCGGCAAGACAGACAGTATCTCCGCAGGTTTGATTCGTTTTGACCCCGAGTGTCCAGGTTTCCCTCAGAGAGACGCAGAGTCCACGCGGCACTGCCAAAGCTCAGGGACGCTGTTCTGTAGTCGACATACGGCACTGACCTGCTGTCAGCCTGTGGATCCTCAGAGAATCAGGAAACACATTTTAAAAATACAGGAAATACAGGAAACGGTGGAGGTTTACTGCTGTTTCCATCACATGTATTCATAGAGGCTTTAATCAGAGGTTATTAGGTCTGCCTCACAGCTTGGCAGGACAATGCATTTACAGATTCTTTTCTTCGTTGCATAAACACAAAATGAACCGAACTCGACTTTGATCAGAAAATGTTTGACATCATTTCAAGGCGAGCGACTTGATTTGCTGCTCAACATGAACAGCTAGAACAGGCAGAGACATGAATGCTCGCTTGAATTGAAAAAGGTTAAAAGCACCATCTATGTTAACATGCATACTAATATTACACTCTTATTCCAAATATTACATGCATGCACACATTTCTGGTCAGAAGTAGAAACACACATATTTGTATACATTGTGAAAGATTTGGATATCGACGGCGTAGCCATAGGACCAGACGGCAAACTCCGGTTCAGAAAAGTGAAGTCAATGCTGAAGTGTCTTAAACTTGCATTCTCTCTAATGTCCATCAGGGGGCGACTCCTCTGGTTGTATAGAAGTCTGTGAGCTGGTCTCTCAGCCACATTTCTTCCCCTTCGTGGACCAAAGGCCAGAGATAAAAACCAAGCAGCAGACAGAGGTTCATCACGGCACAGGGCACCAATTGGCCACACTATCGGCTAACCACTGCTTTGGGTGATTACAGATTTATCTATCTCTGCTTCCTCTTCAGCTCTTCACACATCGCAGACTCTTGCTAAATGTTCCCCTTTGGGGATGAATGGAGGGAGTTTGATAAATTGTGCTCGTGTGCGGGAGGCTTTTAACCGATCTCTGTGAGCATCAGGTCACTGAGAGTCACCGGAGCCTTTCCAGTGGTTTCCCCCATTACAGTATGTTTATGTCAGTCTTGTTGAGTAGTTTTATATTTCCAAACACATGCAACTAAACACCTCCACTTCACAATACGAGTTTAAAGCTGCATTAGCCGTTATTCTAAGACTTTGTGTACTGTGAAAGGTGTCAACTCTGCTGTTTCCATCAGCGGTTAAGATTTCTTTCTGCATCTTTCAGCTTGTTGTTTTGGATTTATGGCCCGTGCACGCTGCCCGGCCTCATTGCCAGAAGCAGCATGCGTATGTTTTAGTGAAAATGCTCCAATAAACCAAACAAATGACACAAAACATTAACGACTTGCTGGCGAAGAAAGTTCAGCGTTGCAGCTGAAGAGCTGAATAATCCCAGAGAGTTTATGGAGACCATAAAAGAGCTGAATATTTAGAAAGTGGTCAGAAATACAAAAGGATGCTCCGTGTCTGCTGGATGTGTAAATAAGCAATTCACCACAACAGCTGTCTGAGGTCAGAGGCACATTCATTTGACCCCAAAAGGCTGAAAAAAATCAATAAATGCAGCTTTAATAATTAGCTCTGATCCAGTGGGATCGCTGATATTTATCTCGAATCTAGAAAAAACAAAAGTCAAATTGAGTTTTGGGTACGAGTCCAACAGTTTAACGAAACAGAGAGAAGAAAGAGCTCTCTTCCTGTAAAACCGGTCACGGCCGACTGTTTAATATTTTAAAAGTACAATTATCTCTTGTGTTACTATTTTGAAACCAGAGATCATTAAGGGTTATAACTTTCACTTTAACTACAAAACCCTAATTTAGGGAAATAATGAAAACCTCATTTTGGAATTCAAACCCTTCATTTTCTTTCATTTGTACTGCAGCAGAAAGACTCCACCCTCCCTCTGCTCCTGCATTGCCGTCGCCTCCATTATGAAAATTACACCACCACCACCTCCTCCTCCTCCTCCTCCTCCTCTCCTACTTATCCCCCCACACACACACACACACACACTTTTCTCCCCATGCTGCCAGCGCCCACGACACCTCTCTCATAATTCCTCCTGCTATATGGCTGCCGTCAGGTGATGAAATGGTTTCCTTGACCAGAGCGGGGCCTGGCAGTTGTTTTAGTGTTCGGGTTTTAGCAGAGCGATAAAGCATCGCCGGCTCACCCCGGCTGACAGAGAGCGATATCTAATAGGCCTGTCGCTCTCGCGCCAAACCGCTCGCTGCATTTCAATTAAGGCCTCATGGGCAAAAAAAAGGCCATATCAGACACCGAGTGTTTGCAAGTTATGTAATGCATACACATTACATAACACGCACACTTTTAACCTTGCACAGAATGATGTATGTGCAAACGAGAAGTTTGTGCCTAAAAAATACTGTTTGTCATTTCACCCAATTCCAATTGACTGCAATATATATAGATATATATATATATATATCTTAATTACAAACCAGAAAGATTGTGTGGCCTAATATGCTCAGAAACAGATCAAGTCTTTCATTTCTTCAGCTCATTTTCATGTCTTTGTTTGTCCAGAGCTAAACATGATGAAATGTCACAGGTGTCAAAGTCAACATATTGACTTTTCTGCTTGCACCGTTCTCTCTCACACACACACACACACACACACACACACACACACACACACACACACACACACACACACACACACACACACACACACACACACACACACACACACACACACACACACACACACACACACACACACACACACACACACACACACACACACACACATATACACACACACACACACCCTTTCCTCTTTTACCGCTGTCATGCTGACAATGTAATGAACCCTCTTTAGGAAGGAGAGCATCACAGGAGACTTTTACTGTGATATGTTTAAGCGTACTTCACCACCACTGGATCAAAAGCACACTTTAGACTTTGTTCTGTCTTACAATTTGGTTTCTTTACAATCAGTCTTACGGTGGCTGCAGAGCTGTTAGTTTTGTTTCCAATGTTTAACACTTATGCTCCACTATTGTTAAATCACCTTGAATGCCATGAAGGGTGCGGTGGAAAGGATGTGACTTTAGTTTTGAATTTTGAAGTTCAACTACTTATAATCGGTTACATTCTATTATATCTGGCTTTCAACCCACAGCTCTGGTGTGTCCCATCAGTGTCGGGTATAAAGACTCGGCACATGAGCAGAGATGGCGCCCACTCTTCTCTGCCTCCTTCTTTGGATGATACAGCTGCTTATTTGTTTTGTTTGTTCTTTAAATAAATGTCTATTTATTACTTTTAACTTGTCTTGTCTCCCTTACGTTGCAGCCTTTGAGCCAGGTTGTAACAAGCACAACATCAATGATGTTGCTAATCATTGATTATCAAAGGTTGTGCGTATAGCATTTAGTATACAGAAAAGAGTTAAAGTTGTGTTGTTTTTTCATAATGTCATGTGTACACAAACTGGCATTTAAAGATGAATGAATAAATATATATATTTGGTATTATGATCAGGACTGAATTTGGTTCAAAGATTTAAGTTGGTGAAAGTTAAAAATGATATTAATACATTTATACAGGACATCGGAGCACCTTTTCTAAGTTAAGGTACAAAATGTTTGCACAGTGAACATCAATATCTCTCTCTCTCTCTCTCTCTCCTTTCCCTCTTCTCTCTTCCTCCAGAAAAGCTTTATCCTCTGTACCTTCTGTTCTATTGTGCAGTGACGGTGCCCTCATCAAAGTGAAGCAAAAGGGCGAGAAGAGGGTTCAGCATGCTGTACAAAGAACGTGTGTGTGTGTGTGTGTGTGTGTGTGTGTGTGTGTGTGTGTGTGTGTGTGTGTGTGTGTGTGTGTGTGTGTGTGTGTGTGTGTGTGTGTGTGTGTGTGTGTGTGTGTGTGTGTGTGTGTGTGTGTGTGTGTGTGTGTGTGTTACTACCCACCAGAATGTCTGATTGAGACTTTTCTTTCCTCAGCCTCATTTATAATATGAATAAGCTTTATGTACACAGAACTATTCTCAACAAATAAACAAACTTGCTGCTGCATGCAACGCAATTAAATACCTTAGCAACAACAAATACACACAAAACATACTCAAGGAAACACCAGCAATGAAAATGGAAAATAACAGCACGTAACACAGAGGTGAAAGTTCAGAAACTGAGCGATTATCATGTTTATTTATGGTCATTACACTTAAAATTGATTTAGCAATGATTTATTGGTATTAAAATCCCTCGGAGCATCTAATCACTTAAGAGACAGTCAGAGTCAGTGTGAGCAATGACTTTCTGGAGTTATGGACGATATCTGTTGTAACAGTTACGGTGACAAATGTTTATTTGAAAGTAGGGTCGATGATTCATGTGTCACGTTGATGCATCTTTTAATTGATAGGCTGTAACTTTGTATGTCTTGTTTGTTCATTAATTAAGTCCCTAATTAAGTCCCTTCAAACTGGCCACGTCAGGAAAAAGGTTTGGAGGAGAGGAGAATAATTTGAGTTCGGCTAATATTAAAAAGTAATAATATAAATAAATGAATAAAAAAATACTAACTAGGTCCTTTACAAAGTCCACACTAATTAAACCCTTGCTGGACAGAGAAGTCCTTGTAAGCTAATGTGCATGAATTACAGAGAACCAAAGAACTATTCTGCTAATTATCTCAGAACATGTCAAATCTCAATCGTAACAATAATACGACCTCGACAAAAACTCATCTACTGACTCCTTTCCGCCAGAAAACTGGGATCAGTGTTAAAAAAAAAGCCCCCGGGCAAAAATCTCTCATAGCCAGAGGAGAACAGGAGGAGAACGTTTCCTCCAAAGCCCAGAAATACTGTTGAGAACGAGCCAAATACAGGAGGGCCAATTAATGCAAAGAAGACATACCTAAAAATATACACACACACACACACACACACACATGTACAGCCACCGAACAGGCTGCTTATCAGAGGCAGGGAGAGGAAGATCAAAGTAAGAGACAGAGGCTATGAGATTGAGACAGAGCTGAGAGGTACGACGCGTGATGTGAAGGACAGAGAGGAGGAGGAGGAGGATGAAGAATGGAGGAGAGCAAAAGAGAGGAAAAGAAAGAGACGGGGAGGCAAAATGAGACAGCACTGAAATGCTCAGATCCAAACCTGAGAGGAAGGCAGTCGCAGTCAAAAGATTTAAAAGCAAGAGTCTTCGGAGTCTGGTTTGATGGACAGAATAAGTCCCTCAAGCAGAGAAAAGATACAGAAAAAAAAAAAAGACAAACGATAAGGGGAAATGTTCAGAGTGCAGAGAGAGGAGAAGAAAAAAGCAGTGTGAGGTAGAATGTGACAAGAACTTTGAAGAAGACTTAAAACAGGCGGCGTAATGAGGGATCTGATGCGGAGGGAAGAATTGAAACATCGACGCTTCGTACTGCAGGTTTGAGTCTATTGCTGGAAGGGACAGGTGCACTTCAAACGTCTGTTTCTGAAGATATTCAAAACGATTTTTCTTGCAACTGATTTTATTGTGTCGGCTCACTCAGAAGACTTTTTCCTTTTAGCTTCAATGAGCCCAGTGTGTGAAAGTCATGGCCGGATTTCAACCACTAGAGGGTCCCGGGAGCAAAATGAACTGACCTCTTGTTTGGAGATGTCCCTCCACAAGACAAAGCCTCTGAAGTTAGGCCGGCTCAGGGACGGTGCATCTATCAGAGCTTTTCTGCTGAAAACAGCTGCTGCTGGAAACTAGCTTGATGAGAGCAGTATATATATTCAAGCCAGAAAACCAAAAGAATAAGCTCCACGGTAGCATATCATCTGTGGGATCCTCACAGCAAGTCACACATTTCTTTGTATTACAGTGTACATCTCATTTGATGCATTGTTTGAATTAAAAAATAAAACATTTTTTGCATTTATTCTAACTTCAAATCAAGTGGCATACAGTGATCGTGAGGTTCAAGCTTTGGTTAAAATAAAATACAAAAAATAAAACTCATGTCTTGTCAAAAACATGTTTCAAAGAAGCTAAACGTCTCTATGAACCGAGAGCCAAACAGCTTTGAATTAAATGTTGATGTTGCAAAGTCACGAGCAGGAACTCATCATGTTGATGTCGCTGATCCCAGGAGGTCACAGTTCATTGAAATAACATTTATTTCTGGGTAACGGAAAATCTTAAAATACACAAAATATAAAAAAAAAGAAGCAAGAGTTTAGTCCAGTTGCCGCTTGAGGCCACTAAAGTGCAACATTTCTCTGTGCGGTCTCAAATCTTAAAGGAAATGGGGTGAGAAGGACCGAGGCGTGATGAAGAGAGATGTGATGAAGGACACACACACACTTATTATACACACACCATACATGCATTTTCAAGGTGTTTTCCCTCTCATGTTACTGTCCTGTATGCGCAGCACAATACATAATTGGAAACCTCTGCTCCATCTAATCTCAACCTCTCTTCCCGTCTTTCTCCGTGCCCCCCCCCCCCCCCCCCGGTGACGTCTCTGCCTCCCTTGTTGCCGAGGAGCCTCTCCCCTCTCCAAAGATGATCGGCCCTCTATTTTCCTCTGAGTGGTGAGACAAAAGTATAAGAGGCTCCACTCAGAGCAGCCGATAAAGAACAAGGGCGGTTAAGCTTTGTCAACACGGGGACACAAAACTCTGAGAGATAAAACAGAATGGAGGCAACATAAAGCCGAGGCCGTGGCTATTATTTGCTGTTCCTGATACTCGGCGCCATGAAACTCAGAGACAGGAAATTAAATATATAAAAAAGGAAGCTGGAAAAGCAACGCGGGTTCACACAGGTAAAGAAGGACAAAGCCACCACTTTCTGAGACTGTCAAACATCAGCTCACAGCGCCGCCTGGATGAATCCCAGTCCATCCGAGACACAGACACTCCTGAAGCTTCAATTGTTTCCCCCTTTAAAAGGTCAGCGGCCTGAAATCCCACTCTTAACACCATGCTGTGTTTGCACTTTCTGTGCCACCAAAAGAACACACACTCTGTCCTGGATTTACTGCTGTTCACCCTGCCATTTAAGAGGTACTGTGGCCTCCCGAGGGAGGGAGGTGTAGAGGAAAGCCTGTCGGCACGGAAGCAGGAGAACAGGTTTATAGACACCAGTGTCGGTTTATGCGACACCTTGTTCCCACAGTTCATCCGCGGTTACCCCTCCACCTCATTTGGAAGTGTTGTGAAAGCTGTGTGGACGGATGAAAGCAGATTGGGTCACATCTGCATAATTTTCTTTTTGCTAACATTAAATATTATTAGGCTGGTCTCATACAGCATTCTTAGCAATACCTATGAAATATAATGTGTTGTTATTTGTAGATATCCCACGTGATCTTGAAGGAGGACATATAAAGTCACATTTTAACCTGAACGAGGATCTATTCCTGAACGTGATTTTGTTTCCTAAACATAACTGAGTTTCCTGCGAAGACGGAAGATTATTTTGAAAAGACCGTATGCATGTAACGAGCGGAAATTGACATATTTTCTATGTTTTTCTTTGAAAAATGCACAAAAAATGTTAAAATAACTTTTGGTTGGATATCATACGAACTGTTGTGTGAGGATACCGTGAATATTTAAAGAGCTAAGAGCCATATGCAGCATTGAGAAAATAAGTTAGCTAGGGCTAGTTAATTTATTACATTTTTGTGTCAGAATGTTTGGAAGATATGTGGATGGTGAATATGAAGTGAAATAATCTGCACATTCACTTGGAGTTAATAGACTCAGGACCTGTCGTTAGTCCCCTTAAGATGCAGGGCAGGGGGCCAAACCCATGTGGCACAAATACAGGAAACTGACTCTCAGTGGGGGGTCTCTGTTCTGTGGCCCCTTCTTCCTTAAAGGTGCATGACCCTGTGAGAGCATCCTGACTTTCATTTGATTCCTATTGTGTCGATTAAAGTTTATCACAACATTAAATTGATATATTTTTTTCTACAAATGTTAACTCTATTTATGTGCAGTGGTGTTAATTCATCACTCCATTATTTTCATAATAATTATTTGCTCATTTTCTGTAACTAGTGCGGCATGAAAGCACGGTGGATAAATCTCACTAGCACGCCTCGCTCCCCTCTCCTGCAGTCTGCAGACAGACCCCTCTGGTCATGTGGTTAGAACGTGACAGTGTGTCAATTTAGTGACGCTCCTCCAGATGTGAGTGCAGATATTCCGACGCTCCCCTCTGAGACACTAATAAAGTCCTCTGCTGAGTTGAAAACTTAGAGTTCTTTTGAGTAAAAGCCGAACTCGCCACAACATACCTCAGACTTCTACTCTGGTAACACTTTGCACTAGGTGCTATAACACAGGATATTGAAAAACTTTAGCAACAGAAGAACTCCAGCAACAGTGTGAGACAAACTTAATTATGAGACAAGTTCTCAGACCCGCGGGGCTAACAGTCTTTCATTATCAGAAGTGTTGTTGGAGTTTTTATCCTAGATTGCTTCCCTTTGTCGTGCACCTTGCAAGTGTGAAGTTGTGCCAGAACACCATACGTGTTTTACTAAAATAGAGTAACTAAACCCCATCAAAGTGTCCTGGTTATTTCAGAGTGAGACCTTGAGGTGGTCTGCTATTCGCCTGTTGGAATATTATTTTGTAACAATGCACCATTTTCTCTAAAATCTCATTTGAAATTAGACAAATTGTCTCATGAATGAGATTTTGAAGGGCTTTCATTTTGGAATCCTACTGCTATGATTGTGGTCAGGTCAGATTGCTGTAAAGGATCTGCTATAGTGACAAAATACAGTGTAAACATTTGGGAATTTTGGTAATTATCACCAGTGATTGGCATAAGCTAATTCTAAAGGTTAATGGCTATCATCAACGGTAATTAAAAAAAGTTGACAAAGTCCAGCAGATAAAAGCATGTGGTCTTTTGTTGATGTTGTGTAGCATTAAAACATGGTGGAATTAGCAAGCTAGCTAACTAGCCAGCCACTAAATAAGTATTTAACATCTTGATGCTTCATCCACACACACATTGCTGTCGCCTGATAGAGTCACCAGATTTTGAAATGTGTCGATGGCTAAATATGAAGTCATCAGGACAGATTGTTTTGAGTTTCCAGGGTAGAGGGCTTTAGTTCTGCTTTAAGTAGGCCAAACATATATGTTTTGGAAGTACCTCACTCAGCCATATTTTCAACACTTTCGAGAATTTCAGTTTTAGTATTGATTTGAATGGATGTGGTACTCATATGATTACGTCTTAACATAGTTAAATTGTTGGAGATATTTTCTGACTGCACAGCCAAAATAATAGTTTGGCTATTCAGGAAGTTTGTTTTGAATTTATTATTTATTCTATTTTGAACTTGTAAATCATCCTTTGGTTTGTCATTTACTTTCTTTCACTAAACATAATTTCCCAGAGTCTCCATGAAGACAATTACCACACCTCTTCCTGTTGTACCATAAAATAACAGTAACATCACACAAATGTCTTTCGCGAGACCAGAAACCTTTTGAATGGATGTCCAGGTTGCTGAATTGACTTGACGACCGTTTCAGTTTCCTCTCAATGAAACAGTATCTTACACAACAGACACTCGCACAGTATCTGGTGAAGGTTGATGTTGAAGAACAACTCTACCGAAAACCCTCTTCTCGAGAAGGACTCGCCTGTTTGAGTCTTCCCCCTTGATCTGCACCACTGAGGAGGAAGCTAATGGGCCACACGCCACATGATCTGATCACTACAGCATGTGCTTTGATAAGCTCTGACCTTCGACCAACTGTTTCATCTGCGATACCTCCAGGTCTCCTGGCGCTCAATATATTGATGTCTCTGTGGAAAAGCCGATACCTGCTGGAATGAGGGGGGGGGGGGGTCCGAAAATACTGTAATTATTACAGAGAAGCCAAATCGGTCCAAATCTGTCAGAATTGGCCTTGACGGATAGTTTCACACGAGGAACTCGATTGGTCAGAGATGTATTCCAGCTGTGTGAGTTATTCCCATAAATCTATAGCGGTGGTGTTATTCTTGGTTTCCTTGGGAAGAGGTTAGTTATCCGTCTTTCTGCTGGAAAGACAACGTTAAAGCCATCGTGAGTTGTTTGGTGAAGCCCATGCTCGCCTGCACAGCTCCTGTTATAATGAAGAACACTCTCCAAGGTTGTTTTTTTTTGCTAGAATTAGTTTGGGTTTTGTAACACCAATTAATTTGAGATGATTTGCAGCAGAATTAGGTATTTAATTATCTCCTCGACGTGAGTGGGAAAAAATACTAAATTAATAATTACAGCATATTACATTCATTTTAACACGGAGTTCATACCTGAAGATCGGCCTGTTTGAATACAAATATTGATATTTTATAAGCATTGGTCACGAAAAACAAAATCCCACCACTTCCCTTTTATCATGCTGAGATGTTATTTACTTCAGAGAAGCTGTTGAAAACATTTTTCATTTGCTCAGGCAACAATCCGACAGGGCCTCAGTTCTTGTGTCTCTCACAGTGTGTGTGTGTGTGTGTGTGTGTGTGTGTGTGTTTGTGTGCGTTCAATTAGTTAAAGGACACAGTAAACACAGAGCAGAGACTCACCGGTTCCCCTCAGTAGACATTAGTGTGTGCGCACTGCCTCCTTGTGGTGAAGTCACTTGTTATTCCTTCCAGCAGTCCTGATGTCGACCCTTTTCTCACAGAGGACATTTGAACACGTCGCAGAAGCAAAAGCACAGGTGTAGCTAATGAAGGTAACAGATGGCTGACTGGGACACTTGATTGTAAAGGAGCCCTCGTTAGTGTCGTCAGCAAACACCTGTGTTTTTCATAGTCCAGTCAAAATGCCTGCTGGGAGGAAGGACACCGTGTTCGTCAGTTCATCTTAACTGCTTAAGCATCAAATAAAAAACATTATCGCAACTCGGCGCTCTGCAGCAGTTGCTTTTTCATTTAGTTTCACAATTAAAGATAAAAAGAGAGTGCATCTAATTTAGACAGCGTAGTCTTTTGCAGACATAGTATGCTTCAACTGCTGCTAAATGTAGATGTGTTTAGTATATAAATATATAACTTTTATTTGCAGGTTTTCAGCTCGGTCTGCTGTAATTAAATTATACAACCTGTGAGCCCGTTAGGATCACAGGAGATCAAAGTAACCGTCTAGTTAGTGATGCCAATGTAGTTAAGCTGAGAATTTACTGCATGAAAGAGCCAGATAACAGAAGGCTGTGTGATGGAAAACTCTCTTTATCCGACTCAGAAGAAGAGTACCATAGACTCATCACTAGGGTGGGTCAAACATGAAAGCATCGACCACAAAAATAAAGCAGACAAGTAAAACTCTGTACACAATTTGTGCTTTATTGACAAAAACAAAAGATTGTACAGTTTTCAACTGTTGATTGCAAGAGCAGTGTTGACCCACCATCTTTACGCTCCTCCCCTCCTACTCTAATATGACTGAACATCACAGTGCAAATCCCATCATCAAACTAACCACTGGAACTTCTAGAGATGGACAAGACAGCTGAAAAACAACTGGCAGAAGGCGACAAGAGATTAATAACAAAACATGTGGATTCATGTGGCTGTTACGGCATTTCGATTGAAGGCATGAGACGGCGACAGACAGACACACACGTGGCCGTGCTGACTAGGAAGCGGTCTGTTCTTAGTTTTTTTGTGGTCAGGCCACACAGAGCGTGCAAGATTTCGGATAAACAGATACAAAGTCCACCAAACTGACAGGAAGTAGCTACAAACGAAAAGTTCTGTGTGAGCGTGAGGGAACCACAACGAAGACCATGAAGGATTGATAGAGACTTCACCGAAGTCATAAAAAACAAAGCGGGCCAGCCCCAGGACTTCTGCACAGCGAAATCTGGGGGGGTAGAAGTACAAGCGGTACCGTAGACGAGTAAAATATAAACTGATGCACACGGGGATAGACTTTATATTAGTACATTCTAACCTGAACAGTGTTCAGTGTCTTCATTTAAATGGCTGAAGCACAAGGACCCTCCTGAACTGTATGTGCAGCTTAACTTCCCCACATGTAACCGAGACTTCACTTCCCTCATAGAAGGTCAAATCTAAATGAAAAAAGGCTTTTATACACTTAAAGCAGTTAAAACAGGTGAAAAAGTCATTTGAACTGCATTTTATATGATTTCTTTCTTTGTGAGATAAAACAGGTATATTTTTGAACTGCTGCATTTAAACACATTTTCCCAATGTTTAGTTTTTTTGTCATTTCACAGTACTTCACTTGTTACTGTATACGATCGATGACAAATGGACCATTTCCACATGAGCGCTTTGGAATGACTGCATATATATGCATCAGATTACTAGCTTTGTTTGTATACAAAGGTATGCATGACAACAAGTGCTTTGAAAAGAAAATGTTTTGTGTGTTAATTCATATCTTGGCTAACTGCTGGGAGAGAAACCTAGTACTAATCTTGGGGTAAATAATTAACTGTTATAATTTAGCACTATATTTTGACCCGTGAGTATTGAACATATCCAGACAGTATGCAAGACTAAAACACTCTAAAGAAAAGACTAATATAAAGACCCCTAATAAACCAAAAATATTAAATCCCAAGAAGTCAAACAATATAACAAATAAGAAAAACAGATAAAAGTAAAAATCTCTCTATGCAGACAACAGAAAAGTCTCAAATAAACAGAATTCTATCCCGAAGACATGAGTCTCAGAAAGCATCAGTGAGGCTCCGGGGACAAAGCGCAGCGTCTCAACATTGGGACTGGCCGAGGCACAGAGGCCAGCTGGCTCTGAGCAGGTCTGGACAGGTCTGGAACAGGTCAGTTCATCAGAACACGTAGTCCCGGGTCATCTTGAGGGACGGCATGGCCTCGTCGACGTTCTGGTCCAGGCGGTGGTACTCCACGGTGTCGCGGGAACACAGACCGTCCTTCCAGCGCCGGCTCTGAACCAGGAGGAAGATCTGAGGAAGACGAGACGTGCAGATAAGAGATCAAATTAATCCCGATAGATGTACAAGTGCTGATCAAGTGAAACCATTTCTGGACAGGCGAGCAGAAAAAGATGAAAGACGACATGATTGGAATCCTTACTTCAGTGTAAAATCCATATTAACACGGGGTCAGCATAATGTAGAGTAGGAAACTCTTCTCTACTCATTTGACAGAGAGAACTTCCTCTGTTGTGCTATATATGAGCACATCTTCTACAATATGTGACGTTTTGTTTGTAACCAGTTAAAGAATGCAGTGCTGAGATCTGTAAATCACTGTCAAGATCTCTAACTTTTCCATTACATAAACATTTAGATGAAATCACGCAGGCTCACAAGAAACTCCTCTCAACGCTGCACGGCTCAGGGAAGTCCTCGTTGTTTCACTCCAAAATGTAGAGTTTTGTACATTTAAAAAGCTGAATGTTTACAATAAATAGAGCTGCGATAGGATTTGAGTCATTTTTTTATAAACAGTCAAAATACTATGATTACAGCTTCTTAAATGTAGATATTTTGGGGTTCCTTTACCCCGCTCTGGACAAAAAAGAGACATTTTAGGACGTCATTTTGGGGACATTTTTCGCTGACAGATTAATGAACAATGAAAATAATGGTTAGTTTGCAGCCCTACATGAAGGCATATATTTCAGACACTGATTTTGCATTCAAAGTGTAATTCAAATACATTACTGTGTCTGAACAGGTTACAGGTTTAGTGAATTTTTACCCATAGGACTGTGTGATGGCTATTTATTTGTATCCATTAACCTGATTCTTCATCCAGTGCATGGACCAAAGATAAAATGTCAGGCTCTGGATGTAAGAATGGCTAATTCTCTTTCAAAAACAATTTAACTTATAACAATATATAATAAAAGACAACCAGCAAAACCTCAGATTTAAGAAGTTCTTATCAAAACTGTTGGCAGCAGATGGTAAAGGCTGAAGTACCATCAGCCCTGTGCAAACCAGACTCATGCATCTGCATCATCATCATCATCATCATCATCTCTGGCCTCTTACATCCTGAGCAGTTCATGCCGACACTCACCTTCCTCTTGTTGTGATAGGTGATGTAAACAATGGCCACCAGGAAAGCCAGGATGACCAGATGGAAGAAGAAGTGAGAGTCCTCATCCTCCGTGTTGTAGCTGCCCGCTCCCTCCATCTCGTCCGGCTGCTGTCTGCTCACGCTCTGGTCTTTGACGTCGACGTCGTCTTCGTCGTTGTTGTTGTTGTTTTCATAGACGACGTCGTTGTCCCCGTAGGCAGCGTCGTCGGCGTCGTCGTCATCATCTGTGTAGTCATCCAGACCGATGTGAGGTACAGGTCCACTGTCAGTCCGCCCGTGTGGATCATTGTCCTGCACTGTGGACGGGTTCAGAACGGTGGAGGGTTTGGACTCTGAGACATGTTCCTCTGGCTCCTCTGTTACAGGTCTGGACAGTTCAGGGACTTTGAAAGGGGTGGTGGGAACTTCTGGACTAGAAGCAACAGGAGCATCTGTTGTCACAACCATGTCTGGGTCCGCAGCCATGGCTGGGACCGCAGCAGCCGTGCCCGGGACCGCACCCGTGCCCGGGACTGCGCCCGGGACCGCACCCGTGCCCGGGACTGCGCCCGGGACCGCACCCGTGCCCGGGACTGCGCCCGGGACCGCACCCGTGCCCGGGACTGCGCCCGGGACTGCACCAGTGCTCGGGACCGGGACCGCGACTGCACCAGTGCCCGGGACCTCGCCCGGGGCCGCACCAGTGCCCGGGGCCGCGCCAGTGCTCGCACCCGTGGCCGCACCCGTGGCCGCACCCGTGGCCGCACCCGTGGCCGCACCCGGGGCCGCACCCGGGGCCGCACCCGGGGCCGCACCCGGGGCCGCACCCGTGCCCGGGACTGCGCCCGGGACTGCACCAGTGCCCGGGACCGGGACCGCGACTGCACCAGTGCCCGGGACCTCGCCCGGGACCGCACCAGTGCCCGGGACCGCGCCAGTGCCCGCACCCGGGGCCGCACCCGTGGCCGCACCCGTGGCCGCACCCGGGGCCGCACCCGTGCCCGCACCCGTGCCCGCACCCGGGGCCGCACCCGTGCCCGGGGCCGCACCCGTGCCTGCACCCGGGGCCGCACCTGTTGTTGCGTCACCTGCTTTCTTGTTTGCAGTGGTCAAAGTAACATTGTGAGATATGATTCCCCCTTGATTCGCTTGGATTGGTGCTGTCAGGTGAGAGGGAAAAACAATGCAAGACAATATATATTATTAGGTTGACGAAACACTCCTGAAAACACTTGAAAATAGCAATTTGAAACATTTGCAGGTAAACAAAATATGTATTTTCAATCAGGGAGGGGTTCTTTACTTTCTAAGCCTACCTGCTAATGTAATATATAATGTGCAAAGAGTCCAAATTCAATCTGAATTTTAAGTTTCGCCCCATCTCAAGAACATCTAAAGTGACTTTACAGGTAATTAATGTTCTTCAACTTACAACTGAAAGGAGTCTGTACTCCTACCACACCCTGTGAACTTGTTCTCCTACTACGGGGCAGTTCATCCTCCAACTGCCACAGACAAACTTTGATTCGTAGTAAACAGCATCTTGTTTTCAGTGTGATAACATGCAACCTTGCCCTAATCTCATGACCAACTTCTCTCCTTTAAAACGTGATATTGCATATCATACTACATCATAAAGCCCACTATGTAACTCACTGCATTGAACACAATTCATGACTCTCACTTACTCTTAACAGGGGTTTAAACATACATCAATGCTAACCAGCTTCTCCAACCTGTTTATAAAGGCTGCTGTGAAACAGACATTACATTTCAGTCTCAAAACTAAAAGAAGTACTTTAGATTTATTTAAGAACCCCGACAGTTTCTTACTGCGCCTTTAAATGAGAGCTGAACTCATGCATCTGGCCTGCATTGCTGAATCAATGACACCATTTAACCAACAAGTGTGTGAACATTATTTCCATCCTGTGTGACTAAGGAGGCGTTGCTTAGGAAAGGACGGGAGGAGAACACTTGGGACTTGAAGCACGGGGTAAGACGTCCCCAAGAGAAGAAAGGAACTATTCATACACATGGGCCACGGCCAGCATAAATATCCACGTAACAAGAGATCTTTGTGGCAGCGACCGGTAGAGGCAAAACAGCATGTAGGAAAATCAGCCTTTAAGACTTAACAAAAGTCTTATTATTTAAGTATTCTTATATTTACCAAAAATAAATAAATCACACAGCTCTTCAATAAGTACTTGGGGCTCTTCCTCCACTCTGGGATCAGCTTTATTCACATTAATCCCATATGATGCTTAAGAGTTAGAGATAAGTACAGCACATTAATGACGTGTCACAATCTGATTTCATGAGCCAATAGAGTTTAAGCAACTTACAATACTTCAAAGAGGAGGACACGTTAAGCCATCGGATACGGATGTGAATACCAGGCCCACAAAGTGAAAATGAAACCAATATCTCCATTTGTAATGTCAGATCTATAGTCCATTCATGGACATTTCTTTGCTCCTAACAGCCTACGTCCGTGTGGATGTTTGTTGCCCCAGTGCATCTTTATCACAATACATGGCGATGACGAGGCACCAGACACTTGACCTTTCCCAGCAAACACAATACTGCAACAATGAAGCAACCGACACACGATCTTCATTTAAAAAAGAGTAAAGAACACGGGCAAGGATATCAACACCGATGACCTTATCTCAACAGATTTCAGCCAACAAACTACACGCAGTCAAATTCCACTTATGCAACACAGAACTTGCCATTGAGAGCAATTTCACAGCCTTTGCTGTGGTCCCAGTTTCTTGATGGTAAACTTCAAAAGAGTTTTTTTGGGCTGACAGGAGGGTTAATTAACTGCTCAGATATATGACAAGGACATCTGGACCACGTCACTGTGTCAGTCCACCACAAATCACTGCTCCTAAAAGGAGTCCCTCGAGGGGTATCACAAAGTAGACCCTTTAGCTACAGTGACACATCCCTCACAGTTATCATAGAACAGACATGTAAAGAGTTAACTGATCGTTATATACATTACATCAAGTAAAAGGTCTCGAGCTTGAACTTTGTTGTGAAACATCACTTCCTGTTTGCTGGTTTCCGAGTTGTTTTTTTATGGCCAAACATTGTCAAACATCACGCCACTGCGTAGTCATATTTCAAACCTCTAAATCACTCTTTATATTTTGGAAATTATTCTGTTTAACTGTACTGTAATAGTTTGAGAATGACTCGGAATAAATGTACTATTTTAAGACTCTTCCGCCAGCTCGTCTGACACCGTGGTTGCTAAGCTAGCTAGCAAGCTATCTGACACTGGCTAGCTAACTAGCAGTGCTGTTGGTTTCCTGAGATAAACAAACATACGGGTACTTCAGTATAACATACCTTCCGTCGTCGTGGTATTTACTGGAAGTGACAGGCAGCCGCTGGTTAACATTTGGAGGCAAATAACCAGCGAAAGAGCGCAAATATTTCTCCTGTTTCGCACCATCTTCCTGCACGTCGCCATGTTGATTGCGTGAGTAACTGAAGGGGCGTGGTTTCCACATGGCCACATAGGAGGATGCGCGTGAAGTCGATGACGAACTGGATGCGCGTGAGTCGATGACGAAGTGAGTGCATGTGGTCTGAGTCTGTTGCAATTAATGACAGTTGGTTGTAATGTTGTGTCCTCCAAACACCTTAGATAGATAGATAGATAGATAGATGGGTGGATAGATAGATAGATGGATGGATGGATGGATGGGTGGGTAGGTAGAGAGAGAGAGAGAGAGAGAGAGAGAGATATGGATGGATGGATGGATAGGTAGAGAAAGAGATATGGATGAATGGATGGATAGGTAGAGAGAGAGAGCGAGAGAGATTTTATTCATCCCGCAAAAGGAAATTTGTCTAAATGTCTTAATATTGACATTTATATAATTGTTTACGTATAACTCTTTGCCCCCCCCACACACACACACTTGCAGGGTACGCACAGGTGTGATTAATAACTGATTAAGGCCTTGGTATCGTGCATGCTGGCCCGCTGGAATGGCTGTGACTAAATACAACAGGGCCATAATTAATTTGATCAGTTACACCTAAGACATGTCAACATGGTCATCAACCTGCAGATACAGGTCAGGGCCTTCTTCCATCAGACTCATTAATGCAGGAGCGCACCTGGGTGCCTGACCCGATTTATTATTTATTAATGGACATTGTTAAGCTCACTTAATCCCACTAACGGACATCTTTAATTGTTTGTTCAAGCTGCACTTGTCCTCTTTTGTATGTAAATTGTACGGCTATTTGTATATCTCCTGCCTTAAAACGCTTTTTTTAATTGTCTTGCAAATGGCCGTCTTGGTTGATCAAAAGCATTTTCACAGAACTTTAAATAAACATGGGTTGAAATGAGTCCTCACAAGATGCAAGTCATGTGACAAAAGATAAAAGAGCAAAAACAATCAAACTGGTTCAAGATGTTCTTTATTCATAATTCAAGGAACGACAATACTGTCGAATACACTAAGCATGATTCCCATAACCAGTTGTGGAAGACTACCATTTCCTGTCCACTGTAATCATGATCTTCCTCCTCCCTTAGAGAAGTTCTGTAACTCTTACCCAGAGGAGTGTAACTGTGTGCACGATAGGTCTCCCTCCCTTTGCTCAACCAGGAATAACCGACGGGTCTTTTCCTTTGTAAGACTTCACAGGTGGATTAAACTATGCAAGACCGTCAATAAAATAACTTTGACTATATGTAACAAAAGACATTTTTCACACCAAATGCACAGACACAAAAAAAAAAAACAAGTGAGACGAAAAACACACAATGTCCACATTGGGGCTTAGTGTCTTTGAGCTAATGACAGCTGCTAACATCAGGGACAACTAACCCTTCCCACTGAATAATATATCAAGACAGACGTAAGAGCTTTCCAGCGCAGGAGTGAGAAAATGAAACGGTTGTATCACCGCTACCACCGCTGAGCGAGGAGTGCTTCGACGGTGCTTTGCAACAGCACCATCTGGTGGTGTAACTACTCGACTCCACGCTAACGGCCCTTTCCCGTTTTCATCTGCATCGGAAAGCAGAGACTCTCAAATTAAAGCATCGTGATTGTAGTGAAAAGACAAAATAGTGAGGCCAACAGGACTGCACTCAACACTACTTTTTCCCCCCTCGCAAGCTATTCAAGATAAAACTTTCTGTTAATCGAGATGTAGTTTTGTTCCGAACTCAGCTCTGTAGTTTGAAAATACGATATTCCCTTAAAGTGGTTCTTTGAAAAAAGTGGTGGATCGTGGCAAGAACGACTTGACCTGCATTTTGTCTTGGCTCCAGCTGTAGCATGTCTAGGGGGACACTGGGGGGGGGGGGGGGGGGGGGGTCGTGAGGGCTAGCTAATCAATTAAGGATTTGGAATTTTAGGTGGGGAATGAGTGTGTGCTGGGAGGACTGGAAGGGCGTCGGCCTCGTCCTCTTATGCCTGGAACTCGAGGCCGAGGCCGAGCTTGTGGCCGCCAGCGTTGATGTTCTTGCCGTCGAGGAGAGCAGAGAGTGTCAGCTTGATGCCTGCGGAGACAAACACACACACACACATACACACACACACACCAGGTGAAGCCGTGCACAGACCAGGACATTTAGTGAATATAAGTGCAAATATAACAGATTTATTTGCTGCTTAATCCTCCAAACAGTCTGAAAGCATTTCAACCTCAAAGCCCTCAAATCTTTCTGTGATGTCGCGACTGTTATTCACCTTTGAGAGATTCTACTTGTTTGCTTTAAATTAATGAATGAAGTAATTTGAAGTTGGTTTATCAAAGAATTACTGAAACTCTGCAAGGTAGCCATGATATAATCACAGTGTGTCTCACATTTACTTCAGTTATAACATTTTAATTAGAATAATCCACTTGCACATCTTAATCCACCGCTCACATTTTGACTTAATGTGACATTTTCTGTTTCATATTAATAAATAGATACATGTTGAGGTATTGTGGTCTTGTGGTGCATGTTTTGGCCCGTTTTAAGCAGAGTGCACTCACCTGGCTTCAGAGTCTGAGTGTAGCCCAGGCCCACCAGGCTGGAGTTGTTCACCTTGGCCTGTGTGAGAACCGCAGATGAAAATCATACAAAGAACAACACACATCACTGACAGATGAATGGACCAATGCCGATGCTGGGGAAGGTATTGCCTTCTCCGGGGTTAAATCTGAACAAAATCTAAACTTTAAAAAGTGCTAAAACTATAAACAGTACCACTTCAGAGTGTCACGTTAGCCGCGTTATTAACATCTTATTAATTGTAGTTGGAATACATGCAATTACACTAACAAACAACCATTCACACTAATTGGCTCGGCTGTGAGTGGGATTTAAGGACTAATGTGATTCTGTAGACTCGATGAGGCTTCTCTTAGCTAAATGAGATGTAATCACAACATGGATTTACATCCATCCTTCTAAGTTGGTCATGCAGAGAAGATTGTGAACGGACTGAATGGAGCAACGTGACTAGTTGTGGCGCCTCTCTGGTCAACGAAAGGTTAACAATCTGATGCTGCATTATGAATTCCTTGTGGAGGGGAAGAAGTTTAAAAATGGACCATTCTGAATAGGGATCAATAAAGGGACATCGTCATCGTACAACACGTGACTATACCACCACCACCACCACCACCACCACCACCACCACTACTACGACTACTACTACTACTTGAGGTTCCATACTACTCACAGAGAAGGATGCGTCAGAATCAATCTGATACTTAGCAGCGATGCCAAAGCGTGTGTTGCTGTTTCCGGCAGTCCAGGCCAGGTTGACGGCCGTCTCCAGCTGGTCGTTCACCTTCTGGTAGATGGAGCCACCGAACTCGGTGCCATCATTTCTGAGGGAAAAACAGCAGATCAGAATATATGTAAGTGCAACGCAAAAAGGATTCCCTAGAGGTGATGTTTTCTCCCTCAAACGAATAAGTTATAGTTTTGTGTTCTGTAAAAAAAGAATACCGTAGTTGGTTTAATGCGTGTGTGTTAAAGAGCTCCTCAGATGGGCACACGGTCAGTGATGTAAAGCCGTCAGTATACTTTGTCTGACCTCACATAACCACATCAGCTGTACACTGAACCAGACAGACTCGGGAGCACAGCAGGAAACAAGACAGACTCTGTGCCCCGTCTCTCCGACGCTACCTCACTCTGCCTTCTCACCGAGGCCCTGTCTGTCTGCCTGCTAACCACTCACTCCGCCTCACTTGCATTACAGTAAATCCCATAACCTGGGTGTAAAAATAAGTTTGGGTGCCGTGGCACACCTCCAAATGGGCGACAAGTTAGTCAGCCAGACAGGGACAAGAAAAACCGAAGGCCTCTGTCCAGCCACGGTCAGCTGTCTGGAATCAGTAGTTTCACTTACAGCTAAAGCTTTAAGCCCATGACTTAAGTTCAAGTACCGCAGGACAGAAACCCTAACCCAATATCAGGAAGTATAGTTATATAAATAGTTGGCTCAGTGTCAAACTCAAGGTTTAAAAGGCACCGTGGTCGTTTGACAGTGTATTAGAAATGCATTGTGTGTGGTACAATGGAAGGATGCATGCTAGTATTTATGACCATCTGCTGCTTTGTGTAGTCTTACACATTCGTATGGAGTTGAAACTCGTCCGTCTTGAATCCAACTGCAAAGTTGCTCTGGGTGATCCGGTTCCTTCCGGCCTCGAAGGTCATCTGGTAGCCGGCCAGCCAGCCCTCGTAGCCCACCACGCCTGCGCCGTGGATGGCCGTGCCGTTGATGTCGTAATTGACGTCACAGCCGAGGTTGATGTGGTCGCACTTGTAGCCCGTCTTGACCTTGCCGCTCTTCTTGCTGGCAGGAAAGTCCAGGAGAGAGAAGAGGATGTTAACGTCAGAGGACAAGAAACATCACACAGCTGTGACAAAGAACTAAAAACCAAAGTAATGAAGTTTACCAAGGCTACAGACTGCAACCCTTTAGTCACGCACACTTACAGACATTTTAGAGGCACTTCAACGGGCACCGTCGCTGATACCGTTAGCGTGATAAATTAGCTGACTTAGTGAGCTAGCTCATGTTAGCAAAATAGCTCACTAGTGCTCGGATTTAAAACAGACCCATGTTACTGTTACTGTATGTTGGCTAAATATTGTTTGTGTGTATCCTAGTTTCGCTGAATTGGCAGTAGAAATGCAACGTATTTTAAATGGCCACGTAGCTTTTAATGAATTGTTTAAACCCATTTACTGAAGCTCCAGTAGCACATGAAGGAAGGCTTGACTTCATTCCACTGAACTCTCGATTTGTCACTGAAATGAACTCAATCTTTTTTCCCCATTGAGCTCTTCTTACCCGGTGTTTGGTGAGAAGGAGGAATCAAACGTCAGCTTCAGCCCCTTCGCCAACTGTGGAATAGACAAGCAAGACATAACAGAATAAATAAACTGGAGTTGATGCCACTCAAAGCTGTATTTTCTTATCCACATTTTAGATCTTCTTTGCCCCACAACAGCGCATCACCAACCTGGTCTTCAATGGTGATCTCGGTCCCCAGGGTGTTGTCGGTGTTCCACTTCTCCGTGAAGGTCAGTCCGTGCTCCGCCCACTTGTACTTGGTCTCCAGGGATCCGGCCACCTTGCTGGTCTCGGTGTTGGCCGAGCCCGTGCTGGTGAACTCCTGCAGATGGTGTTATTAGAAGTCAGACTGACCGGTACATAACTACGCTAACATCATTGTATTGTTGATGTCTTGCACCATAATATATAGGGTTGTAGACATTGATGTAGTACTGATCTCACTCTGGAATAGAAACTCTATCCAAACTACTGAGGGAACATTAACAAGGTGAAGAAATCTATTTGACTTTCAGTAAACTTTAAGTGTCCTGGCGATGCTTTCGGAGATCAGATAGCCAGACACCTACTGATCAGCCAGGAGCCTCTTAAGCTATGATAGGACAGCTGCAGTCTGGAGCTCCGATAATCTGATAATGACTGCCGGCGACTTACCAGTCCATTCTCAGACTTTGTTTTCAAGTCCAGCTTGATGACCCCAAAGCCTGAAAACAGACAATATTGAACACAAGATCAAAATGATGTCGGGATGACGATACAGATTCTCTCTGAAACGTTTGATTACTGAAGTGAACCCGAGCACAGAAGAGCCCTCTAAGAAAGTACGACTTTCACGCCAATATTATGAGTCTTAAGCATGCAAAATCATCTTCTAACTCTGTTAAAGAATCCCTTTAGATATTTCCAAACCCTTTAAATCAAGTCATTGATTAGTGTCAGTGAAATAGCCATTCATCAGCCTCCAGGGTGCATTTAAAGTTATTTATAAGCCACTGACTGAACGTGGGTATTGATTTGACGTAGATTCTGTGAGAGCATTAGTGCTGTCGGTTATGAATAACAGCTAGAAGGCTGGTTAAACAGATCCTGGCTTTACCCAACATAACAGCCATCAATTGATTTAACCAACCGCACTTCACATGACCCAGAGACCGCCACGTTCATGTGCTATCTGGCCTCGTACGTATCCGGCTTCCCCCTCACTAAATCGTCAACTAATTCACTGTCCATCCTCATGCAAAGCTGAGACTTTTTCCTGTGAAGGTGATGGACTCAATTTGTTCCATGTGAGCACCGCTAGCCTGCAGTGAAACCCACAGGGATGAATTGCTGTCACTGCCCTAGCTTGCGGTGAATCAGCCTTTCGTGGTAAGTTGGTCTGCTGCAACAACCGGGAGTTCCCTAGATATTAACTGGACGTCAGTCAGTCACCCGTGGAGCACAGCTGTGTGTACTGTACGCACAAAACACGCCCACATCCTCCAACAGCTATCACCAGAGCAGTAACTGGTTTGAGTCACTTGGGCATTGGGCCTGAGAGGAAGTGTGAAATCTCCTTGATTACTTCACAACACAGGAAGAAATACAGTTTTTCTAGTGTAAAGAGTGATGTGGAAATAAAACTAGCAACAAGTTTGACCATTGCTACTCTACCTCCCAGAAAACTTTAAATGAAGCGATGAAAAGCCTCCCGTTTTATAAGTTTTAATTATTTACAGATAAGCACTAACAAGGTAACACAGTATGCCACTACACTACAGGCTACCAATGGTCTCCATATCCTTCATGGAGCTTCATAGAGCTCAGTGTTTTACCCTGATCTGACAATAACATGTGTTTAAAAACTCAGAAATTATAGCCTGCACCCGACAGATATTTCACAGGTAGTAGTACTGTGAAAACAATATATAATAATATAATGACTCTGGAGGAGCTTTGTCAAGTCTTTAACGCACATGTGTACAGACTACAAGCTGTTGTTGCTGCTCGCTGTGGCTTAAATACATAGATTAAACTCTATTAAAGTATGTAAGAGCGTAAGTATTTTATAATGCATTAAATATATAGAGAATGGCCAAAATGTGCGAATCTCAGAATCATCTTCATACAATCGTTACCGTAGGCCTCACATCATAGCAGTACTCTGTTGTGATTGAACCCCTTCACCCTCCATACGATACTGCCGTACATGTCGGTGAAATAAGCGAGTGTGGTTGGCTGCGTGGTTGCTCACCGTATCCTTTGGTAAAAACATCCCGGGCAGACTTTCCAAGGTCAACGTAGGTGGGAGGTACGGCCATGATCTGCAAAGAGAAGCAGGACGATCAAGGCCGTGACTGAACACATGGCAGAGAACTAAACGACGCGACGGTCTCTGGCTGTCCTCCCGCTGCGTTACAGCTTAAAGACAGACAGACAACCCAGTCACACAGCGGAGGGGAAGACACAGCAAGCAAACTGACAGATCAGATGTGAAGTGCTGCTGAAAGAGGAAGGAGAGACTGGAGGTCAATGATGGATATGAAAAGGTACAAGTCTGATGAAGTTATTGGCTCACACACACACACACACACACACACACACACACACACACACACACACACACACACACACACACACACACACACACACACACACACACACACACACACACACACACACTCAAACTTGCCACCCTGTCAGCATAGAGGCCAGCTTGTACGCAGGTGTCACATTTTGGCATAAGCTGTTAATTTAATATATGTAGACATGGCTTCAAAGTGGATAAAGCCACGTTTAGAGGAGACAATGGGAGCCACAGACGGAGGCACAAAGCGGACTGTTTGCTCATCCTCTGGACTGACGCTCATGTACAGTACGTGTGAACCTCTTTGTCCTCATTTCATTTTCCTGACCAGCCTGTTGTGAGCTACACAAATGAGCTACGGCGTGTTCTACCTCAAAGTGTCACTCTGCAACAGCTCCACCCTGTGTGCTCCAGATGTGACATGACGAACACATTTACTGCATTGCATCATTGTGCACCTTTGGGTCCCAGATGTTTCTCTGCACCCACTATGTCCTCCTCAAAATGTAGGCCTCCTAAAAAAAAAAAGCTCTGACACAGCTCTGACACAACACATGAGGCCCATGTCCAGGTCCAGACCCCGCACCCCCACCCCGAACCTGATCCTGATCCTCAGGGACAGGAAGTGGACTAATGCCAACACCTACAGTCTGCCAACACACCCCACGTATGGCTTTCACACATGGCTCCATGCAGAAATGTCAGAGGCTGTAGAGGACGTTGGGCTAGGACACCGTCTGTATATATGACAGTCTGCAACGTGTAGTTACTGAGGTGTCCTGAGCTAAAACCTTAATGACTCTAGGTTGAATAAATCTGTCTTTAAGCAGCAATCACACATAACTTTACAAACGAAAAGAGGGCACAAATCCCAAAGCATGAGGCTAGCATTTAAGTTTCACACATCTCTGCCCTTCAGCACCACTTTAGCTGTAACGTTAGTCTTGTTTGTGAAAGTAAAAAAACTATTCTCTCTCTCTCTGAATGAGAGTGAATTACAGCAGCGACCACTTGACTCGGACAAAGAGGTTATAGGAGGCAGCCTCTCTCTGCCCTCGCCTGTGCTAACAGATTAGCACTAGCTAGCTATCAAGGTGGACAGCGGGCAAGCTAACAGCGGTTAGCTTGTAGCACAGCGGCAGGCCTAGCATCTCTCTCTCTCTCTCTCTGCACGCAGAGCTGCATCCGACTCCTAGTAAAAACATGTGGTATCGCCGGCTGACAGCAGTGACAGTGCAGTAAACACATAACTTCAGCTGTGTGGCATTTAAATATTAAGACACATAACGTTACCTCTGTGTGTTCCTGTCCTGGTCGAGAAGGGGCTTGTCAAACTGCACAAAGGGAGGAGGGAGGAGAGAGGTGGTGCGGCGTCACGTAAGTTACGTTACGTGACGTTACGAGTCACGCAAGCAGCCGAGGAGGCCGCCTGTCATCGTCAAAGATACAACATTCGAATCAAAAAGCAAGATGATTCACACCACATTTCAGCATTTCAGCACGAGAGGCATCGGCGGGTGAAATGCACGAGGGAACCGTACTATTCCTATTAATTCCTATTAATTATTCTTGTGTAACACTGATTTAGTATTGTAAAGCAACAAAGTACAATTGGTCAAGTGCTTGTACATTACTCGAGTAGTTTGTACTATTTAAAACTTCATTTCAGAGGGAATATTGTACGTTTTACTCACAGTTGACAGTTATAGTTATAGCTCTGCAGAAGGCTATTTCTCACACAAAATATATCATCAGTTTATAAAACTGAAGACGTTTCAAAAAGGTAAATATTTAAATACAAATTCAAGACGTTTATTGGCACAAGCATATTTTAAACTAATTGAACTAATAATATGCTAAGCACTACTAATAGGATACATATTTTGCCTTAGACCAAAACTAGACAGGTTCAGGTGTGTTTACAATCCATGATGTCTTAACAGAAGCAAAGCTAAATACATTAATAGCAGGCTACAGGTCCAGCAACAAATACTTAAATCATTTCTCAGTTAAGCGAGAATAATGAAAATAGGTAGAATAATAAATGGTTCCCCTTCATCCTCTACCATGTAACACCCGAAAACGGAAATAGTAAAAAGGGAACTATCTCGCTTTTTACATAATTCTCTCTGGTGTCCGACTTGCACCTTCGCGCAGGCGCAGTTTACTCCAGGCTGCACGCAACTCCTCCTGCAGCATCCCTGGGATAAAAAGAAGTGCCATTAACAGCTGACTGGAGATCAGCTTCCTGCACCTTCATCGCAAACCTCACCGCTGTCGTGCGGGTTTATAAACTGTCCCGGAACAGAGGAGCTGCATCAGCAGCTGTAATGTTACATCACATCTGTACAGGACAGGAGGACAGGATGAGCTCATATTGACCTCTGCTGTCACCATGAATTACATTCACGACCTGCGACTGCTACGATGCTTTTTCTAATACTAGTTTTTACTAGTTTTTACAGAGCAGTCACTCTGTGAGGTAGCCATTTAACACCAGGTGATGCTTTATTTTTTTTTTACATGTTTCTGACAACATCAAGATGAATTTCAGAGAAAAACTAATCTAATGTGATCTCATGGACCCACTTTCATGCTGTTTATTGTAGATAGATAGATAGATAGATAGATAGATAGATAGATAGATAGATAGATAGATAGATAGATAGATAGATAGATTTTTTAAAAAGCGATACAAATAACAGAGTCAAACATATTAAATATAAAAATGCACAATATACACAATGAAATAGAATAATGTAGAAAATATAAGAAAATGTAACCTGACTTCAGTGGTGATATGATGATGATGGTAACATTCAATCGTTCTTTGTATCCGAAAAGCTAAAAAAGACAACATTTTGAGATACACTGTTTTCACTGCAACAAAATATGTTTAAAATGTATATAAATAAAACAATCTTAAAGTACATTTTCTTGATAATACGCATGTCCTCATAGATATTTTTACACCACATTCTGATTGATATTGATCTTACAACTGCTTTACCACATGATACATATTTCCACTGACAGAGCTTTGCAGAACACGACCTAAACACCAGATCCAAATATTTCCAGCAGAATGACATTTGAATAAATGTCTTATTTTATGATGGATACAGTTTATATTACTCTCAGATTCTTACTAAAATATCAGATTGAACAGGCAGGTATCCGTGTATATTCACGGGTAAAGTAGTTGTTGAAACAGCGTTGACTCGCTACCCTCCTGCTTGTGCAATGCAGAGAGATGGGCTATGAGACGTTCTGCAGTTTAACTTTGTGTGCAGCGTTTCGCAGAAACTCAGCAGTGTGGTTGAGTGAAGGGAACGCTGCCAAAACCTTCAGGCGCTTCCTTTACAGCTGGCAGCAAGAAGCTACAGTAACTCTGAGAACCTGCACCTCTTTCACCCATAAATCATTTCTTTCTTTGCTTCTTATTTCATGTTCACTCGTAGTTCTGTTTGTAGTTATAGAGCTGTAGATATACAGTAATATATACAGGAAATCACACTTCAGCGGTTGGTTTATCTGTCAGTTTGATGGTAAATAAAACCTTTGCAACATCCTTTCTGTCTTCTGAAAGAAGTAAACAAAGAGGAGATCCTGCAGTGACTGAGCTTCTGCTTGTATTCAAAAACAAATAAACTCTGGAGTGAGTGGGACGAGAACGAGTGAAGCAGTGAACCAACGTATGATTAGTTTGAGCCAGTAGATGTCAGTGTTGGTAAATGTGAACACAAACTCCCTCGTGTCAGTGCATGTGTGTTTTCGGGGGAAATGAATGCGTTGTGTCTCAGCAGCAGCCTGAGATTCACATTTTAATTCAATCCCTCATCCACAGTGTCATTTATTAACTGTTACAGCAACATACAAAATGTCATCCTTTCACTTTTCCTCTCTTTTTCTAGATTTGTGTTTCTAGATTTTGTTTGCGAACCTTTTAACAAAGAAGTCAATCCCAACAGCATTTATGCAACTTTTCATGAGCAAAGAAAAACAGCACAGTTTTACGCTTTTTATCAGATAATCTAATGGTTCTTTTTATGCTTTCTTCATCTTAAGAAATGTGAGAATTAAAGAAAAAGAAAAATTAACATTTAATCATTCTCTCTATCGGAAAAGCTCAAAATGACCAGATTTGGAGATACCCTTTTTTTCACTGCAACAAAACATGATTAAAATGTATATGAATACTAATCTGATTTACTTTTATTTTATTCACAAAATGTACTCAAGCTGTGCACATAACAGTCTTTTCCCTTCTATTATACACTGTATATATATATATATCATCATTAACTAATTTTCCCAACATACTGAGCACACTGCAAAGTTCTTGTGAAGGACTATCTTTATAGTGTTTTGCTTTACTGTGTGTAAAGTGTTTCCAATTGATCTCGTTTAAGACTCAACTGCGAGCATCATATTCTGCTCAGAAACAGAAGAGCCTGAGTTCACGTGATTCTTTATGGAAAAGGATTAACATGCAAAACATTAAGTTCATAAGATTAACTTGGAGAGAAAAGTCAAAGCCAAACATGTTTTTTTCTCTTGCCGGGAGGATTTTTATATTGAACATGTCATTTTTTTTAAGTACATTGAATATTAAATACGGATTAGTGCATTTCTGCTGTCACTAAACTATTGACTTTTCTTAGTTACGTTCACCTTCGACAACAAGCTGCAGCAGATCTGCTTCTTAAGAGCTTTGAGAGTTACTTCTTCAAACAGTGCCGGCTGGCTTTATTTCAAACTTTTCCTTATTGGACTGCAGTTTTTTTTTTTTTCTTCACATTTTGATGCAATATTGTGTTGGAGAATTTAATGTTTTCAAGATACGCTGAAGGCAGCCATGATGGGAAGCGGTGATTAATTACATTAATTATCATCCCAACTGTAAACAGCACGGCTCATAAATAAAAGGAGCTGTCTCACGACGGACGGGAAGAGATGGCTCGTCCTCCACCAGCATCTTGTTGTCATTAAACAAACATATTTAACTTATTTCCTGGTGTGTATTTAGAAGTTTCCATCTCTGTTTTATGTCCCTGCATCGCTGAATCTCAAGTAACATTTAATCAACAACTAGTAACATGTTTGTCGCCCGTCGGTCGCCTTCAGAGGCGAGCCAAAATTCATTTCTAGATTATCCTCCAGTCATATCTGGATGCTCCTGCTTTCATCCCCCAAGCTTCAAAGCCGACGCTGCACGCTCACTTCAAACAGCCGTCGCTGAGTGCCAATCAAACCCCGCTCCAGAAGACAACAAACACGACAGAAAATGTTAATCAACCCGGGCCGAGCATCACCAAAGTAAATAAGATAAATTGTAAACAGATGCCATAATATGCAGCATATGGATAAATAAGGCAGTATGTCATCTTTCTTTTTTTTATTCGGCGGTTCATACAAGGTCCACACTCCTCTACCTCTCCTTCCATTCATCCATCCGTCCCAAACCCCTCTCTTATGAGTCAGTGGCTTCACTGCATGCTGCCGCTTTTTCCAGCCCGGAGTGGAAGTCCATAACCCGGCTGCTCTGGTTAATACGGCGGCATAAATCACTTGACACTCCTGCCTTCAAACAGTCCGAAACCAGTAACCTCTTTACCTTCGTCTCAAATGCAACATTCAGCATGTTTTTAGAAGGGTTTTCTTTTTTGCAGAAGGTTTAATGGTCCGAAGTTTCCACTCCCTCAAATTTGGAAGGGACTTCTGCTGCCATGAAATGGAACGGTGAAAGAGCGATGACAGGTCCAATAGGATGAAATAAAATCACTCATTCGGTCGTTGGGCACGGTCCAACAATATCAAAATGAAATCTGCAGAGCTATTTGGTTTTCATCAAGAACTATTTGTGTCGGTCGGGAGAAACAAAATCTCCAGTTGTGAGACCGCTGCCTTACATAATGGCTAAATATTAAAAGGATTAGATTTAATATAGCACAGACACATGTCTTCATTTTTATTTATCAAAACAAAGCAGGCAGCCGGTCATTCAACTCTACAGCTGATAATAATGTGCTGATCCGTCTCTGTTCTGTATAAATAACCAACCACAACTGGTGCTCCAGTGATGTAATGTCTGGTAACAGAAACAATGTGAATGTGTGTCGCCTAACAATAAAGATCTGTTTCCTCCTCTTCTCCTCTCCTCTCAGGGCATTGTTCTCCCTTTAAAGTGAATCTAAAACAGCACGAGGCTTAGAGTCAGGTGGTTGCTCAATTCCAAAAGTTCACCTCAAAAGTGGAACACAAGTTGGAAACAAGCAGTTTGTCGTTGTGGGTTTGACTTAATACAACCTAAATATTCATGTGTTGGTTCGTCTTGTTTTGTTTTGATCAGAATCTCTGTTTATAAGTGGTTGACATGGTTGGAAAAGTGAGAGATGCGTTCCTTCCTGTCTGAACTTTGATAAATAGATTGGAGGCATGAGAAAATGTCAAGGCTCAACTGTGGTCGGAGCGCTGCTCTGGAGGAGTGACTCACTCTCACTGTGTGTGTGTGTGTGTGTGTGTGTGTGCGTGTGTGCGTGTGTGCGTGTGTGTGTCTGAGAGAGTGAGAGATGAAGCGTTTGTGTGTGCTGCACTGTACGTATGGCAGATGCAGCGATCTCTATCTCTCATTCATGGCGTCCAAGGGAAGGTAGCGTAAGCTGGTTAACAGTCGTTTTCTCAGTATCTGCCTCTGACAGAGATGTGCTGATAATCACAGCCACGCCGCTCGAGCAGACACCTGCCACCTTGTTCTGTGGAAACTGAGGTGATGTTGCAGCATTGCCCAATCGTGCTCAGTGCATTGATTGACTTTTAAATGCTAAGCAGTTGCTCTGTGAGAGCAGTGTTGCCCAATAGGGATGATATGTAGAGTAAACCCACAGCTTTAAGTATAGTGCAATATGCACTTATAGATACATTTATTACAGTTATTATTATCTCCGCCAGGAGGATCATGCGATCGGTCTGTAAGTGAGCGTGCACCTCTGTGTCTGTCCACGGCTGATCTCACTTTCTGTTGCAACAAACTGCACAATATTTTGGGTGGCTGGTTATGGCTGCATGCTCGAGGACCTTTCATGGTTGCAGTGATTTAAAACATTCACAAAACACCTTTTATTGCCTGTTTTATACAGCCATTGACCGCCTGCTGACTCCTCACTCACTACTCTTAACCAATGGCTGCTCGGGGCAGCTGAGTGCATCGCCGACCCCCCCGCCGCTACTCTGTGCTCAGAGACATCAGTTGGCTCACTTTTAACGTTTTGGACGATGTGTTTGGCTAATAGCTAACAGCTAACAGCTAACGAAACTACCAGTACACACGCTTCATCGCCGACACTCAGTCGCTGCTACGCAGAAAGTTTGGTGAGTTTAATTTTGTGATTGGCGAGCTTGTATGAAATGTCTTAGACGATGACTTCGAGAAAATTACCTGCATTTTTTGAGTTTGAGGGAAGTTTGTAGGAAGTTTGAATGAAGTTTTACGACGCCTTAGACGGGTCTAGACGGGGGTTGGCCAATTATGGGTTGTATTCATTCAATCACACACAGCAGTGGTCGCTGCAGACACACCTGGGGAAGATCTGCACTCTACCAATTAAATAGCAAGAACACAACTTCACACCTTACTAAAATAGAAATATTATAAATTCACTAAACATCTATATCATTTCTTTCATGTTGACTTTACAGTTTGTACGCTTCTGTTCTAAACTAAATGTGGACTTCACTTATGATATAATCAGACACTGTCAGAGTTAAATGAACACTCACAGTTTTGCTTTGTAGTCACTCGTAAAGATGGCACCTTTAACGGCAAACCCCCTGTAAAGTAATGACAGAGCTCTGCTGTGGGGGGGTCTGGGAACCACCCGTGGTTGTTCAAGGCACTTTGGATAAAAGTGTTCACATACAAGACTCCAAATAAGTCCAAGTGAAGCCGGTATTTTTGCCACATTGATCAAGAGAAGCTCATATTGTGAGTCTGTGAATATGAAACCATAGACTTGTCGGAGAGGGGAAAGCTGTGGCCCTGCCAGCACTTTTACCACAAACTATCAAACTGCCACGCTGAGCCTCCTGCAATACAGCACCTCGCTGCACACTGCATCAATGTGTGTACTGAATACAGGACCCTGTAATCAACAAATTCTACATATTCCCCCCCCTCAGGTGCCTTCGCCAACATCAAAGGAGGTAAAGGATGGTGTGGTATCTCTGTGTGCCTTGTGCCTTCTACTGTATGAAAAAAGCCCCGAGACACAGGCGGGGAGCAGCCGAGGAAATTGAATTTCATGACTACCACGTTGCTACCTGGCAGGTAGGGGCTGTGGTTCATTTTGTTTGTAGTTTTTGTAGATTTCACCTCTGCCTGGTTTAAGAGACGATCACACCAAACGCCAGGATCAGATATATACGAAAATCCCAGGGGGGGGATTCTAAAAAGTACCAAAATGTAGACGTTTAACTTCAATGAAAGTTTGGGAAATGAACCGTGTAAAAACTCTTCTTTACTTAAAGTAAGAAACGACAGATTTCCCATGAAATGAAACATGCATAAATATTACCGCACATCAACACAAAGCCTCCAGCAATTAACAAACTCACAGAATGAAGTGAATTGTTAAGTGAGATTACTGTTCACTTCTCAGATGTCTGACAGTTCACTGATAATGACGCCACAACTGAAACCTTTCGGTTCTTATGGAAACTTCTACTCTGCTCTGCAATTGGTGCCGTTAAAAAATCCAGGCAACTTCATTTGACTCAAACTATTTACGTGAATTTTGAAGACAAAAATACTTCTTTAAACTTAGATGTTCTTTCGTTTATTACTTATTGATCGCAACACTTTATTTCCGCTGCATTAGGAGGAGGATGTTATTTTGTTTCTCTGGCTTAAGATACTAAAGTGTTTAAATGTATAAATGTCAATTAAAACAACTTTAACTTCACACATTTTCATTCACTCATTGCACAAAATAAGTGTTTAAAAATCATTCAGAGTAGATAAAAGTCTAAAGTTAATGACTTAAAACACTTAATATTAAAATAGTTTTTAGATTAGATTATGTCGGGGTTTCATAGTGTGTGTGTTGTTTCTCATCTGATTGATCGCTGTTGCTCTTTGGTATTCTGCTCAAACGTTAAAGTCACTGAGGTGAATTACTGGAGCTAAGGCCCGGGGAGAGAAGCTGTGCACCAACTGAAAAAAAGCTGGCGCTGTACGTGGAGCCCCGAGCCGGTAACCTTGGTGTGCTTTTTGATCCTGACGTGAATTTCACATCAGAAAATTCACCAAAACTGTCTTTTATCGTCTCCGTGGGTACAGCCGGAGACTGAATGGCAGATGATTGCTTTTATCACCAGCTGTAACTCTTTCTCTTCTGGAGGATCAACTGCAGATGTTTCATTGGTCACCCAAACATCTTAGATTTTAAGGATCTATAATTGGTTTTCAAATCACTCGATGGACGTCTGAACATGACTGTTTTTAACGAATGTGCTCCCGAGATCCTTTTTCTGTTTAAGATCTTTTATTTATTCATTTCAAGACACACTGAAACGTTTTAGGTTAACATTCATTTTAATATTTTAATTTAGTTTATATTAAACAATCTAGTCTATATAATTCACTTGATCTAAATTGATCGAACCGATGTCTTTATTTATGTCTCCGTTTATCTTTTTGTAATTTCTGTATCAAGTATTTTGTTGTGCAATCTTGCACAGCGTTGATCTTTGATTTGGTTGTGTTGAAACTCTGAAGAAGCTTTTCCTTTTTATCTTTTTTGCATCTCTACATGTACAGTATGTTGCCAGCCTTCTCTGGATTTGGTAGCAATTTGGTTGCAAATGTGAAATAATAAATGTGTTTGTAGAATTGTTATAAGATGATTTCATTGTGAATCTGTTAATGTATCTTTTCCTGCTGCCTGAGTGAAGAATCACGAGTTCAAAGTTGTGAGTTTTAAACATTTAAGATAAGTTAAGTTAAGAAAACAAGTTCAATGATTTAAATCAACAATTGTTAAATCACACTCTTAAACTTAATAAGTAAACTTGTGTTTAGTTTTAAGCGTGTTTCTTCTCATGACATGAATAGATTTAATAGATTTATAATGGTGGCTGCTGATGGACCAGAGTTAATCAGGCAGCATGAGTGACTTTACTGAAACATGTGTGTCCAGATGTAGGGACTGAATTCATTATTAACCTTCATTGTATCAACTTTAACGTACGTCTTCTACTTCTTCTTCAAATCAGTTCCATTGACAGACCACAGCTACCTGAGAGGAGGTTACAGTTTGTGCTACTGAAGTGGTAAAAAAGACGTTTTCCATTGGGGGGGGGGGCTGATCTTCCACTGGTTGTGTAATTCTGTGTGTCCTTAAGAGCCACGCCTCAGTGTCTTCACAAAGCATCTACTGTAGATGTGAAGAGCGCTTTCAACTGAAAGAGATGTGAAGGAATCAGACAGAACTGTTGTCTGGGCGTAAACAAACAATGCTCGATGAGAAGCTGACGGTTAAATCTAAATGCCAGACCCACTTCAAGCTAACGTACAGACAACCGCACACACACAGAGGCACAGACACATGTACACGGACACACTCTACATCTACACACATGTACACACAAAAAGACAGACTCAGAGTGTTGTCTCTGGGACTCTGTCTATGTCTTTCAGTACCAAACGGTTCTCCATAAAACAATACACAAACATGGTTTTTCAGATGTCTGTCCATTGTTCAGTCGTTACATTGTGACAGCATGAAATCATCTGTTGATCTTTTATCAAACTTGCTGTTGATGTGCAACCGATTGAAGTCAATCAAATTACTTTCATTCAAGGCTCTGAAACCCGTCTGATAAAATAAACACACTGCAAATGACACTCGATGATTTGTTTTGTGATCCAATTTACCGTTCAAGGTGAGTGATCGCTGAGAAAGCCAAATGCAACAACAAGCGCCATAAATTGAAACAAGAATTCAATTAAAAAAATATATATATATATTGAATAGAGGCCATAAAACCTTCTATTTGAAAGCCATGCTAAAGAGGGAGTTGTATTAGTTTACATATAAAGATTATAAACTTAGTTCCCCCAATGTGGGAAGGTGGGAATATAAACTGGCAAGATTACTGTTTTTACACTTTTTGTGTTTTTTTGTGTTTTTAAATTAACCAATATTCCCATTTGCTATCTCCTGTTCCACTCGTCTTTGTATCACAGCTTAGTTTAAAAAAGGAAGGAAACACTGTATGTTCATATACAACTAGAATGGTGCACTCAGTAGAGTGCAGATCTCCGACAGGTGTGTCTGCAACGACCACCGCTGTACAGTTTGAATGAATGAATACAACCTTCGATTGGCTAACCCCCCCGTCTACACCGCAACCGTATCAGACGTGTTTTTCACTCGTACATCTCACTCAACAGATGGAATAACCGTGTTTCTGTCCGCAGACCAGCGGCCGAGCGACGGTGACGCGGTCAGGCTGTGTGTGGTTCCGTTAGCTGTTATCCAAAATAATGTGAGATGAGCCGTGGACAGACATAGAGATGCACACAAATACGTGCACTCATTCACACACTCACTCACGCACACTCGACTGATCTCACTGTCTCTTGGCCGAGATCATTCTCATTTGTACATTTTACAGTATTCTACTTAGATACTACTTTACTTTGTAGCACAAACATTGGAGCCAAGACACTTGGTGTCATTTGTTCCCATCATTTAAGAAGTTATTTGACCTACTTACCAAAACCAAGTTTATTTATGTGTAAACTTCTCCGTCCTATTTATCTCAACTTACAAACATCCAAACTGCATCCGCAAGAACTTCCCTAAATGCTTAATTTAGCCTCACAGCAAAACTAAAAAAAAACTTTTTAAATATATAGATAAACCGCTAAACTTAAATTACACATGATGGCGAATGTAATTCACACAGTCAAAGTCAAATCTCCATTCAATCCGGCTTCGATAGCTGTAATGAAGTTCATTATAATTCTTCGTCTCAGTCAATGAGAAAACACCAGCTCTGCTCTCTCTTCATCCCACTCACTTTATTTCAGATGACGCAACCTCAAACCCTCGGTTACTCTTTCCCAGACAAATACATTTTGTCAATCACGAAACAGGGCAGCTACACCACCAAAACCCCAAATTAAGGTTTAACGCAAATATGTTAAACAGCTATACATCACCGCGACATTCAACTTAGTGCCGTAGCTGCAGAATCCCAGCAGAAGCCAAGAAATGTTTCCGATTGTTTTTTTTTCAGCGTGTTTCCTACGACCGGGAGACGGAGCCGATGTGGAGACGTGTGTGGTGACGCATTTGTCGCCATCGCAAAGAGGGCCCTGTAATCTTCCCAATCAGCAAAACCAGAACAAATTAGCTAGTGCAGCGCTTCCAGTGTGCCATCACTATAAATCCCCGTCATGACCCCGGACACGTTCGAGTACACTCTATATAACAACAGGGCCCCGGGAGAATAATGTTTGTTCCCAAGATTGGTCGTGTGAGCGCCGGGTGATATACTGTGAGAAGAGTCGCATTCACACCCGTTTCTCACACACTCATTGTACGGTGGAGTGAAAGTATGTCACAACGATGGGTTACAGGCTCTGCAGGATTTGGGTTTGGCTCTCGTCCTTTTTCATTACAGGGTTTGTTGGCTGTGAACAAGCAATCGGGCAAGTCAGCGTGATTGTTTCCTGCCACGGTGAGAAAAAAAACAAACAACAACCAGCAAAGACAAAGGCCTGACAATGAGTTGTGTAAGAGAGGAATAACATAACGTTCTGGTTGGTGAAACTTTCTCAGAGGCTAAACTAAGACTAATGTAGAAGCATGCTAGCAGCTCCGTGAGGCTGCTTAGTATTATTAAAGGCAGGGTTGGTAATCTTCTTTAAAAAACTAACTTTTTGGGATATTTTTGTTGAAATTTTGCACAGCAATCAATGAATCAAATGCTCTGACAAAATGAAATAAAAAATCAGGTAATCTGTGTCTGTCACAGGACTGTATTAAAGCCCGTGATTGGACGGGCTACCTGCCTGTCTACCTGCCTGTCTACCTGCATGCACACAATGTTCCACAAGCTGCTCGTTTGTTCTCAGACTTTAGTCTGAAGTCGTGTTGTTGAAACACGAGCTTCAAGTTCTCAGAATTCTGTGCGTACAGAAAACTGTAATACAGCATTTGATTTCCCGGGAGTGTCGCCACAGACATACAGTTTGTAATACTGCAAACACATAAATATTGCAGTACTTTCATCAGTGGGCCATAGGCATTGAGCCTAACCTCTTTTGGTGATAGATTGTGACTTAACAGGGGCCTTTATGAGGATGACAATCGTTCTGACTGCCACTGTAAGGAGCTGAAAAGCAAGAAAAAGAAAATTCTATTTAATTCAGCTGAATCTTTTCCACATGTTTTTGTAGAATAAAAGTGTGAACTTTGATAAAGAAACAAAGAAGACCAGAGAGAAAGAGATTCAAACTGAAAGAGAAAAAGGAAAAAGGAAGTAATAAATGGCAAGAAGAAAGAGATGGAAGGAAACTACTGAGAGGAAGACTGAAACAGAGAAAGAGAGAGAGAGAGAGAGAGAGAGAGAGAGAGAGAGAGAGAGAGAGAGAGAGAGAGAGAGAGAGAGAGACGTAGAGGAGCAGCTCAGATCCAGTTGGATATCCAATCTGTGATCTCAGTCTCTGAGTCAAGTAAAAACCATCAAAGCTTGAGGTTTTGGGGGAACTCAAGAGTCGGTTCAATCTCCAGCCATTTCCCACAGCCTTTCAAGGGCTGCCAAACGTGTATTTGTTTTGGATTAATGTAATTAACCCCCCCGTTCCCGGTGTCGCGCACAAGAAGCGAGTCGCAGTGAAAAGATTACAAGGCCTCTGCTTCTCTTACATCCAGCCCGGGCCGACCCGGCACAGTGGCTCAGAGATTTCATATCGGCGGATTATATTTTGCTTCAGTTTGACGTGTAAATCGCCCTCTGACAGTTCTCTCACCAGCACATCGGCAAATGCTTTGCAGTCCCTGCAGTGAAAAGGATCCTTTGCGGCGAAAGGAATGAAGAATATTCTGCACATTCTCTGCTTTCTAGCCACTCGACAGTCACCCCGGTTCTGTTATTTAGTTTCTGGCAGTTGTTTGAAATGTATAGATACTTTTTGGAGTATGGTTGCGATGTGGCTTTACAGCAGCAGTTACATCATTTTACTAACTTTCTTCGTGCAAAGGTTTGATAAGAAAACGCTTGTAAAAATAAAATGGTCTGACTCATCTTGAGAGTATACTTTTCTGAAAAGAAACGTCTCGACCAGATCATTATGTTGTGCAACAACTTTTCATGTGAAGATTGTTGTTTGAATTCAAAAAGCTGAACATTTCTCTGAGGAATTCTGAGACTTTAAAACCACAAAAACAGTTCATGGTTCAGTGTTGAGTCATATGAAAGTCGTAAATCTCTAAATATTATATTCAAAAATTAGGGAACCCCTGACGACTTTTGTCATCAACCATATAATGCTAACATTCTGAAATCACACAGAGTGTTTTAAGTGGCCTTTGAAGGTCCTTGACTTGGATCATAAAACCCACTCAGTCAATAATAGTCTGCATAAAAAGTCTAAACCAGGTTTTCACAAACAACCCGGAGCCATAACTCCTCTGGCGTCGATGTGTTTTCATGTGACAGGAGTCGGAGTAAAAATGATGTGTGAGTATGTCATACATTAGTGTTCCAGCCGTAGAGAAATGTCCCATAAATCCTCAGGGTTTTCTGTTTCATACGCTACAAGTCCCTTCATGAGCACAATCTGTAAAGTATTGAGAAGATTTGCTGATCAAACCCAGATGGTGCGATGAATAATGCGCTTTCTGATTTTGGAATAATAAGAGGTTATTTTTTTTCCTTCAAGCTGAAAGATGCATGTTGGTTTGACCATTTTAGCAACAATTCATATGTTGAACTTTTTAGAAATCATGATGCATCTAAAGAAAAGTTTATTTTGATGAAAATAAATACTTTTTTTAGAGTTTTGCCCGCACTGAAGACAGATAAAGTGTTTTATTTTCAGTGACTTGCACTTAGATAACCAAAGAGCAGCTTTAAACGTCAGCAAGGGATTAATAGCAGAGCTGCTGCTGCTGCTTTTCCTCAGACACAAACAGCAGCAGCCTCCCCTCAGCCCTCCGCCTGCATTGATGTGGTGGAGCTCACAGTGTCTGCTGAAGGGCCTTCGATCAGATTCGTTTCCATTCTGCACCTCAAGAGGTCAGTCTCGCTCCCTCTGCCGGCAGAGCTGACCACCTGAACCGATGACCATCAGAGCGGCTGCTCACAGAAGAAGCAGAGCAGAAACCTGAAACCCTTTGACACCATCACAGAAACAGAAACATGTGACGTATCTTTAGAAGTTAATAAATAAGTCGCCGTACTCAATATGATGATTTGTATTGATCTCTCGTGACTGTTTCTTTTAAGGTTTTCTTTTCAATGGGGGAGTCTGACCCTTGACCCCCCAAAAATAATGAATTAAAGGGAATATTATCAAATACGTTTTGCAGGTAATATTTCTGTTTGATTTTTATATTTCATCTCAGATCCAATTTCTATCTCTATATTTTCAGGGCAACTTCTGATGAGTTTGATATCAAAAACATTTCCAACAATCGGAAACATCAGCAGTGGAGCTTTTAGAATCAACTCAAGCATAATGGGAAAAAAAAAATGTTTTCCTCTGATGTCCAACGAATGTACAGGCAGAAATCCATCAAAGACGATGCAGAGACAAACACGTTCCCACCCACAGCGTCTCTGAAAGACCTGAAAGCAATGCAGCCAGAAGACACGTGACGGGTGGAGATGAAAGCTGCATGGTTTTTTTTTTTTTTCACGTAAAAATCTGATGCTCTTCTGCTCAGTTTTTTCGATGCTTTATTGAAATTTCAGGCCCATTCTATGCAAACATTCTGGGAAATGTAGGAAATCGTGCAAGTTAGAAGATCTGAGGGTTGATTTTTCCTTTAATTCAGAGACTTTAAGCACGTGTGAAATTCTGCTACCACTGGCAGAAATCACTACTGGAGTTCTCACTGGAGGATTCGTCTCTCAACCTTGAAGAAGGTTTCTGAGAAAATGGATAAAAACACTTTTAAAAGTTATATTTAAAACAGGAGACTGAAATCAAAAGAGACTGAAGCTTTCCCTGCTTCTCTTTAGGCAAACCAGTTAGCAGAAGTCCTCTCTTTGAGACTTTCCATTTCTGTAGAGAAAAAAAGGAAATTTGCCGGGATGTTTTCTTTGTCCTCCACGACACTCCCTACAGTCGACCTTGGCTTCAGATGAGGCTGTTTGGGCTCATTTAACAACTTCGCAGAGAGCCGGAGGATGAACGCTTTTTTAATTCTCTGGTATGACTTTCAGTACCTTCTCATTTATTCTTCACAGTAAACTTCTTGTAGCTGCAATGTGCAGATATCTTGCAAAAATGTAACACAGGACTTTTCAAACAGGAGATCGGTGTTCTGGTCTTCATTTTGATGCTTGTGACATGTTTTCCGTTTATGTCAACCTTCTCTTACCCCCCAAAAAAGTTAGAAAATACCCAGATCTTCTGCATTATGGGGCTCATAAAGCGCACTAGCCTTTCCTTCAACCTTTCCTTTTACATGGCGACCCATGAAGTCGTTATTCCATCATTTAGCCACAGTACTAAACTTGCTTTAATGCCTTGCACTCTCCCTGGGGGCTTGGGGCCCATGGATGGGGAAGAGAGCGGGAGCATCCGGGTATTTTCATCTGAATTCTATACTCAGAAGTCAACTTTTCACAGGAATGAACAGGGCACCTTCTCCAGCGCTGTATCCAGTTCTCTTCACAGGTCCCAGGAGACCTCTGTTCGTGTCCCGTGTGTCAAAAGTAAACGTTGACATGTTGTCATGTGAGTCTTTAGTGATGTCACGTGACTGGTTGGTGACCATAGACTGCAGTCGCCATCCTGGATTACGGCCGTTGCCATCTTGACTATTTAGCAACCGATGAATAGAAGTTCCATGTATTATTTGGAATGCGGAGGAATGACGTAGAGACACCGGATACGGCTCAGGTAGAGGCAGCAACCTGTCAATCACAGTAATCCCGCCCTGAAGCATCCCTTGCTTTATGGTCTGTGTGACTCTAAATGGACCATCATTTACTAAATGAACATCATGCTGTATTGAAGAAGACTTGAAACTAGAGATTGAGACCATAAACTCATGTTTACAATGTTTACTGAGGTAATAAATCAAGAGAGAAGTAGAGTCATTTTCTCATAGACTTCTATACAACCAGAGGAGTCGCCCCCTGGTGGGCATTAGAGAGAATGCAGGTTTTAAGTAACTTCCGCATTAGCTTCCACAGAACAATGTTTTTTTCCTAAACCTAACGTCCTGTGATGACGGAAGTTTATTTTGAATAGACACTATGCATGTAACGAGTGGAAACTGACACGTCGTCACTGACACGTCCAAAACCGACGCTCGAGGGGAACGTAGAGCGTCATGGTTTGAATCTTCGGAGCACTGACCAGGCCGCAGTGTTTTACGCTTTGAAGTGAGAATGTGTTGGATATGTTGTTTAGGCTTTACTTAGTACTTATTTAAAGCCCAACCATGATGTTTTTCCTAAACCTTGCAACGTGTTTTTGCTGCGTCCTAAAATGTGTTACACGACAAGCGGAACGTGGTGATATTTATTCGCCCTCTCATGAGAGGAGGTTGATTAACCAGAGTAGAAACAGTGGCAGCTCCGGCTCCTCTCCCTGTTTGACCTAAGCATCGTATTTTCCTTATTTCAGCCTGCGCTTCATCGTGTTGCATACTTTACATGTTTTCCTGAGCAGCAAGATGAACTCTTTAATTGGGTTCTGTGTTCATGGAAAGACTCCGCAGAGTGTTTTTCATTCTCTGGTCAAAGCTTTGAAAGCCCGATGAAGAGAGACAGAAAGTAGAGACCAAATGATGCACGCGAAAAATTATTATGAGCGTTATTTCATGTGGCCATGACTGATATGTTTCCAACCACAGATTGTCTTCCTCAGCTCGAAGTGAAGAAATGAACACAACGTATTTATTTATCAGGCAACATCACAGCCTTAGCTCCTAATTAGCCTGCATGAGTCATCTGATATGAGACATTTTCTAGAAAGATGAGAAACTGATTTGCCCTCATCTCTAATCTCACCGTCTGTGTGTGGCTGGAGAGACCGGGATGTGATCTGTGTCTGTATGTATATCTTTACTGGAATGATCGAAGTTTAAGGACACTGCAACCTGTTGACACGCTTTAGATTTTATTTACATAACAGACGATTTGCTGATTTATTCGCCAAATAATGCTATAATATAAGAGACAAGAAGCAAAGAATGTAATTTTGAAAAGTGTTCTTAGAATAAAATATCACGCTTGAGAGATACAGGCTGGGAATCTTCTCTTGTGGCAGGTTATGATGCCTTGTCCTTGACTGAACATTAACTGTTTCAGTTTATCTGAAAAACTTTTAAAAAATGGATGAAATATGGAGCTGAAAGGTTTTCACTGAAGAGGACGAGAGCTCTGCTCAAATGAATGCGAGAAAACTGATCCTGATTGAGGATGAGGAAATTACACTTTCTTCACCTTTTGCCACTTCCTTATCCTTCGATCATTAAAGTAAGTGTGTGTGTGTGTGTGTGTGTGTGTGTGTGTGTGTGCACATGCACGCACATACGTGTAGTTTACATGTGTTTGCTGCTTCCATGCAGATGTTTGTCTGCACACATGTGTGCACATATAATGTGGGGCCGATCCTTAAACCCTTGATCTTCAACTGCATGAACTGGCATGGAAACACACGCACACTCACGCACACACACACACACACACACGCACGCACACAGGCTCACACACCCACTCCCCAAACCTAAACAATGATCCATCATAGGAATCCACATCCTCCTCTGTGCCACATCAGTCCCTTTGCTGCGGAAAAACTGATCCCAGAATCGGCTGCTAACTGTCAACTGCAGGACTCCGAGCCGCCCACTCACCACTAGAAAGAGACCACTGTGGACGCACGCATTTAATAGGCCTGCCATCAGAGTAAATGGAGGCTTAGTTTGAGAGCGCTCTGATCTCGCTCTGGATTTGTGACGCTCCTCTTTTTTCTTTTTTCTTTTCTTTTTTTTGAAAAGCCCTAAGAGGAGCGAACACAATGGTGGACTTGTGGAGGCTGTAATTGTGATTTTAGTTTTAGTGTTGTTCCTTGTCATTGTAGGTGAATTGTCTGGCGTGTCGCTGCTGTCAGCGCGGTTTGTGCGCGGTGTGTGTGTGTGTGTAGGTCTCTGCTCTTTTCCTCTGAATACATGCAGCAGTTAGGAGCTGGCTGTCTGCAAACATGAAGTGACATTTAATGGTTCCCCATTGAATTAAAACAAATGAATGTTCAGTTTAAGTGATGAGAAACAGCTCAAGACGCCGAGGTGAATGTACAAAAGATGTTAGAAAACATTAAAGGCAGTGTGTGTGTGTGTTTGTGTGTGTGTGTGTGTGTGTGTGTGTGTGTGTGTGTGTGTGTGTGTGTGTGTGTGTGTGTGTGTGTGTGTGTGTGTGTGTGTGTGGTCACTGGTCATCATCAGACACCACCACCCTTGAGCTGCCCGTTGCTTCAGTATGGACGTGGCCACCCACTCTCTCCGCCCCGCTCTACCATTCATATCAAACTCCACATATATTGGACCATCTGGGGACTCAGCATGGCTAACTCATTAGCATCACCACAAGTTCCCCCTTGTGCCAGTTACAAAGTGAATTTTTTCTTTTTTTTTTTACTATTTTACAGCCTCTTGGCAGCCGAGTCGACCGATGTGTAAAGGTGGACTCAGTTAAGATAAATGTTGAGATTTGGTTCGGTGACAATTTTAAACAACATGGTTTTCATGGGAAGCTACGAGCAGGGAATGAGTGTGAAGCCTGCTCTGAGTTTATTTAAAAACGTATTATCTGTTGTTGTTTTACAGCTCGTCCAAAAAACGAGTCGACTAAAACAAAACAAACTAAATGTAAGAAAGAAAATCAGCTGTTCTTGAGGGCTCCTGCGGCTAAAAGCCACTGTTTTTAGTTTTGAGTATAAGTGTTTAGCTAGAAATACGTTTTTTAATCTCAAAGGAATCCATTTATTTTATTTCACCTCAGACAACAGAGCCAACGTGTTGCTTTACATCACAACTAGAGAGGACGGGTGTGTCAGCAAAGAGTGATCATGTTATAAACTTTGCCACAACCATCAAAGATTTTGTACATTTCAATGTCTCACCATTAAAAGCAGATGATTGTGGTCTTTGCTCCACAATTTATGTTATCATGGCTTTTAATTATATTTTATTACATTTTTATCACTTTGTCGTCTAGCGTGCATTGATCTTGAATTGTAAAAAAAATTCAAATTGCTGAGTTATCAGTCGTCATCAAACGTGCTAAACAAATAAAGTTTGATTCATTTATTGTTTTTTTTTCCTAAATCCTTCACAGAACGAAACCAACATTATGCAGGAGCAATGAAACTTACAAAGAAATAAAACTGAAAATATAAAACTAAAAACTGAGCAGACCTCAGAAACTAAATATGACGGGTCCAAAGCAGAGGAGACAAAGTCTAATCACAATCAGACTCTGATCACCAACGTCCGGTTTCATGCTGCGTGTTGTGTTCCGGCCGATGAAGCTCCGGGCAGAACCTTCATCACAGACAGCCGGTCCTCTCCGGCTGTGGTGAACACACCGACCACTAATATCAGGTTGGTTCAGCGGAGGAGAACAACAGCACGGCCACACTAACCAGGCAGCAGCAGCGTCCTGCTTCACGAGAGGCATTAGCCGCTCAGCTAGCATAATAACAACAACACTACTGATGACACTAGTACATATCATTTGCATAATTTCCACTATAGAGCTACATACCACAGCTGCTGCCATGGGAACATAGAATAGTTTTATGTAGAATAGTTTATCGGCATAAGAGTATAAATGTTTTAATGATTTACAGAGTAAATGATGAGGCACAATAAGCAAAATTGAACAATACTTCCGATGAGGAGGATTTTACTGGGGCACATTTAGCAGTGAGCTAAATGTTATCATCAGAATGCTAACACACTTACACTGGCCATGCTAACATGCTAACATGCTGATGTAAAGCTTAATGGACGACATGGAGGCGCATTGGACGGTTGCCTAATGGTATAATAATGGTGATGAATGTTAATTTTTCTGGTTGAAACGGAGTGAATAGCTTGTGAAAAGCTTTAGATTTTTGGTTGCAAAATGCATTAAAATATAAATGAATGGTCTTTATTTGTTTCAGCAGTGACCATGGTGTACCTTAGGTGTCCATTATCAGGAAGGCAACGGTTCGTCACATGGTTCTGTCCTCAACATCGTCCAGTTATTACATATTTACCGTCTTCATTTGACAATAATGTGACGTTTACTGCAAGTAGCATTAAAGACAAATACAGCTGAGGTTGATAGAAATTTTGATTAGTTTTGCAGATATTAAAATATTGGGCAAACTTAAATTTTGACCTTATAATGGCGTTATTATAAATAGTTATAAATTATGTACGGTAGTCAACAGCGAGAGACAGATGTTTTGTTTAAACTGTTTGCATTGTGCCATGAATTACACATGTTTGTCGATTTCAAATATAATTTTGCAAATCATGAAAGTCTCCGTTTGTCGTAGTAATATTTAGTTTTGAGAGAAAACTACACTTTTCTTCTCGCACATTGTGCTACACTAACACCGTCGTGGCCGTTAGCTTGGCTTGCTAGCTAGCAAACTTATATTTGTTCCACGCACAAATATAACGTCATCTTACCTGATGTGTTTCTCGTTATCAGCCGGGAAGCGAAACAAAAGAGCAAGATCCGTTGTTTGAGTGGGAGCATCCCGGTACAAAACACTCACGTATCGTAGCAACTTATTTTCTTATAAGGCATTCATGAAACAAACCACTGAAGAGGAAACCACTTGACCTTATGACAGTAATGTTTTCTTGAGGACGTTTTCAGGAGGACGTGCTTTTAACTTTGTGGAGGTCGCGGGATCTAACGGCCCACTCTGACTGAAGTTAGTTCCTTCATTATGTTCAACATGAGATGCTCAATGTACTGCATGTCAGCCGTGAAATCACTTGTCCTTGTTGTCAAATACTACATGCATGTACCGGTACCAGCACTACGTCTTCCACGACAACTGCACCAGAAATGTGACATGAGCTCACTGTGGTGGAGTGTAACAAAGTATATTTACTCTAAGTACACTTTTGAGGTACTCCTACTTAACTTTAATGTTTCCATTTATGCTCCTTTATACTTTTACTCCTATACATTTCAGAAGTAATTATTGTAGCTTTTAAGCCTCTACATTTGACACTTAAAGTTACTTTTACATAAAAAGAAACGATATGATGCAGTACTACTAATCGGCCCAATTGTATACAAAGTAAAAACACTTTTTGTTTGTTTGCTTTACTTTCCTGTTCCTTTCTTCTTTACTGCTGTAAACTGAGTAACACATACACAATAAATGAAAAGACTTGCTCCTTGATTCTTGTATGTCATATTGTGCATTCCCATCAATAAAGTATATATATACAAATATATAAAAACATTAAACTGCAAAGTAATATAAAATTCTACAATAACATACATATTAATTTGAGTATATTTTGATGTACTTGTTACTAAGTAACATTCAGAAATCAGAACTTTTATATCTGCGATTAAGTTCACTAACTTTGTCTCAAAAGTCTGAGAAAGAAGGCTGGAAAACCGTGCACGCATCAGACCTCACCAAGACTGATTCCATGTGCAAATATTTAAAGTACTATACGCCTCATAAACATTCGGATTTTGAGCCCTAATACTAATACACAACTACTGCTACTGCTGCTACGTGCATTACAGTTTTCTAGCCCTGTGAGACTTCTTAATTCCTTCATTTTAACAAGCTAACATCAACTTTTTTTCGTTTGCTGGGAATTTACTTTCCCACACGTGTGAAAAGGTGCAACGGGGGAAAGAAGTGTGTTTTCTATTGAACCGAGCTGCAGCATTGTGGTTCATCAGTGTGTGAGCATGTGAAGTGTCGGCTGATTCAAATCTAATGTATCAAGCTTTAAATAGAAGACGCGCTGCTTCAACTCAGGGACATTACACTCTTTTCTGCCTTTTTTTCTTTTCTCGCTTTTAAAGTGTGTTTGAGGCGTTCTGTGGTAAAGAGCTGCATGTGTGCATCCTTGTGCGTGCCTCTGTGTACACATATGCATGTTTCTGTCTTTCTGTAAATATGTGTGTGTGTGTGTGTGTGTGTGTGTGTGTGTGTGTGTGTGTGTGTGTGTGTGTGTGTGTGTGAGGAGCGAGGAGTGAATGGCTTGGCTCCACATCAAAGGCCCCTGCGAGTCTCTGCATTAACGAGGCCCTTTGTTCCCTGCCTCCCAGATTACAGCACGTCTCCCCTGCCAGTGAGCAGAGTGTGTGTGTGTGTGTGTGTGTGTGTGTGTGTGTGTGTGTGTGTGTGTGTGTGTGTGTGGAGGGCACTGTAACCTGTAGACCAAAGGCCATGGTCTGATCCTCCTCCTCCTCCTCCTCCTCCTCCTCCTCCTCCTCATCATTCTTATCTTTTTAAAGAAAGCTGTTTAATTCAGTTTAATTTTAAGTTTTATTTCTGGTTACACATTGTCATTGTTGCTGATTTATTGTCACGTTAATACACACTTCCCTGCATTATGTATTTGTCCTCTAATTTATGCACGCCAATTATTTGAGTATCTTATCTTCTATCTTGTCTAAAATCTGCTTACTTCTCCCAGAACATGCTCTTGTGGGCACCGACTGACAGCCACGCTTATTTAGTGTGCATATGCAAAGCATCCCCCCCCCCCCCCCCCCGCTGCATTATGGGTAGAGCAACTGACGTAGTATGAAGTGCGAGACGGAGGAGATCACTGTTCGTGTGAGTCGACGTGAGTCGTTGGTGTCGTTAGTCCAACGTATCCTCATACAACTGTTCGTACGATATCTTGTTTTTCGTGTGTTTTCTTACGAAGGTCCAGCAACACGTGTCATTTCCTGCTCTTTACATACTTACAGTATTTTCTAAATGAACTTCAGTCTTCTCAGAAAACAACTTAATTAGATTGAAGCAACAAAACTACTGAGTTAGGTTGAAGAAAAGATTGTTGTTTGGGTTTTAGACCAAGGATTTGCATCTGAGGTGTTTCTTTTTTAGAGCAAAACACGTGTTGAATCCTAACTGAATCTTCGCTGTGAACTCGGTCCCATGCAGTTTAATTGTAAGTGTGTGGCGTTCACTTGAAGCAATTAAACAAGCGAACTGTCGTGGAGTGCATTTCAAAAATAATCTTCCAAGCTTCCGCGCTCTCCCTTCAAACCTGACGCCTGCAACCTGCGAATCACCTCAGCTCACCTCAATCAGCTCAGCGACACCGAGAACAGACCTCGCGGTGTGTTTGTGTTGGTAGTGACGCAGGAGCTCTCTTTGCTGCTATTTCCAGTCACTATCAGCCCCCGTTCTTCATAAGCCGGGGCATGATTTGTTAATGCACGTCTTTTAAAAAGTTCATGAACTGAAGCAGGGCCCGAGCGGAGACGGAGCTTGTTCCAAACCACAGGGCGCTCGTTCTTTTCCTCTGAGCACACAGGGAGAGGAGAGCAGGCAGCGTGCAGGCATGAGAAGGCTTTTCGTTCCAAACTGAGATGTAGTCGGCTCGAAACAACAACAACAACAAAAAGAGAGAGACAGGGGTATCTCCTCTTACACACAGAATGAAAACAAAGGATGCCACTTTAGAAGATGATCCTTGAGCAGAGTCGGAGAAACTGCAATCAGGACCTCAGTTACCGCAGAAAAGAACTGTTTTATAGTCTTTTTTTTAAGTTGTGCTTTAAATTTGGCTACATCTTCATTCCAAATGTATTCCAAATTGATCCATAGCTTTTATATCATAGATTGTTGTTATATGATCTGATGTAGTTGCTGAGCTTACGTCTCCACTTCTTTTAAGTCGCTCCAGACCAGATAAAACTCACATTCATTGCATTTTGCACCAGACTCAAAGACACAAATGTGCGTCTCTCGTCCACTGATCTCTCTGCTGCTTTCGAAAGCTCTCCTCCTCCTCTGTTTATGTTTGTTGATTTCACCCCAGAAGCCTCTCCACAGATTTGTGATATCAGCTCATAAATGTTTGATAAGGAGCTAACGAAGAGGTAAAGGGACTGCACTCAGCCGGATCAAAAGAGACGGACACATTTAAATCAGCAAACACTCAGCAAACTAGAACTTGAACAAGCCTCATTATCTGGCACAACATATCAAGTTTTATTTTTGTTTTTTTTGGGGTTCATTTAGCTGAGCCGGTATCCTCCGGTTTCATGAGAGCTGGAACCAGTTTCACAGGAGAAGCTGCAGGCTGAGTGCCTTGCTCAAACTGGAACTGCTGGAGGAAAGGTTTTCTCCTTCACTTTCAGACCGATCAGCTCCTTGGTCTCAGGATGTAACCGTTAAACTGTGTGCCGCTTCCAAAGTTGTGTTTGGAAGGGGTTTGAAATTCTGGGATGATTCGAAGGTTATTCAGCCTCCTACAGACATCAAGCCCACCTTCACAGGAGCTGCGCGGCATCACGTCAGTGCACCACATGAGTCAACCTCTTTCTTCAAAATTTAAAAAAAACGTTTGCACAAATGTAGAGAGGTTTCTAGATCTCAAAATGCAGGTTGTCTCTGAAGACACATCTGAGAAAATAAGTAAGAAGATAAGTGGGACAAAATATCTGGTGAAGGACATTAAGGCGGAACACTAGAGGCAAAAACATCCTTTTTCATGCACGCATCGGTTTTGAGATTTTGGGCTGTTTTGCTTACACAACACGTCCTCTTTAAGACTAGTGGAAAGAAAACATTCAAAATACACATTTAGGTGTTTATTTTACTACTTTGTCTATTTGCGTCTGCAGATTTCTTCTAAATTCACCAAATGTTAGCATTAGATATTGCCTCATTTGCGTATTTAAACATAACATGTATTACAAAAATGAGTGTCTTAATGTAAGTAATCAACTGGGGAGGTTTTATGGTCAAATCTATTAATATTTAGTATTTTACCCAATTCACCTGTAGTGTCTTCAGAATGTCTGTAATTCAACTAAACGTCTCTTTAAAGGACGTTTTCTCTAAATAAGTTTGTTCTCAGACTCTGATCCAGAAATCTCCACTTCAGCAGCTCTTACATACACCAAACGTTACACTTTCATTCCTCTCTATGTTCTGAAGGTTAACACAGAGGGGTTTGTTCATACATCATTCAGAGACTCATTTATACATTTTCATCCCAAAAATATGGTGAAAATTGTATATTTTTTATGGCTCTTGGCATCATTTTTTGGATTTATGGAGTGATACAAAGAGATGCACAGAATTGCCCCAGTAAATACCTTTGACTCTAATATGTCAACAAAATGAAACAATTATGAACCCGGCTTCAAACAATGTCCAGATTCCTGGTCTAGAAATGCATAAACATTAACATACATTTAAAAAGAAAATTCCTCATTTGCATAGCTAAACATAACATTTAAAAAAACTTGATACAGAAAAAGTAATTGTCTTAATGTAAGTAATCACCTGGGGAGGTTGTTGATATCTGTTAACTAAAAATGTTCCTATTCACACCTTTAAACATGAGTTTAATTAGATTTACTGTTATTTTGCTGCACGAAACCTTAACATCTTCTTTAAAGCTTTTAATGTTTTTTGCGTGCAGATTGGCGGTGGTCCACTAAAACATTTAAAGATAATGAAACATAATCATAATCTTTAATCTCAGTGAAAGCCACTCTTGATGCTCGAGTAGTTTGCTGTTTCATAGCAGTAACAAAATAAAACTGCTGAAGAGATTTGTTGAGGTTCCACATTGCTGGCTGGATGCAGCCTGGAAGGACATGGTTTTGATTGTAGGAAAACTACCAATAAAAAGCACACAAGTGGTTCCAGTTAAGAGCTGTTCGCTTGGATGTGGCTTAACCCCAATGAAAGGACATGATTTAATTACTCTGCAGCTTTAATGCGCCTGATGTTTCCTTAGAAAGCACAGTATATAATCTTTTTTTGAACCAACTGTGATTCATCTTTGTAAAAAAAAACAACAACAACAACAACAAAAAACATGTTAAAGAAGGAACGTTTCCCCAACTTGAGCAACGGAAAGGGACTTGTTGTAATGGTCTTCTCATATTTAATGAGTCATTTGTGTTGATGTTTGGGTATTTTGTACTGAGCGGCAGCAGCTTCATTCATTTGCACTGTTAATCTTTTTTTTTGTGTTTGGGTTCAGGCAAGAGCACAAGATGTTTCCCCTTAATTATATTTCCTATCACCACTGGAAAGATCCCGACCTTTTTATCTTGTGTGGCAGAAATGTTGTTTTCTCAGATTTATCCTTCCAACCCGTTCGTGGGAGTCCAGACCATAGACTGAGTATAAAAAGTGGACGCAGTCACTGTGATGAACTGTTGAATCCTAGAGTTCTGTATTTTGTCCGTTGCCATCTTGTTTCTTTGCAAAAAGAAGTGACACAAGAGGGTGGAGCTAAGTACAACCCGACATTGTATAAGACATTTTTAGGCAACCAAAATGTTAAAATTAACTTTCACAAACTGAAGAAAAAACTGTGAAAGGGTTAAAGTTCGAAAACGAAAACACGGACAACTCCCAGACCGGACAACGCCATGGCAGCGACCTGTCAATCACAAGGTAGCCCCGCCCTAAAGCATACCCTGCTCTTTTGTCCATTTTACTCTAAATGTGATCTTAATTTACTAAATGAACATCATGCTGTATGAAGAAGACTTGAAACTAGAGATTGAGACCATAAACTCATGTTTACAATGTTTACTGAGGTATTAAATCAAGAGAGAAGTAGAGTCATTTTCTCATAGACTTCTATACAACCAGAGGAGTCGCCCCCTGGTGGACATTAGAGAGAATGCAGCTTTAACACATTGACTTCACCGCTCAGAACCAAAGGTTGCCGTCTGGTCCTGACACTGGTTGGGAATACAACACCCTAACACAACAGAATATGTATTTTTTTGATAATTTCCAAATGAGATGTTATGCTTACTATGCATGTTGACCAGTATGCAAAATATTTTCAACCACAACATATATGAGTACCAAGAATTAGCTTTCTGACATAATTCCAATTTTAGCATTGCTGCACAGTCAAGTGTGTTTTTGCTCTGCTAGATAAGCTTACAATCAATAAAAACATCTTCGCATCAAACACACTTCCTCCATCAGAACAACCACAGCCTTTGTCTTGTTCAGACGTACGTGGCACTCTCTGTGTCTGCATGTGAAAATCTCTCCTTCTGGGGTCACAGCAGCGACGCATCCCTTTTGTTTTCTGTGTGGGCGGCTTATCTTTTCTATCTGCTCATGTTTCCTTATTTGGCCTTTCCTGCGAGCAAATGACGTGTGATGTCACGACAGTCATCAGAGCTTAAGATAGAAGATGATGCTCGGGATGTGTGTGTGTGCGTGTGCGTGTGTGTGTGTGTGTGTGTGTGTGTGTGTGTGTGTGTGTGTGTGTGTGTGTGTGTGTGTGTGACAGATATATAGAGAGAGAAAGTATTTGTAGGTCAGAGTGCCTCAAAGTACTTCAAGAGAGGCAGCCTGTGTGCAGAAAGTGTGTTTATTTCTGGACTTGTGTTTAGTGTATCTGTGTGTGTGTGTGTGTGTGTGTGTGTGTGTGTGTGTGTGTGTGTGTGTGTGTGAGAGAGAGAGTGGGTAGACAGACGGGCTGACTGTAGCCTGCAGCCTTAGGTGAACCTGTGAACCCATGGAATGAATGTGAGTAACTATCAGCGCAGATATCCATGGGAAACTGTGCAGAGATCAGAGCGCGGCGAGCTCACGAGGCAGCGTGGCCCCGCGCAGGAGAGGTGTCGTCTCCGCGGGAAAAAAAAACAGCTGTCTATATTTAATCAAGGCGAATAAACAAGGAGTTTAAACAACTCATTTATAATTTAGATTTGCATACATTAAAACCGCTCATTTTAATCTTTTTATTAATATGCATCGACGATATTGTATAAATATGCAGTTTTATGCAAATACGGGGCCCATTTTCTGTTTGTATTTAATTCTGTGTCCCAGCTGTGGATCATCATTTTCATTCAAGGCAACCGACTCAGATTAAGTCAAGTATTAAGTCACAGCATGGGAGTGTATAAATATTTCTCAATTAAAAACTCTGAAGACCAGCTCGGCTACTGTACCAGCATTAAAAATGCATTGGCAACGGGAGGAAAATAGGGGGAGGCAAGTTACGAGTTTGATAAGACATCAGAACTTCAAGTCTACATCTTTGAACTCTGGTTTTTTTTTTTCCTTCTTCTTCTTCTTCCCCTCCTCGAATCAAGTAGTTGCAGCAGCTAACACTTTTTGCTGTTTTTGGAGACTGTTACAAAATCTGGGGGATGTAAGGACCAGTCAAAAACATGCAGTGCATCTGTTATTGATGAGCATGCCGTGCCGTCTGATGTTTTTTTCACAGAATGTCCTACATTTTGCCGTTTGTTTTCTTGCTGCTACTTCTCCGCCGATGCAAATGAGGAGCTTTTTGTTCCAAAATGTGGAAAAACTAACAACCGGAAGAGTGAGACAACAGCCGCTAAGGACAGCAGGGATGGGAGTAAAACTCACAATGCATAATTAGCAAAGTTATTAACTAACTTGATGATGATCACACACCCCCCCCCCCCCCCCCCCCCCCCCCCCCCCCCCCCCTAAAACATCTAACATTTGATACCAAGGTTTCATTTTTCTTAAAAGAGCTGACGGTTGTTAAAAACCAATGATAAAAGGTCGACCTTTTAATCCAGAGCTCATGACCAGACTCACGTTTTAATGTGACCCAATCACATGAAGGAGAGGGCGGGGTCTCGTGCACACCAGGCAGCTGATAGGCCACCGTCTCCATCGCCAGCATCGCCCTTCAGCAAAACAAAGCACACACAAAGTGAAAGTCAGGTTTTTGTGTGTGTTCATTTACATCCGTCTCAGAAGGTGCCCAAAATGTTGCATGCTGCACATTGCATAGATTCGTGTAGTTTATCACCCCACATGTTTTATAACCGCTCACGACACTATCTTCCATGTTCTTTATGTCAATGCTTGTATTAATTAATATATTTCATGTATGTGTGCTGATAATATTCCACAATCAAAGTATGATTGGAAAATAGAAGCAATCAAATGCAAGTTTATATGTATGGAAACATGGACTTTACCAGTGTGGCTGATACATTTTAGGATTTCACAATAAATATTCATGCATCTTTAAATAACATTGGAATATATTTCATTCAAATCCTGGAGAATGTGCATTTATGTGAGAACTAAAGTTCAGATGGAACATGGTCAATAATGAACTGGCTCCACTTTAAAGGAGAAGATCTGCTTCATTTGAATGTAATTCAGTTTTAGCTCCTCAAAGTGGATTATTGCCATTTGGAGGTAATTTGATTTTAAACGAGAAAAAGTTCAGATTCTGTGCAGACTTTGCATCTGGATTATGGCGGATCTCCAAAGTAATGAGGTAGTGGTTATCATTACAATATTGTAAACAAGAAATACAATCTAAGTAAAACTGAAAAATAACACCTTTAATTAACTGCAGCAACTTTTAGAAATAATCAGGGGAGGAAGTATAGTAATGTAGAAATATCACACTGTAAAAAATACTCAAAAATAAATACTTAAAAGTCCTTAAGGGGAAATGTTACTGAAGTAAAAGTATATATATATATATATATATATATATATATATATATATATCATAAGCAAAATGTCATTTAAGTATCAAAAGTGTTTAATGCAGAGAAATGTTCTTTGTAAGCATTACTTTTAGATTAGTATTAATGCATTAATGTCTGTAACATTTTACTGTTGTGGTTAAAACAAATGTTTAACTAATGTATACACTGTTGGGTAGTTTGATTTATGTGTTTTTTATGCATAATGTATCCTACAGTTACAAACTTAATTTGTAAAGTAACCATAGCTGTTAGATAAATGTAGTGGAGGAGTACTTTAAAGAGGCAGGACATGGAAATACTCAAGTAAAGTACCTCAAATGTGTACTTGAGTACACACTTGAGTAAAGCCGGGCCAATTGTAACTCAATCAATTCCTCCAATCAGAAACAAGCGAGAGTGATTACACTCTGCACATGCTCAGTAGGATTCTCTCGCTCACCGTGGAAAAAGGCGCTGGATCATTTCACTGTGGCAGAAGTTTTCAACAAAATATTATTTTGAGTTATGAACAAATAATTAAGATATTTCACTACATTTGAAAAGCAACATTTCAATTAAAAAAGGGTGGATTCAAATAAATGTTTGTCCTATCATAGCAGCTCCTCAATAAACATACTGTTGAATAAAATAATGTGTGTAATAATGATGTACATTTCTTTACAATGGCCCTCTGTGTCTCTTAGAATGTTTTACGGTATTTGTGTATGTATTTATTTTATTTTTCTATTTTATGATTATAATTATTATTGTTATTATTATGATTATCATCAGTATTATGAATGTTATTGTTATTATCATTATTTATGTTTCTATCATTAGTATCACCAATATGATATATTATTTTAATTTCATTATAATTTGTCTAAGCCTCCTGTGCATATGGTTCTTGTGTATGTTACAATTATAATACTACTGTGATGTCCATATCAACTAAACTTAACTTAACTTCACTTAACTTCACTTAACTTCACCTAACTTAACTGTCCATCACTGGAAATAAGGAAGAAAAACAATATATTCTATTTCCTGAAACCAGAACACATAACTGTAATGAGCAGTCCCGACCACAACATTGAACCAAAACTATCAGTATTAACATTTTACCTGCAGCTTCTCTATCTACACATTCGGAGAACACGTGTTTTTTTGCCTTTAGTGAAGTTTTCTTTTGGTGGCAAAAACGCAGCAACTACGGATGAGCGCGCACGGCGTGAACACGCCCCTGGAAGGCATGAATAACGCCCGTTGAGCCGAGCTCATGGGAGGTGATGTCTCTTTAAGAAGGGCTCGGCTCTCCGCCGAAACAATCGCACGAACCCCCAACAAGTCATCGGACCTGTCAATCATCCGGTCGGCGCCCTTTGATCGTCGGGACTCCTCGCCTTGCGTTGGGCTCAAATGAGCTGTTTGCTGTTGTAGGGAAACATTAGCGCTCCACCAAGCAGCCAGCCGGGGGGACGACACATCTCAACTTTTTCTTTTCTTTTCTCCCCTGTATGTGGCGGAGGGGTTTGGACACTTCGGAGGCGCAACACACTGAGGACATTTAACAGAAGAAAAGTCACGTCATTCTTTTCTTTATTTGTACTTTTTTTAATTTCATTTTTGGGGGTATTATTTCTTCAAAGTGTGTATATACACATATACATCGCACAAGGGACGTGGGAGAAGCAGACATGCCTCAGCTCAGCAGCGGCGGCGGGGACGACCTGGGAGCGAACGATGAGATGATTGCGTTCAAAGACGAAGGCGAGCAAGAGGAGAAAATACAAGAAAACGCGTTCACGGAGCGAGACCTGGCCGACCTCAAGTCCTCTCTGGTGAACGAGTCGGAAATAAATCAGAGTCCGCACGCAGCGGTAGGTTGGCACGGAGTGTGTGTGTGTGTGAGAGAGAGAGTGGATGAAACACGGAAAGAGTGTGTGAGAAAAGCTTGTTTTTTATAGTACACGCTGGTGACATGAGTGAACCCCAGAAGAAAACGCGCTATTCGTGGTGGTTACATTGTAAACACACGTTAAAGTGTGATACTGTTGCTTTAAAGTCGCTCTATTTGACACTGTGTAACACTCGTGTGGTCATTTCTGCTCGCCTTTTTTCTCCTTCTACTTAATTTCTTTTATTCTGGGGTGTATGTCTGACCCCCGTGTTTGTTGTCGGTCCCTTCCAGGCGGTCAGACGGGGACAGCAGGGCGAGCAGAGGGGCTTCCCAGAAAAACACCGGGAGCATCTCAACGGAGGTAAGAGAAGAAACCAAAAAAAACACATTTACACACTCTGGAGCCACTGCTATCTGAGAAAGCAGCTGAGAAGTGATAAAGAAAAAAGACCCCCCCCCCCCCCCCCCCCCACTGTGTCAAAGTAAGGACGAGGACACGTGTTGTAGCATTAAAAGCAACTTCAAAGAGTTGTCTTCAGGTGCACACTGCAAAAGATGTCCGCAGCTCTCTGGTTTATCCCTCACATCTATCACTTGGGTTTTTGGAGTTACATTTCCTGTGTTTCTGTTCTAGCTCGACAATCGCACACAGAGTATTTATTTCACTAGTGGACTCTGGAAGTCTCTGCAGTCATGAGAGTTAAAATAGATTCTAGAAATTCTTATTCTGCTAACACTCGTATTGCTTTCGTCGACTAATCGATTTAGTTGACAGATCTGTGGAATTGTGAGTTTACTCCACAAAGAATCACTCAAAAAGCTTTCAGCTTTAAATCTTGAATGTGTGATAAGCTGATAATTAATTCAGCTTAAAAAAAAACAATTTGTCAACATAAACCAAAGCAACCGATTAGTCGACTACTATTTGTACTCTTTGCTTGCATCAAACACTTTTAAATCATCGTCTTCATACTAGTATGATCTGCCCTGTGCTCACGTGTCTAAATACACTTTAGATTTGCAGCCCTTGTTATTTTAATTTTTTCCTCAGTGTAGCTTTTGCCAGACTTTGCCAAAAGTGGGGTCAACCAGGGCCCTTGAGAGGTTTATTATTATTTTCTTTCTGGAGGTTTACCACCCAAAAAGAACAGAGCAAACCCTCGTTGCCTCCCTACAATAAGGCCCGTGTAGAGAGTGTACGCTTGGCGGTTTTAATTACAGCCGTCGATGGAGGCTGTGCTCTCAACATGTGTAACTGACTCCAGTCGTTTCTAAACATTGCGTTCCTTTCTGCAAAATCTTCCATCAAATGTGGATTTTTTTTGGTGCGGGTTTTCAGATGCATCTATTTTAGGAAAAAAAAACCCACAGAGAAGAATGTAGACATCCCTGAATGATTCTGATTGAATGCTTGGATTACGTTAAAACAGTTATGGCACCTTTTCGATGACGAGGGATCGAGGTTGGAGCGTTGAAACAGAAGTTGAGTGTGTCATAGCGACCAGGTGTAACCCAGGTCCAGCTGACCCACTGAGGGGCCTCTGACGCTCAGGGTGGTGGTGGTGGTGGGACATGAATTAACACATAGGCTCCGGGAGTTCACGCCTCTCAGGCGAGGTGATGCTTGTCACGCTTTTGTCTTCGGGTATTGTGGTCCGTGCTCACACAAGGATACAACATGAAATAACTAGTAACAACACTTGTAAATAGTCGGCCTACTCTGTATGCACCTTATTAATTTTCTTTTTGTTCTTATCGCAGTGTGGTGGGAGTAAGTATCAGTGTATTTTTTTGTTATTTTACTCCTTTTTTTTTTTATAGATTAATTATTTTATACATCAGTTTAAAATGACACCGTGCTGGTACTCGTCCTCTCGGGCACCAAATCACAGGATGTTGCTCAGAAAATGAAGAAAACGACTTCTTACAAACTGTCACTATTAAATCCTTATTGAAGTTGCTCAGTTTGTGACTCTCGTTTGTTGTTCCTGGCAGTGTCGAAGCAGCACGATGGAGGCATGTACAAGACGCCGGCGTACCCGGGGTATCCGTTCCTGATGCTGCCGGACCCCTACCTCCCCAACAGCTCGGTGTCTCCATCTGTAAGTCCATCCTTCTCTTGTCTAACCCTCCCGCTGGCTGCTGCGTTGTTGGTTTCTTGTGTCGGTATAGCTGAGGGCGCTCTGAGGTCCTCATGTTTACGTCCCACTCTGGACTCCCGTACGAGTTTTGTGCACTTCAGCTGCTATTCGTGTCCTCTGGTATCATGTCCAACACCGAGCAAGGAACAGAAACATACACTCAGGGGTGGAAACGTTCCAGGTCTGGTGGCCGCGGGCTAGTGTGTGTTTAATGTTTTAGCTCCTCGGCCAGAACTCAACAGTATCAAACAGAGACGGCGTGGACACGGTGAACCATAGAGTGCTGGGTTTTTTTTAATGTTATTTTTGGATAAAGTCATAAATGTTTCTTCTGGGATTTTCCGCATAATTTGCATTTAATTTGTTGTGCATCTGGTTTTGCAGATTTGTAAACTTTCACTTTATCAGCCTTTAAAATCAGTGGTGGACTTCTTCTCTTTTAGATGTGATCTGCGTACTTTTGCCTTGAAAGTAATATTTTTTACATTTTACTTACAAATTTTTTTACTTCTCAATATACATATTTTTTTTTAATGGCTCCTTCATGCATGAATCAAGTTTGAATTAAAAGTAGATTCATGTCACTTACATGTCAGCAAACGGGTACTTTTCCTCTTTCATATTCTTTAATATATTGATAGTAGTTTTGCTTTTTTTTTGCAGTTGCGCTTCTTAATAGTTATGTGATTGAGATCTATAATGATGACATGACTTCTGTCAATTAAAGCCCAAGAAACACTCTCCCTTCATCCGTTCAAATCACAAAGCAGAAACAGTAGATTCATTTCAGATCTCAAGCGTGTACTTTAAAAACAGTAACGGTTGATTCTGAGTCGCACTGTGAATCAGTCACAAACTCAACATGTGCTCTGATCTGGCTTTGAACCGGGCCGTTTCCCGCCTAATGAAAACCTTAGAGCTGCTCCTGAAACACGCTTTCCCCGTCGCCAAGCAGAAAGAGAAGCTTGTGTTGGACGTCGGGAGTCTGATCGATGTCGTCATCGAGAAGCGCACTGTCTTGTTTGTGCTGCGCGTCATCCAGCCAGACGGCCACAAACCATGAATCCTAAAATCCCTTCAAGGCCATAAGAGCCAACATCCACGGATAGGCTGACTGATTCACCAAACCTTTCATTTTTCACGTGTAATCCTGTTTCCTTGAATGAAGCCCTGCTCTCAGACGAGAGGCGCATGTTTATGATATCACAGCGTCCCGTTGGCTGATGAGGAATCTGCTGTATCACTAAGATGTGATTCAACGTGTGGGTCCAGACCCAGCGGTTGGTCACGGGAGGTTTTAAATGGGTCGTTGAAGGGTAACGAATAAATAAGACTATTGTTGCATACTAACTCCTTTTTAAAAGTATTCCTCTAAAAATCACTGTTTTGACATTTTCAAGCTGTAGTCTAGCTAAAGAACCTTTCACTTCAATGTGATGTCATCTGTGAGCGTTGCTTCTGTGCTCGACATTATAAAGTTAGATAAAATCTTATAAAACGAATGTAAGGAACCCTGTTCATTGCTTTGACTTAAGTTACTTTAAGTATATATTAGCCCCACGTCATCTTTGATTTAAAGCCTCCAGATTTCCTTCCTGAAAAACGCTTAGGTCGACACAATTTGACAGTCTTTTTACAGTGTTTTGGGCCTTTTCATGGAAAGAACAGACAACAGTAGCTTCACTTGTTTGGGTCTCAGTGTTACATGTCAGCGGTCGCATTTGTTTGTGAGAGAGGCGAATGTTTACACAACGAGGAAATCACATTCTCCCGAAGTCTGTTATTCATAGAGCCGGGTCATATATGGATATTATATCCATATGAGACTATTGTGTTAGGTTCTGTATTATCATAATATGGTGTTTTAAAGGCTGCATTACTGTTCTATTATATTCCTTTACCCGCTTACTCATAATATCCACATCACTGATGATTATTTATAAGAAATCTCATTAGTGGCCAACCCCCCAATATCATCACAATAACTATATGGAGGTATTAAGTCAAAAACACACCCCCCCCCCCACCTGATTGAGACTATAACCTGAATAATGTACTACTACAAAAAGTACTACTACTACTACTACTACTACGAGAGCGAGAGCGTGCTCTTTATTTCCCTCATCGTTACATAACGGGGCACATCCGGCGTGGCGTTGTGCCGCTACGCGTCGCTCATCAACGTGTCTCCGCTTCTTCTTCTTCACCCTCATCTTCTTCATCTTCCCTTCTCTTCCTCTCCAGCCCCGGAGTCCCAACCACACAGCCTCTCAGAGATTGTTTTTGTTGGGGGGTGGTGGGGGGGGGGGGGGTAAGATAAAGAGCACTTTCTTCCCCGTGTGTCTTGGAGACTCCACACAATGCTCACTTGTTGCTGCTCTCCTTGTAATTAGCCCGCCGGTTGCGAGGCGGCAGCGGTGCATCAGGCCCCCGTCTACCTGCCACTTGAAAGGGCTGAGCATAGTGGTTTAGGGGGGGGGGGTGATTATGGATGGATCGGAAACTATAGGTCTGGGAGACTTGCAGGAAGAATGGTGTGTGTGGTGTGCTCCTGGTGTTGTGGTGTTCATGTTACGCAGGTTGTGTCTCTGCGTGTGTCCTTGTGTCTGAGCGTCACGACAGTCTCACTGCTGCTTTCTCAAAGCGCCGGCATTTCTATGGAGTTCAGAGGTCTGTCCATTATGTTTCTGAGACATCATTTACTTTGTGGAATAGAAAATACTGAGCCCAAGGTGACGCCTTCAGATGAATCTTTTTCATACAAAGCGATATTCAATGTAACGCGGTGGCAAAAGAGTCCGTTCTGTGGGTGAACGTGGGCAGCGGTGAGATGGTCTGCTGCTCTGTTCTGCATCCTGACGGTAGATACATCGAACATATAGATGCAGTTAAACAATCATATATTCCTGCTCCGCAGAGAGATTATTCTGTTTGCAGCTGACATAATGAGTCTGTATGAATCTATTTAATTGTATAAGTGTTGTTTGTTTTAAAGTGAAACATACAAAGTGCAGAAATCTCTGTTTTATGTAATTGTTAATTGTATTTCATTGGATTGTTGGTCGGACAGAGAGAGACGTCTGAAGACGTCATCTTTGTGAGGGATCGTTTTAATATTCAAATAATCTGTAGATTAATGATAATGAAAGAATAAGATGCAGCTCTCATGCTTTTACTAGCAGATCCTTTGGAAACAAACATAATTCTCTCTTTGTTGTCCAAAACTGTGAGTGTTTGCAGCCGGAGTGTTGCGCTGCGCTGACGGAAAGCTTCCATGAATCAGAGGAGTGAATGTTTCAACAAACAGCGACTTCTCAAAACCTTTACTCCCGTAAACTGTTGAAGTCATTGTGAGAGCATCACAATGACTTCATCACAATGACTGGAAGTCAGATATTAATTATAATATTTGTCTCTCTGTATCCCCCCCCAGGCACGCTGTGCTTGTACAAGACTCATCTAATAACTCCATGTTTCCTTCAGATTATCTTATATTTGCTTATTCACGCTGTTTGAATATATATATACACACAATCTGTACAACATACGACACCCTCTGCCCTTAGATCTTCTTATCGGATGAGGAAAACAGATGTGCAATCGATGTTATGTGTACAGAATAAATGATTTAATAAAATTACAACATCAGTCGATCCATATAAAAGAAATGATAATGAGAGCAGTAGTAGCACTTATTAATAGATAAAAATGACGACATACTGTAATAACCTCGCTCCATAGAAACCTTTATGGAAACTTGTCCAAGGACGTGAAGCGGGGGCGGGGGGGTCACAAAAACAACAACAAACCCGTCCGCGGCTGTGTTTTTTGTGAACAGATTAACGTGATTTACAACGCTCACCCAACCAGATTGTCTGAAATAGACAAAAAAAAAGAATGGATGAATCACAAATCTTATTATTCTGGTATTAATGTTAACACCTCGCGTAAAATGTAAAGCTTCTAATCTCTGCTGCTGCAAAGTGTATTCCCTCCTCGTCCCATAATACCCCTATTACAGCGTTTCATGGGACGTTGCATTAGTGTAGATCTCAGCTGTCCGTCAGGACGACGCGGCCAAAGACAGATTTGTGAGACTCTGAGATTTGTGGGACTCCCCCGGCTCCTTGTCTTTGGATGGAAGCGTTATCTTTGAGCGTGTAAGACGCTGTGTTTGTGTGCTGTTTACGTTCATGACACTTCGAGTATTTGTTATGTATCAACGGCTTGTTTTCTGTGTGTGTGTGTGTGTGTGTGTGTGTGTGTGTGTGTGTGTGTGTGTGTGTGTGTGTGTGTGTGTGTGTGTCTTCATCTGCATGTTTTCTCCTCAAGTTTGTTGCTGCAGGCTTGTGTTCATACCCAGAGTTCATGGTGTGTTTGGGTGCTAATGTTTGCTGTGTGTGTGTGTGTGTGTGTGTGTGTGTGTAATGCGGTGGATTACCATTAGCCTGTTTTTGAAGGGATCGTGAGTCTTTTGTCGTCTCGAGGAGTCAAACCCCAGCGGAGGGGAGATCGTCTTCCTCTCCTCAGCATCCTCCCATCTCTCTCCTGACGTCCCTCTTCTCTCTCTGCCTGTCCCACCGTCCACCTCTTGTCTTCATCATCGCAGCTGGTTCAACTTTCTGAACCCTGTGAGGGAACTTCTTGGTCCTTGTTGTGATCCATAAAAAGATAGAAGAGTTGAGTTACATCAGCATAAGAAGTATCAACATCAGTGTTTTCCTCCAGCTCAGTGAGCGCTGCTGTGAAGCTGATAAACGTCTTTATTATGGTTTGTAAAGACGTTTTCGTAGATGGTGGACAGACGATGAGTAAATAGAAATGGATCACACAGGAGTTTAATTATCATGTACTGTGGTCTGTTATGCATGAACACCAGCTTCTTATTACTAATCTGATGACTGTGACTTTAAAAATAGGTCTTTTTGCACAAGATGAGTAAGAGCAGTGTTTCCCTAGACTGTCTGATATTAGTGTTTCTTATTAACGGAGATGCTTTTATTTTTGGGTTTCTGTCTCCTGCACTTCTTAAAGTAATCAGCTTCTTCTACCTTTCCTCTCTCGACGTATTTCAAGCTTCTTGTTTTTTCCAGAAAGGTGCATAAAAAATGTCCATAAATCCGGGCAAAGACGGCACTCGATCAAACAATGACTTAAAATGTGGCAGTTGGCAAGCTGCACTTCCTGCAGCTGCTTCACAATAAAAGCCTGTCGACAGTGTGCTGGTGGAAGCGTCACGTTGATTCTACCTTTTGTGCTGCAGTGGACTTCAGCTCTGGAGTAAAACCATAGAAGAAGTCCTGTTGCGTGGTGGTGGATGGAGATTGGCAACTCAAACAAACAGCATCACTCGTCAATGACTCACTGAGTGATGCTGGTTATATTTTGGGGTATTTCGACTAGATCTTAATCGATGACTGTCACCAGCAGTTATGAGTGTGGCGTGTTTGTCCTCTGTTTGAGTCAAAGGAACTGTTTGTTGGGTTGAACTTTGCCTTTTTAGAGCAGCTTTAACATACTTCAGTGAAAACAGGTTTTGACTGTAAAATGTGCAGTGAGCTCGGTTGGTAGTCGGGACACTTCCCTGTCCGACTGTGAGCCGGCGTTTCACGCCTCTGATATTGGGCTGCGTGCTGCTTTTGTTCGCCGTCACAGAAGCGGTGAAACTTCCTGTGATGTGGAAGCTGCGGTCACGATGTGACGTCGCGCCGCTCACGAGGCCCTCTTCCCGCTCACTGTACCTGGACACCGACTGTGAAACGGCGCTAATTGCTGAGTGTTTGGTACCAAACGCTGTTTAAACAAGAGTTTTTAAAAACACAGTCACTGGAATTTACAAGCTGCACGTTTGACGGCTCGTTGTCGTTCTCTTGTTTTGGGGGAATTTCCTGCTCAGTTGACATTTCGTTTTCACAAACTGAAATTGAAAATTGACATGAAAGACTGCCGAGAGACCGATTTTACATGTTTGGGAAAATGAAGCTGTCATTTCTAATCTTTAAATATTTAACATCCCCTCACAACTTTCTCTGAACCAAACCAGAATTTCCAAATCATGCACAGGACAAGCAGTTAAATGACAATCAGCCTCTTCAACAGCTTGTTTTTAAATGATTATTATAATGTAAAGCTTCACGTCTTTCGCCTATAGACATGTTTCACAGGCCTCCTCCTCTTCCTCGTATCCATTTATAAATCAGCTGTTGTTGCTAACCAGCTCCCCTCCCCACCCTCTTTTTTTTTTTTTTGTATCTCCCAAATAACACACAGTCGGTCCTCCCCAGATCAAGGGAACGGCATGTGTGTGTGTGTGCACGAGTCTCTAGGATCTTGCCACTTCCTTGTTTCCTTTTGTGTGGCGGTGCTGACAGGGGGGTTGTTCAGCCAGCCCCATGTCTCCTGGTAAACAATGGCAGCAACACAGGCCCTAACCCCCCCCCCCCCCCCCCCCCCCCCCCCCCCCCCCCTTATACAGACCCAGGGGCTGGGATGAGCGGCGCGGGGGCCTCTCTGCCTCTGACTGGCTACGATAAGGTTTAAGAGGCCTTAAAGAAAAGCAGCTTTCACTAGAAGGCAGCAAAAGCTCGAAATCTACAAAACATGTCTTTAAGGAACATATTAAGACGTCAGAAGTTTAAAGTAACACCTACTGTATGTTGCTCTCCATCCGTGTTGTATGAAAGATTCCACTCTCGGGTGTTTCCAGTGTGGACAGAGGAGCTGGCAGCGTCTCGGCTCGCCATTGTTGTGATGTATGTAAGTGTGAGATTATGGTCGTGTAGAGTCTCACATTATTGAGTGAAATTAGGCTGATGATTGGCCGGCAAGTCTCCATGATTGCTCTCAGCCAGAAAAACAATCCCCTTTTTTCTTTGTGTTGAGATTATGAAAGCACAAGAACGCTTCCTCCTTCACATGAAATACAACATTTTGTATTGTTTGTATTCATAAATGGAATAATTAGGCCACTGTTAGGATTTTAAAAACTTGAAAACTTGCCCTTCATAAGTAATAAAAACACTTTGTACGTGTTTGATGGAGCCTCCTGTCATCCTAAACCGTGCCAGTTAATGTAAAGAAATACAGTTTATCTATCGTTTACAGTTTCAGTGGTTTCCTGAGCTGATGAGAGCAGACGTAGAGCGGCAAACGAGAGATGATTTCCATTATTTATTTCATTATTTTCTTTGTTGATTGTGTTTGGTCTTTGGGTTACGTGCCAAATACGGTTACCTAGACGCAAGGGGACGTCTTCAAATGTCCTATTAGCACTGTACATTTAACTGTGTGTGTGTGTGTGTGTGTGTGTGTGTGTGTGGGGTCACTGAGGCCCCATGCTGCTTCACAGAGGGACAGGAAATATGAGCAAGAGATGAAAATAGAAGTGGATGAAGACAGATAAATAGACCGTAAAGGAGGGAGGGCCAGAGAGGTAAAGAGAGCAGTACAGAGGGAGGAGGGAGATTAAAATACAAATGACCATAAGAGCGTCCTCGTCGGCTTTGAAGTAGCCGGCTGCGAAGGCACCTAAAGAGAAACTGTTCAGAGGACTTTTTCAAGAGGCGGAAATGTGTAAAAGAATATCAGAAGGAGAGGAAAGCCCCTTCAGATGGCCCCGAGGTGTTTATACCTGTAATTATTCATCCACTTATTTCTTTCCGGGCGCAGACGGGAAGGTGGGACGGGGGAAAACTGTCGAGCAGTAAAAGACAGGTGTTGGCGAAGGAAGTGTGGGTTTGTTTGATCGATATGATTAAAGTCTGCTTCTCTCATTTTCTATGAAATTCAGGCACATTAATGCAGACTCCACTCTTATGACACACATCTCTGAGTGGAACGCCAGATCAGTTGTGTTCAAAAAGGGAACAAGAGGTTACGGTTGGTAACTTCATGTGGTGGTGTTAGCGCGAGTGTTTCTGTAAATTAAGACCACATTTCCCATAATTCCTCCCACGCTTCCTGTCACCAGGATGATGCCAGAGGTCAGAATCTGCCTCTTCACTTCTGCCGCCAATCAGGCTGTGAAGCTTAAACTCCACTTCAGCGGCCACGTTCCACTCTGACGCACGACTCCTGTTTGTGCCGTAAAAGCAGCATGGCAAATCATTCGCCATTAAATCAGGTCAAAATTGCCACATATATATATATATTATACATATTCTGGTTCCAGCTTCTCAAATGTGAGGATTTTCTGCTTTACAGCACAACAAGAAGCCAACAGAAAGCTCCTCTACTGAGAGACAGAGGCCACAGGGATCTCTAGTAAACAAAGCCTTCATAAGAGAAGAAGGGACAGAGACGGAGGGCGAGTTTCACTCTTTGTTCAGGCTCCAGTGTTTGTCTGCGAGGTCTTCATTTGTGTGTGTGTGTGTGTGTGTGTGTGTGTGTGTGTGTGTGTGTGTGTGTGTGTGTGTGTGTGTGTGTGTGAGAGAGAGTTGCGGGATGTTGCACCCAGGTGAGTCATTGGCCGGTGCAGAGTTTCTCCCGTGTCGTTGTTGACCGAGCGAGCCTCCCAGATGTGTGTTCTCAGCTCGTAGTTAATCAATGACAGCGTCGTCTCTCTCACACACCAGCGGGACATCAACATGCCCACAGACATCCAGTCATTCACACCGCACACATGGTCTGTTTAGCATTTAAAAAAAACATGAAAATAACGGCAAAGTCATCACGCAGAGACCTTTTTTAAGGTTCTGGATTGGAACTGGTCCCCAATCTATAAGGCCTTATTAAGATGCACTTTTATTGATCCCTGGTGGCAAAGTTTGGACTTCAAAAGTGTGGTCAGGCGTCTCAACAGAAATGTAATAAACGCACAGAAACTGTAAGTTTAGTCCAACGTGACGGAGCATCAAGTTTTTAGCTTACAACACATTGAATATGACAAGAATCTGAATCAAAATCAATAACATCTGATCAATACCCAACCAAATAAAGAGTGTGCAGCCCAGTCTGTTATTGTTTTCATGTTTTCATGTTGCATGGAGCTGGGAATTTTTTAAAAAACACTCACACACACACACACACACACACACACACACACACACACACACACACACACACACACACACACACACACACACATCACAGAGTTAGTAGGTCAGCGTGCCTCAAACATGTCGAGCCCTCCTCCCTCACGTGACCCCGGACAGTGAGGAGTTTTAAATACAGATGTTGAGTCGACATAGAGCAGTGTTTAAGACGGAGATGCTTAAAGGTGTATGTACATATATTTTACATTTAGGAATTAAGAGGCACTCACTACCAGTATCTTACTGTTAAAGTTGTTCCAAGCCATTTCTTCGGCCAGTGTTGATATTGTTCTGGTGGTATTTTGGTGTCAAATATGATGAAATTACTGACGTTTTGCTCCGGCTGAGATGAGAAAGCTCGTTAGCGTCTTCCATCATCGATTTAGTTCCTTTATGTTGGAAGTAGCTAACGAGCGTGCACGTGTGCAGGACATCGGTGAGGATGTACGGTGGTAATGAGCTGATTAATGACGTGTTGACATGAAGTCGGATCGGTGCAGAGACTTGTGTACTCACCGATACCAGATCCAGCATTTTAGGCTCTCCTTATTGTCATGCATCTTTATTTTTTCTTTAGCATGTTGATTATTAATACAAATTAAGGAACATCAGAATTTAGAAAAAATATCCTTTTTTGGCAAATAAAATACGAACTGTATTTCTGTTTAATCCGGTTCTGAAACCGTACTCCTGGTATTAGATCTGGTTTTGTTTTTATTTCTTTTTTTTTGTGGTAAATGAAGTGATATTGAGTTGATTGAGTTTCTGTTAGAGTGAGAGAGAAATCACGTGACCTCTGGGAATTAAAGACTTGTTTCATTTCCTCTTCATTACTGTCAATAATCAGACTGAAGAGTTTCACAAAGCAGTCACCGCCTCTCTAGATCAGTCGACGTTCACACACACACACACACACACACACACACACACACACTCGCACACTCAGTCTGTACTTTCCAAAAAAAGAAAGGAAAAGAAATACTGTGTAACACCAAAGAGAAGTCCAAGAATAGATCTCAGGTGTTTTTATATAACCAGGAATTGTCCTTGATGCTGATGTTGCCACGTAATTAAACTGCTGATCAGGAGGAAGTTAAGAAAAAGTTTTAGTTTTTTAAAAACTGCCAAAAAGCAGAGAAGCTAAAAATATATCCGATGACCAACAATGCACTTCATGACACTTAGAATCATCCATCAGCTTCAGGCAGCTCCCTCCGCCGGTGTCGACTTTAACGTTTTATAAGCCGGCAGTCTCGCCCACACATGATGCGCCGGAGCTTCTTCTGTTTGCAAACACACTCGCTGTGACGGCCATATGTGATCGTACACGACAATTTGCCATGTGCTCTGTCTCTTTCATCTGTCCCCGAGAGGGAATTTACAACCTGTTTACCCTCTACGGAGAGGTGTGTGTGTGTGTGTGTGTGTGTGTGTGTGTGTGTGTGTGTGTCTGTGTGTGTGTGTGTGTGTGTGTGTGTGTGTCTGTGTGTGTGGATCTGGTACAGGATGGTACTTAGGTTCTTGTATGTGCTTGTCTGCATGTCGGTGGGTTCTTCGTGTTCTTGATTACTTCTGTAACTTCAAGGTTACACGCAGCGATGTTTTTCCACCACAGCTGTGTAAAGAACGGATGCACCGGTACCGACAGTGAGCCGATATACGTTTCTTATTCTAATGTAAAATAGCAATAAAGTAGATTTATATTAATGGATTTATTTGAGACATTTAGTTTTGTAAAGTTAGGGAAGCGATGTTTAAGTCGAGCCTTGCTCATTGAAGAATGATTCCAGGCCTACAGGTTATTGATCAAACACGGGTCTGTGGTCGGTGCCCACCGCTCAGGTATCAGGAGGACGTCTGATTGGAGGAGATCTGGATACAGCGCTGGAAACGGGGCCTCGTTCATTCTCATGACAGAATGAACTTCCTGTGTGTAAAATAGGCCAGCGCACTAGAGTTCCCTTTAACTCCGCCCCTCGACTGCTCGGCCTCGGGTTTGTTTACATAAACAACCGCAAGAAAATAACTCTGGATTCGGCTATTAGTGGATTTTACAACTTTTAGGACATACTCGTTAAACAAGGAATATTGATTTACATCAACAAAAAATAATTTGCAGACGTCTCTTCTACAATGTGAGTGAATAAGGGGGAGAGTGGCGTCATGTGACAGACCTGGAAGTTGTTACTCGTCTTCAAAGCGCGGTGCTCCTCCTGTAGGCTCGGCTTCTGCTCCTCTTCTGACTTCACTCTGTTTATTTATTCATCGATGTCTTCTCTGCAGGAGGGTTGAAAGGTCAAAGGTCATCATCACCAGAATGTGAACATTTATTTCCCAAAATGTCAATCTATTGCGTCAATTTCGAAACTAAGCCGTCACAGAGAGAATACTTTATTATTTTATTAAATATGAATGTCCATCATGATGTGTTGATGTTAGTAATTGATAATATCCTGTGATGACTTCACCTCACCCTTCCAAACCTCGCCTCTGCAGCCGCCCTTTATAATCGTTTTAATATGCACTTTATTAAAATAGTGTTCATAAAAATAGACGACTAAATGAAACTCAACTCACCCCTCCTCCTCCTCCTCCTCCTCCTCCTCCTCCTCCTCCTCCTCCTCCTCCACCCCGTGCCCGTGGCTCTGCCCAGACCAGCTGGAGCCTCCACAGCCGCATGAAGCAGCTCGGCACACATGGCTGTGATCACACACACACACACACACACACACACACACACACACACACACACACACACACACACACACACACACACACACACACACACACACACACACACACACACACAGAAGTTTAATCCTCCCTCATATGATACTCATCTGCTGAGGGAAGGAAGCTGCCTCCGCCTTCCTAAACTATTCATATATATGTGTGTAATATATATGTATGTATATATATATGTATGTATATATATGTATGTATATATATATGTGTATATATATATATATACACACGTGACACGTAAAAATACATGCGGTAGTCAAACATGCCTCTAATAATGTGCTTTCACACTGAAAATCACGCATTAACGACACAGATAAATGTACAGTACACTCGTAGTAATGTAAGCTGCCTTCACTTCCTTCTTCCTCTTCGTGCACACTGACACACTAACACACATCATGCACACACACACACACACACACACACACACACACACAGCAACAGTTTAACACAGTGTGCATTGTTCAAAAACACCACGCCTACCAGGCAGGGACAGTGAATCATGTTTGGTTCTCTCTTTCTTTCTTGTCGTTGATTGATTTAATGTTGCAAAATGCTTTAGTCATCAAATGACTTCTGATGAACTGTAACAAGTGAGACCGAGACAGAAATATTCAGTGTGAGACGGGAATTATAACAATGAATGCAAATGTCTCTACACGGTGGGTGAAATTTAGAGATAAAATGGCTCCATATGAACACCTTTTGTTACATTTGGTCACAGATGTCTTAAATGAACTCTGAAGCCGTCAAACCGTAGACTGTACTTAATAAGTGGACTTAGTTTTGAAGCCTCTAGTTAGGCATGTTGGTCGTCCTCATCTTGGATTACAGCCGTCGTCGTCTTGCCTTTTTGAAGCCAGTGAACGGAAGTGACCATATGACCACATTTGGACTGCGGGGGAGTGACGTAGAGACGGCGTATACGTCTCTGGTTGCGTTACACGGCGGCGGGATTCTCGGGGAAATCACGTGAGAATTGCTTCATGTAATGCGCCTTTTCCAACCAGCCGGAGCACGAGCCAATCGGCGTCCCGTGAGGAGCTACTGGAAGCTTCTGGCCGATGACTGTACGTTCAAATATACAGTATATTTATGTATTTTGTTTACCGAGCCAGTCTTAGCCAGCGCCCTCTTCCTGCTTCCTGCTGTAAAGCACATTTCCCACATGGCTCGTCGATGCCAAGCGTGCCAGTGACTGCGTCGTTAGCTTTGAGGTGGCACATTAGTGACCATGTTTTTGCCGTCAAAGAAGGGCTTCAAAAGAGGGAAATGAGTCCCAGGTGATGAGGGTCTGCAGTGATTCCTTCAGTCTGTGGAAGCTTGTGTGTTTTTGGCACCGGGTCCATGTGTTAATGTCGTTTTTTTAAGCACAGAAAAGGGAGAGGGAGGAATTCCCTCTTCAACAGGTTTCCTCAAAAGGAGCTCGGGCCATGCGTCAAATTGATTTCCTACCTTTGTTTTGCAGCGTAAAGGAAAGACGCCCCGTGCCCGTAATCTGTGGCCATGGGAACGTTTTCTGTCGGTCTGCAGACATGCAACACTCGCGCACAAACACCCGTCCGCCTTCGCTCTATGACGGAGAGTGAGGACAAAAGAGAAAATGTCCAACGCACGTCCATTAATTGCGTCCGGATTTTTAGAGTTGATGGAAACGAGGAGCGAGGAAGAAGAGGTGGCCTTGAGGAAAACGAGGAGGGGAGATGTTGTCTCTGAAAGAGGAAGGGAGGAAAATGAAAAAACAAGGTGCTTTAATGACAAACTCCCACACAAAGTTTAGAAGTTAATATGTTTAGTTTCAGGAAGTAATAAAGCTTTTTTTATCAGTGTTTTGAGTGTGTGTGTGTGTGTGAGAGAGAAGGTGTTGCGGTAAATCGACTTGTGTGAGCATTTTTCAGGGCCAAACAACAACAAAAAACTAGAGCAACTGTGACGTGCACTGCACTGTGGTCGGTGTGTGTGTTGGTGCGTGCGTGCGTGTGTGTGCGTGGGCGTGCGTGGGCGTGCGTGACGTGTAGGCGTTGCACATACAGGACATGTATGTGGGAAACACTGTACGCACACCAAGGACAGATGAAAGGGTGAAGGGTGGGTGGGCAGGAAGTAAAGAACAAACGAAATACATCTGATTTATCAGGTACAGATTGGGTCGATCAGATGCAGGAACAGAGAGAGAGAGAGAGAGAGGAGAGAGAGAGAGGAGAGAGAGAGAGAGAGAGAGAGAGAGAGAGAGCACAATGGAGGAAGAGAAGATAGCTGCAGCAGCGGAAGGGAGGCAGCAGTAAACAGTGAGAAGCGGTAACCGCGCTGTGCACCTGGTGAAGCTGAACCACAGCGCCGGTTGAAGCAGACTCTCGACACCTTAAGAACACCTTTAACCGTTTCACCACCGCACTCAAGGAAAAGCAGCGCGGATCCAGAGCTAGTTCACGACTCGAAAGCCGCTTTTCTCTTTCAACCATAGGGAGCGGATTCCTTTGAAGAACTGAAGTGGGCAGCCAAACGATCGAGGCTCAAGCTTTTGTTTTTCTGCTCTGTAGCTCCTGTTGTTTCTGAGAGAAATATTTGATTTGTGATTGATTATCAGATGGCAAACACGAGGAGGATGTTGCACAAGAATCAGCACATTTCATCTTCCTGCCACATTGTTTCCACGTCATTTTTTGTAAATGACTTCTTCACATGCATGTTGGATCTCCCCGACTTAAAGGATTTAAAGGACTGATAAAACACAACAGTTGTCATTTTTGTCTTCTCCACAGTTTCTACGTTTCCCTCAAGGTAACTAGAAATGTGGGGAATGTCCAGTATGAAAAATGGCTTGTTTTAAAGTATGAAAAACAACTTGTTGGGGAATTTAACAGCTGGATTAAGCTGTTATGTCACACATTACCCAACTGAAACGAACAAACATGCTGCATGGATCGGTCATGATCTCGTCGTCACCGTCGAGCTGCAGATGTCCCGCTGTAACTCTGGAGGAACAGGCGCCATCCATTCCACTTCAGACTCTCAGGGAATGGGAGACAGACACACAGTCAGTCAGTCAGACTCCATCGATGACGGTTTTATGTCCCCTTACCAGACAGCAGATTTACAGCAGGCACATGTACAGTCAGTCCTTTGTCAGGACCCCGGAGGACCCATTGGCTCCCCCTGTACGCTGCAGAGCGAGGCGGCCATCTCTCCTCCTGTCTGTCCTCCTGACTCTCCTCCTGCCCCCTCGTCTCTCTCCTCCTGCCCCCTCGTCTCTCTCCTCCTGCCCCCTCGTCTCTCTCCTCCTGCCCCCTCGTCTCAATCCTCCACCCCGGCGTCTCCCGGCTCTTAATTTCTTCTCTGTTTGTCTTTAAAGAAATGTGTCCCGGGGTCTTCATGCTGCCAATTAAAGGCAGCCATAACTCTGACACTGTCACAAACAAGCAGCGCAGCGTGAGTGCCATCCAGGCTCCAGTTGACCCCCCCCACAGAGTCCCATTAATCCCAGCTGAGGGAATACTGGCTTCAATTAAACACCCATTAGCCGAGCATCAAGTCACTGGTATATGCTGTTTTGATTAGAGGAAGCGAGGGAGACAACTGTTGATTTTATTTTTCTCCTTCTACCCCGAATAAACCCCACAGCCACCGAGTCTGGTTCCACATGAGACCAGTGGGGCCTTCATTAATCAGTTATTAGCATTAGACATAAATAACTTGATTCATAACCTCAAGATTATTGAAACCTGTTGAATGATATACTGAAAAGTGTCCATTTTGAAACTAAAATACACAAATAAATGAAGTCACATCAGTAATGGTAATAAATTGGAGAGACATTTATGTACATATTTACAGTTTACAAATATAGAAAGTGTTGCTATGGCAAAGTTATATTAAAGTTATCTAATTAAGATTTACGTCTTTATTTTTCCCGAACCCAAAAACCCATGAACCTCCCTCTCCATCCTCACACCTTTTAAATGTCCGGTGCCTTAAAAACATTTATTTTAAACTCCTTCTAACAACTATATCTATTCAAGTTTGACACCAAAAAATATTAATTTCTAATTAAATTACATTTGAACACAATAAAGTTCTCATAAATATTTGCTCGGAGCTTGAACGCATCATAATGTGACTGAATGGAACCTCCCTTGATGTTGGCTTTTACCTCCGTTAACAGTAACCGCTAACGTAACTTAGCTCTCCTCCTGCTGATTTCAAGACAGATTTGTTGTTCACTATGTAGCATGATCATGGAAACAAACCGTCTGCATGACAGTGTTTAACCACAGCTGCGTAGTACTAGTTTGCACTAGTCTACTTTCAGCAGGAAGTGCAGACCGGGTAGCGGGTGACGCGTGTTGTTGTTGTTGTGCCTGTGTGGCATAAACGAGCTGATTAATGAAGTGATGAGGTGATATCAGATCGGTGCCGATCACCAATCCAGCAATTTATGCTGTAACGGAGTTACCGACTCTAGTATCGGAACAACTCCAACATGAACACTTATTTCACCGTATTTGCATTATTTTTTCCTCCTCCGTGGCCAAGAGAGACTGTTGCATCAAATATAATCTGGATATTAGCATCATCTCTATTCTTTTTGCTTTAGGTGAAAGAAATATGATTACCAACGAGCAGCAGAGTTACAGCGTGTTTCAGTGAGCGGAGTGCACTGAGGGCGCCGCTGTCTCTGAGTGTTTATGTTCCTTGTGTACAGTTAGACGAGGTTAAGCCTGTTGTGGTTTACCATGGAAAATAAAGGCCTTGAGTCTCATCGTCACCTGAAGAGCACTCACGCACACACACACACACACACACACACACACACACACACACACACACACACACACACACACACACACACACACACACACACACACACTGCTCCTCCCTTAACCGTGTGCTGCTCTGTGTTGGTGGAACATTTTAAAACTTGCTCTACTGCATCTCCTTATTTTCCATTTTAAATGGAGGAGACGCCGTCTGCAAAAGCATCCGAGCTACGATGGAAACTAAGCTGTAACAGAAAAACACGAGTGGAGACGATCCGTGCTTTAGATGTAAGATAAGAGGAATTACAACTCGGGCTTGAACCACAATAAATGGAATAAAATAAAAAGTCAGAATTGGTTGATTCTTTGCGTCTGATTCTTTGCGTC